>NW_026526754.1:4672500-5087500 GCF_024362965.1 Panthera pardus | reverse complement strand
AATGCTATTTTTAAAATGTCTAAAATAAATTTTCTAGGGGTGCCTGGGTGCCTCACTTGGTTAAGTGTCTGACTTCAGCTCAGATCATGACCTCATAGTTCATGAATTGAAGGCCCACATTGGGCTCTGTGCTGATAGCTCAGAGCCTAGAGCCTACTTCAGATTCTGTGTCTCCCTCTCTGCCCTTACCCTGCTCATACTCTGTCTTTCTCTGTCTCAAAAAGAAATTAAAAGAAAGTAAAAATTAAGAATTAAGTAAACTTTCTGCTTAAAAAAGAAGGTTTAGACTTGAAGAAAAATTATGAAGATCTGGACTTTCCATACACTCCATACAACCAGCTTCTTCTATTATTAATATCTTTATGGTACATATGCTAAAATGAATGAACCAACAGTGAGACATTATTATTAACTAAAGTCTATGCTAGATTTCCTTGGTTTTTATCTTGTGCCCTTTTTCTGTCCCAGGATCTCATCCAGGACACCACATCACATTGAGTCCTCACGTCTCCTTAAGCTATTCTTGCCTGTAACAGTTCATCAGACTTTCCTTGTTTTTGATAAACTTGACAATTTTGAAGACTGATTAGGTATTTTGCAAAATGGTGTCAATTAGGGAATTGTCCATAGTGCAAATTTACAGGTCAATGAATTAGTTTGGAAAACCCTGCTCTCTCAGGAACTCTGACTTGAACCCAATGATCCAAAACTTTTGTACTACTTTTAGAGCATGAATACGTTTTACAGGTCCTGTGTTGTTTGGTGCAGCTATAAACCCTCTGACAGGAATGCATTTCTATGTCCACCTCACCAATGAGCAAACTAAGTTTCCATAATGGTAGCTATGAAAGACCACATAAAATACATCGCTGAGAATTCAAACCCAAGCATTCCAACTGTGGGTCCAGCTCTCTCTGCCTCCTATATCTACCTGCTGAAACCATCACAACCTGCCCTTTGCAGAAAGCCGTTCAAACCTGAAACTATTTAAAGGCATGTAGTATCAAGCATCCTTTTTCTCCACTGCTTTCTATCAAAATAGAAGCAGTGAGCGCAACAGTCCTGTTCAGCCAGAAAAAAATGAGTACTCTGGGATAACAATTAAATTTACATAGATCCATCTTATCGAAATACCCTGTTCTGGGCTTGTCAGCAGTTTAAATGCTTTTAAGATATTTCATTTGAAAAGAACCAATAGTGATTAGGCTGATAGCACCTGTACCTGTATTGTACCCTTCTCTGTATAGGGGTTCCTTGTCCAGACCGAACATTGAGCACTTCCTTCATCACTGTTTACCTGAGGCATCTTAGGTGAGAAAAGCAGTGGCCTGGACCTTGCACACCTGATTCCATCCTCCCGGAGCATGCATGATAGACCCAACTCAGTATTATCAGTCTCAAAAATCCTACTTTCCTTTTGAATATAGACTCTAAATTGATTTGTTTTGCTCCAGTATAAAATGCTTCATTCTGCAATTTAAGTGCAATTTATTATGCTGACTACAGAATAAAGAAAGACATATTAGCTTTACTAACTCCTTTTTCACCCTCCAGGCAGCCTTCCTTCACTCTGCCATATGGTTCCATCGCCCTGGGCTTTGACTGTCATGTCACTGAGAAGAAACTATCACCTCTCTTCTTAAGAGTGGGGCCATGCCCATCTTGTTCATCACTGCATCCCCAGAGCTGAATGCTCCCCCCTTGCACAGGTCTAATAAATACACATTAAATAAAATGGGTTTTTATCAATCATAGGTATTGTTTATAATTTTTGTTTGTGTAAAGTTAAAATATATCATAATTTAAAACTATCTAAAAGAATTTAAAAAATTCACTTAGCACACAGGATGAAAAACCACACATTATTGACAAATCAAGCATTTTTGAGTGAATGGATAAATACTGAATTGTGAACAGCACAAGGTTCTTGTTCAAGCCTAGATGAAGGCAAATCAGCACTGGGAGCCATCCCACTGTGTGAATATATGCCCACAAGCATGGGAGAATATGAAGGTCCTTTTTGAATGCACACTTTTATTTAGAGAAGAAATAGTGCTATGTGCTCTGACTCAATAAGGGGTATGCCTGTTGGTAGTATTTCCTATTTCTGAATAAGGAATGAAATTAATTTTATGTGAGTATAACATGTATGTTCATGAAGAGGCTGGTTAGAGGCCATGAATCAGAGATTTTGAATTCATAAGTCCTCTTCCACCTCCCTTGGATTCACTTCTTAAGTAGGATCCAGGAAAGCCATAATGGTCTAACAGGGTATTTGCACAGGCCATGACTGACATAAATTGAGCCTTGTCTTTTAATGATACACGGGAGAATCCTGTTACTTATGAGTCCTTTTGGTTAAAAGCCACATATTTCCTTTTTTCTGAATGGCATACAGTTGAGCAAAAGTCTGCTCACCTAGGACATCATCTTTTAGTTTTTGGGTAGTGGCCAAAGGGACCTGTGATTTTATTTTTTTATTGTTTGTTTTTTGAGAGAGAGAGCAAGAGAGAGAGAGAGAGCGAGAGGGAGCACGCGCACGCGAGAGAGAGACAAATTGGAAGAGAGGCAGAGAGAGGGGATAGAGAGAGAATCCCAAGCAGACTCCATGCTGTCAGTACAGAGCCAGATGGGGGGCTCAATCTCACAAACTGTGAGATCACTGACTGGGCCACCCAGGCACCCCAGGGGACCGGTGATTTTAAGGAGGTACCAACAGACTCAGAGAGGTCACATTTGCCAAGTTGTTTTCCACATCTAATTTTCATCTCTAAATCTAGAACTTCTATGGAAGCTTACCTCGTTTTACATTCTGCTGACATTGACTTGACTGTGATAGCCTATCCCAATATCTGTTTTCCTATAGCCATCTGTACCAGCTGGGATACTATCTTGTGCAATATTTGTCAAATTTCAATTCCATTTTCTTCCCTTTTTATATTGTTTGCTATTTTCCCTATTTAACTCTTTCTTCCATCTGGATCATAAGCACATTAGAATTTTACTATCCTTGTATGCAATAAATTATACATTAATAGGATAGTTATGGCTTGTGAGAAGAAGTTATTTGTGATTTGCACTTAGAGAGATTTTAATCAAGTTTACCATTCTCAAAAAGTCTGTTTTGCATATAAATAAGTACCCCTAAAAATCGATCTGTTTTGCTCAATTATAAAATGCTTCATTTAGGAGCCTAAGGGTAATTTATTATACTGAATTGGGAGGAAAGGAAGACATATTACATTATGCTTAATCTTATCAAATGGCTGCTATATTTAATGACAATGTCTGTTTATCATAATTATTATAAGTTGTCTAGGTTAATATAATCAGAAGACCTATGTGAGATTATCAAATGCTAAATTTATTATTTACATACTGCCTCAGATACCAGCTGCCCCCATGGATGTGCACTCAATCCATGTGTTTGATCTCTGCTGAGGTTGCTAGAGAAACTTGTCTGCCAGACAAAGTAGACTATAAAATTAGTTCCTTAGAGATTTCTACAATTAAGTATGTAAAAGAGAAAAATACAGAAGAGGAAGTAAATAGCATGTACCAGGTTTCAGATACATAAGTGTTTTACAAAGTCACTTCTTCCATCATTGAAGATGTCCTTTCCAGACAGGGCAGATTCAATAGGAACTAAAGCAAAATCACTACTCTCTCAGAATTTCATAAATGATGGAGTGTGTGTGTGTGTGTCTTGGGGGGGGGGGATGAGGGCTGGGGGTGCAATAACATCAGGTATCTTACTCTGTCTCCAAAACTATCCCCAGACACGTGTATCTTCTTCCAAATGTAAAAGTGAGCACACTTAGGCTCAGACTGGTGAGTAGGGAGCTGCAGCTCACAATTAATGGAGAAGTACTGTTTTAAAAACATCTTTGTGATTTCAAGGCCAAACTTTTCCCAGAATGAGCTGTGCTATGGTCTGAATGTTTGATTCTCCCCAAATTCATAAGTTGAAATCCTAGAGCCCAAGGTGATAGTATTAGGAGGTGAGGCCTTTGAGAGCTGATTAGGTCATTAGGGCAGAGACCACATGAACAAGATTAATTCCCTTATAAAATACTCCAGAGAACTCCCTTGCCCGTCCACAGCTGAAGATATAGTGAAAAGTCTACCACTGTGAAGAGATCCTTCACCTGACCATGCTGGCCTCCTGAGCTCTGACCTCTAGCCTCCAGAACTATAACACATGTCCAATGTTTATAAGCCACTCAGTTCATGGTACTTTGTTCCAGCAGCCCTAATGGGTTAGGACAGGCTACTGAGGAGTCTAAAAGTGGAGGTGAAAAAGCAGGTGAACAAAGTATTTAGGACTCAGAATTTGAAAACTGTGGTTTGGTTCTTGCCTTCCCAGCTTTGTGATGCCGGAGGAGCTAGATTTTTCATCATTCGAAAAATGTAACAATCCCTCATGTGTCTACTTCATAGAATTTTTGTGGGGGTAGAAGTTGACAGTATTATTGCAATACCAGTATTAACCTGTATGTCTACCCAAACTCATTGCTTCTGAAAAAAAATCATTAAAAGCATTGTCCATGAAAATGGGAGATTCAGAATCTATTTCTGCAATGACTACATCACAATTAGAAGATAATGCAGCCCCATCCTGTTTTTTCCTATATCTTTGTCTTAGAAGACATCAACTTATAGAAAAGGAGAAATTTGTTCATTCTTGGATACTTAGAACTCCCTTTATAGGCACTGTCTTCAAATTTGGCAAGTTCCCCAGTTCCAAGAAACAATATTAGCCTGTGCTGGGTGTATGGCAGCTGACATTTTGACAAATAGGGTTATTAAACCATGCATTGAATTTCAGTAAGGACTTTACCTTCCCCCTTTTTTTCCAGATGTAGATGTACTTTAAATAGAAGGGAAAAAAACATGGAGTAGCTTCACTCTTATGTAAATGCTGTCATTGCCAAAAGTGGTTATTTGCCATAAAAAAAAATATAACTGGTTTTCAAACCAGAAGGAAAATTCTATGACATGTTGCTAAGAACTTAGGAGTAAGATGATTGCGCTGGGGAGATGACCGGTCCTGGAATATAGGAAGGCAATGTCTTGCTCAATTTGTATGTGGTTCATAGAACTTGTCCAGGCAAGTACTAAGGAATTGAAAAGAAGGGAAAACTAAATGAGGTGTGGCCAAGGCAGGGACTTGGGGATTCTGTTGGTCCCTTCCAATCCTCTTGTCCAACGCTTTCAATCAGAAATCTCATTCAGTAAACCCTGCCTCTTTGACATCCTTCTTATAGCTCATTCTTCTCCATTTCAACTGAAACTGCGAAGTTCAGGACTTAACACAAACCTGCTTGTTGCCTTCCACACTTTTAGATTGTCCATTCCAATCAGCCCTTGAACCAGTATCCCAGACCACGTTGACTATTAGCAAATCTGATGCTATAGTTTGTTCATTCTTACCCATTGCTGGATAGGAGAATCAGCAGGAAAGCTATAAAAAAAGTACTGAGGACCTAGGTCTATCTCTAGAGATTCCAATTACATTACTTTGGAATTAGGCCTAGGTGCTGGTATTGTTTTGTAGCTCTCCAATTGATTCTGATATTAGGGACAAGTGCCACTGACTTAACTCTCTGCAGACAATCCTTTAGTATCTGCCCATCACCTCACCATGGCCCACGAGGACCTCCAAGATAGGTATTCATCTTCTTTCCCTTCAGAGACAAGATAGTCTTTGTTGCTTGACCATAGGTTTCTCTTCATTATCTGACTTTCTTTCTTGTCTTTCTTTCTTTTTTTTAAATATAATTTATTGTCAAGTTAGCTAACATACAGTATATACAGTGTGCTCTTGGTTTTGGGAGTAAATGCCCATGATTCATTACTTACATACAACACCCAGTGCCCATCCCAACAAGTTCCGTCCTCAGTGCCCATCACCCATTTTCTCCTCTCCCCTGCTCCTCCCCCCCCGTCAACCCTCAGTTTGTTCTCTGTATTTAAGAGTCTTTTATGGTTTGTATCCCTCTCTGTTTGAAACTATTTTCCCCCTTCCCTTCCCCCATTGTCTTCTGTTAAATCTCTCAGATTCCACATATGTGTGAAAAATATATCTGCCTTTTGCTGATTTATTTCACTTAGCATAGTACCCTCTAATTCCATCTACATTGTTACAAATGGCAAAATTTCATTATTTTTCATTGCCAAGTAGTATTCCATTGTATATATAAACCACATCTTCTTTATCCATTCATCAGTTGATGGATATTTGAGCTCTTTCCATAATTTGCCTATTGTTGACAGCACTGCTGTAAACATTGGGGTACATGTGCCACTATGAATCAGCACTCCTGTATCCTTTGGATAAATTCCTAGTAGTGCTATTTCTGGGTCAGCGGATATTCTATTTTTACTTGTTTAAGGAACCTCCATGTATTTTCCAGAGTGGCTGCACCAGTTTGCATTCCCATCGACAGTGCAAGAGGGTTCCCATTTCTCCACATCCTCACCAACATCTGTTGTTTCCTGAGTTGTTAATTTTAGCCATTCTGACTGATTTGAGGTGGTATCTCATTGTGGTTTTGATTTGTATGTCCCTGATGATGAGCGATGTTGAGCATCTTTTCATGTGTGTGTTGGCTGTCTGGATGTCCCTGACTTCATTTCTGCTGTTACCCTTCTGGGACAATTCCCTTCACCCACCATATCAACTTATATACATCTAAATGCTGAATTATATGAAAGCTTCTCTGACCTTTCCAGACACCTGGCATCTTCTTATAGTATTGACCACTCCTTTATTTATACTTCATTGTTCGAGTATATAAAAATATGTATATAACACGTAAGTGTGTATTTATATGGGTAATGTATCTTTAAAAAAACAAATCTCTCAGTTTCATGTTGTTTTCTCAGTGCCCAGCACAGTGCAGAATCCACATTCAAAGCAATGAGAAATGGAGAAGCAACAAATGAGTCATGATTAATTTAATGATTTAGGATAATTTAATGAACATCCATTCAGATAGTGAGAGAAACTCATGATAAATGTTTGGAAAGAGATGGTATGACCAGTGTCCAAAAGTGCTGGTCTTCTCTTAGAAAGATATGGAACCGTGTAGAAGGACTCACTTCAAAAAAAAAAAAAGTGCACCAAGTATTAACACCACAAACCATGTTGGGTGCATTTAAGACATGCCTGATCAGAAGACTGCAGGTTCAGTAATGCTTCACATTGTGCAACAGAACTGTGTTCTCAACATGCATGAACTGTTTCTTTTTTCACTGACTATGCTGCTTCCTCCTCCTCTGCAGGAGCTCTCTCTATTGTTGCCTTACTCCAGGATCACAGTCACTTATTTGACTTTAGAAGACTTTTCCAGTCAGGGTTCCATGAGAGAATAAGCTCTAATCTCTTAAGGGTATGATTCTCAAAATGTGGTTTCTGAGCCAGCAGCACCAGAATCAACAGGTGAAAAAATTCTCAGATGTACCGAATCAGATGAAATTCTCAGATGTACCGAATCAGAAATCCTGAGGGTGAGGCCCAGCAAGCTGTATTTTAACAAGCCCTCCAGGTGATTCTGATGGATGGTCACATGTAAGAACCACTGGCCTAGAATGATCACAGTCATGGATCTAGATCTCAGAATTATAGGTCCAGTGCAGGTTATGTTACAGGTCCACTGCAGGGGTGTCTATATGAGAAGCACCTAAGGAGAGTTTTAAAAATACAGGTTCCATGGGATGCTTCTTACATATTCACTTTTTCAGTGGGTTTGAAATGGGGCTTTGCAATCATAATTTTAAAACAGGTTCCTTTACTTAATCTGATCTTCACTCCATATAGGAATAAAGGGGTTGGCAGGTCTCAGTTCTTTGTCAAGAAAGAGATGTCATCCTCTTGCAATCATTACTCCTTTCCTTCTTCCCTAACTTCTGCTGGAGGCAGTATCATCTCAGACAAATGAACAGGTCCCAGCCTCACCCAGAGTAAGTGAAATATATATGGGGGAAGGGCCTAAGTACTGATTTTTTTTTAAAAAGCCCCCACAAGTGATGCTGTGTCAGCAAAGACAATGGTAGTAGGAGACCAGGCAATGAGCACACCATGCCACATGGGAATCACAGTTGAGTATAAGACTTACAAGAATTTGGCCATTGCTATGCTAACCCCAAGCCATAGACCTGAGACACAGAGCAGATATACCTGCCAATAAAGTTCAGCCAGTCAGATTTTCCCCTGCAGGAAGTGGAAGCTTAAGGAGAGAGTGGACCACATCAGCTGATGCTATAGAAGCAGAGTCTCTTTATGGACATATTCTGGACAGAAGGTCTGACAACTGCTGTTCATGCAGCTACCCTGGTTTCTTTGGTTGTTAAACTTTTCTTTTGATTCTTTTGGCTACTCTAGCATCCTCCAAAGGATTGTCATTTTTTCTTGAGTAGGTTAAAGTTGGTTTCTTTAGCTTGAAGCTCAAAGAACTTTTATTAACACATTCTCCTACTAACTGATGATGTGACCTGTGGCAGGCCATCTTGTCTTTAGGTCTCATTTTGCCTCAGCTGTAAAATGAGGCTAGTGATCCAGATCCATATTTTTTAACCACTTATAAAAGAAGACTCTTTCTTTAAAAAAATGAGTTCTGGAAAACTTGAATAAATAAAACATGTGGAAATGATGAGTGGTTTCCCCAGCTCAAATCTTTACTGTTCAGTAAAAGTTAATTTACTCTGAGTGGAGCCTCAGCAAACATCTGAGAAAGGGCTAAGTTTCCTTACCGTACAGAGCATCTTAAAATGCTATCTTTCTATACTTTTGTGATTCTTGATTCAGAGCCTTGAATCCAGAGGGGACAACTGGCATTTTCTGTTTCAGTGCCATACATTCATAGATGTAAAAGGCCTTGTAATAATACTTAATGGAACACACAATGTGGTAAATGCCATACAAACTCAAATGTAAAAACTGCTTGTCCAGAAGACCTTTTAAAAGAGAACTGATTGACTAATTTTTAGTTATAGAAAATGCTGTCTAAAAACAGGGGCACTATTATCCTGGAATGTTTGGTCACCTGTGGAGTGTTGTCTCTGAAGTCTTTCAGGACACAGAGTTTAAAACCCATGAAAAGGTCAAGACAGCTCTCAATTTCCAAATTAAATTGCTTGGAAACACACTTCAGTAGGAAGTTGGGTTTTGGGAGGCCTGCTGTGAAAGTTAGCAAATGAAATGTAAAATGTGTGAAGTTTTCAGTTTTAGAAAAAGTACCAGTTTTAAAAGATTGTGGCATTTTTGCTTTACCAAATTGAAGCTCTTTTGGTGACTGAAATATATCTCTTGCATATTCTGAGACTTAAATGAAAAAAAAATCTTTAAAATGTGATTCCATTAAAACATGTCCCCACTGCTAAAAATTTGGAGGTCACAGTCTAGATTATTTCTTGAAGCATCTCTGCATGAAATTCCTGTGTGATACTCCAAGCACAGGCTCCACTGTAAAAAAATAATATGCCTGAACATAATAATGCTTGTGATAATCACACTATGTATAAAAGCAGGTGCTGGGTACTCTTATATTCTTAGTTCTCTAAAACACCACTATTCTTCTCCATCAACCTATTCCCTTTCTTTCCCTTCATCTTTCTGCAATTCTTTACTAGAACTGTCCTTGGTGAAGGTTGGAAAGAGTCTTCTAAGTGTCTGTACCCAAATAAACATGATGATCCTTTCTTATAACTAACTGTTCTGCTGTGTGCTGTAGTAGGCATTGATGTTGCAGGAGGCATTGACTACTTAGAAACTACCTACCACCCTTGACATTGGATACTATGAATTCTCTGACTCCTCTTCTCTTTTCTGTAAATGTTACTTCTCTGTCTCATTACTTCATTTTCTCTCCTCCCTAAATGTTGATATTTCCCAGCACTCTATCCTGTGCACCATGACTTTAAACATGCTGTTGCCCCCTGGGTAACTCAACCAAATGACAAAACCCATCCTCTCTGAGTTTCAGAATCCTGTATCCAACATACTATTAGACATTTCCACCGCGATGAGCTAGGCATTGCAAACTCAGCATGCCAGAAGGTGATGTTTATTAACAGAGTGGTCTCTGGCATCAGAATGTCTGTCCATGAATCTGTACTCAGCACTTCTTATAGATATGAACTTCAGCAAGTTTCTTAGCCTCCCTGGAACTCAGTTTCCTTAACTCTAAGAGGATTTATGGATCAAATGGAACAGAATATGAAAACACATTCAGTACAGTATATGACGCATACTACCCGTTAAATGACACTGAGCTATATTCAACCGCATCTCCTTTGAACCTACTAATTCTTTTATATTATTAACTTTTGACTTCTGGCAATTGCTCACATCCATAACAATCATCTAATTCTATTAATTTTAAATTAAAAAAAATTTTCAAATCTGTTTGCTTTTCCATCATCATTAAATATTCCCTAGCTGATATATTTTTATAGTTCCATTTATCATCTCTATCTTTCTTATCTATCTATCTATCTATCTATCTATCATCTCTATTCTTCTGTGTGTGTTTTATCCTTAAGAAACAGGGAGCTTAAGGGTTAAGGGAGAGAGGGAATGAAGAGAAAGGGGTTAGACAGAAAGAGAGAGAGACAGAGGGATTGAGGACAGAGTACCTACCTTGAAAAATCTAGGAAGTTTTCTTACCACAGTTTTGTGATATTGGGAAAAATGTAGAAAAATAAAAGTCTATTAATAAGTACACTTGGGCCTGGTGCCAGTACTTAAGGAGGATGGCAAGCCAATGCTAACTGAATAGAACCACAGAACCATACTGTTGATGTAACTGTTAAAATAACCTTTCCTTCCTCTAGGGCTGTTTAATAAAAATGCAGTGTTTTTATGTACATCCTAAATGTTGCTTTATTGAGGACCTTAAAAGCAAGTTAATAACAGCATTCTTAGGGTTTAGGTGCAAGACTACAATAATGGCATATTTGAAAAGAAAAATTACATAGTAAACCCAGTCACACACTGGAGGTGATTTTACAGATCAGATTTGGAATTCTAAGCAATCTGATGCAGGCACTGCTCAAGGTTACCCTATCTAGTAAAGTTTAATGAACACAGGGGAACATTCAAAGCAAATAATACCTTCAATATTTTAACCACTGTGGGACTACTTTCTTATGTTTTCCCGGTACATGCACAAATCAGGAATAAACACCATTCTTTTAAAAACTAATAAGGTTTAAAATCATAGTTGAAAAATGGGATGAAAGAAGTTTTTAAAAATAGTAATTTTCTTAGGGGCTGTTTTTTTTTCTAAAATGAAAATTTGAGGCTCTGCTCATATTTTGCAGCTTATAGACACTTTCTTATTCTCATATAACCAACCAAACTAGAGTCATGAAAGACTTTTCTAGGTTTCTAGTATCTTTACCTGAGTTGTATTAGTGTTAGTTTGAAGTCTTTTTGGCACCTTTTAGTAGTACCACAACCAAGTTGCTACCTAGGAATATCATTAATTGTATTTTTAAAAATGAAATATCTTGCAAGATTGGTCACAATATTTTAGTTTCCACAGATAGAATACACGATCAACCCCTTTATGGCTATAAATAAAGCTGACTGCAGCCTCCAACTTGTGAACTGCATACAATAAAATGAGATCAAATGCCAAATCTGAGGAACTCAATAATAATTTATGCATTTTTCAATTAGTTTGCTACCTTGGAATTTAAATCAAAATAATTTTTCTATCTCACTCACTTCTTTGTTATTGTTACCTAAGCCTACAGTACTATTTCCCAAGTGTATAGCATTAAAATTGTTTTGTTAATTTTTCACAAATTTTCTGTTTGTCTACAAGAAAGACACATTTAAACCAGAGCTGTTGCATTTACTTTAAATTCCATTTAAAATTTAATGCAGTGTTGCTTTACATTTTAAGAAGGGCAGAATTAAGGGGGGGTTGGAGATTCTCAGATTCTATGTCTTACCCTCCCTGTGGAAGAATGGACAGGACTAAAGGGAGAGTATAAACAAAATATAAATATAATGATAAGATTCGTAAAGCCAAGAATTTATAAAACTAAGTGGTAAAGAAAAATACGACATGTCCTGCTTCTGGAATAAATTTTAATTTCATTAGGAAACAGACTCTAGCCAAGAGAGAGGTGGTTCTTTCTAAGTGCATGACAGGTAGTAATGTGTAGCAATTTATGGATAAACATACACAGAAACACAAGCAATTAACTTAATTAAACATTGTCCATGTCTGAGTATGATTTTGACATGTAAAATCATTATAAAAATTAAAATGTGGTGAGAAACTAGAAGCTTTCCTGATAAGCTCAGGAACAAGGCAAGGATATCTGTTCTCAGCATTCCTTTTCAGCATCTTACTGGAAGTCCTACCTAATGCAATAAGAACTAATGCAATAAGAAAAGCAAAGAAAATACATACAAATTGAGAAGGAAGAAATAAAAGTGTCTTTGTTTGGAGATGACATAATTGTCTATGTAGAAGATCCAAAGGATCAACAAAAAACCCTGTAACTACTAAGCAATAATAGCAAAGTTGTAGGATAAAGGGTTAATGTAAAAAAGTCACTTGCTTTCCTATGTATCAGCAATGAACAAATGGAATTTGAAATTAAAAACGCAATACTGTTTACATCAGCACCCCACAAAATTTAATAAAATGTAATAAATCTAACAAAATGTGTTTGATATCTATATATAAGGAAAAGTACAAAATCCTGATGAAAGAAATCAAAGAAAGAAATAAATGGGGAGATATTCCATGTCCACGAAGATGACTCAGTATGGTCAAGGTGACAGTTCTTCCCAACATGACCTATAGATTCAATGCCATCTCAACCAAAGTCCCAGCAGATTATTCTGTCGTAATCGATTAACTGATTATAAGGTTTATATGGAGAGGCAAAAACCCAGAGTATCCAACACAATATTGAGGAAGGACTACTCCACTTCAAGTCTTAGTGTAAAGCTATAATAATTAAGGGATTATGATATTGGCAAAAGAATATACATATAGATCAATGGAACAGAATAGACAGTCCAGAAACAGAAACCAATATGAACATAGTCAACTGATCTTTGATAAAGCAGCAAAGGTAATACAGAGAAGAAAAGACAATCTTTTCAACAAATGGTGTTGTAACAACTAGACATCCACCCCCCCCCAAAAAAAAAAAAAAAAAAAAAAAAAAAAAAAAAGAAAGAAAGAACAGACAAGAAATCTAGAAACGGGCTTTATAATCTGCATTAATCACATAGGGCAGCCACTGTACAGACTGGGTGGCTATAAGTTCAAGATCAAAGTGTTAACATAATTAACTTTTCTAAGACCCCTCTCCTTGGCTTACTGTCTACTCCCTTCTTGCTGCAACTTCACAAGGGCTTTTCTGTGTATGTGTACATCTCTTGTGGCTCTTCTTCCTATAAGGACATTATTCATGTTGGATTAGGGGCCCACCCTTTGACTTTGCTTAACTTTATCTCTTACAAGGTCCTATCTCTAAAAATAGCCACAGTGAGGTTTAGAGTTTCAACCTGAATTCTGGGAATTCTGGTGAATTCTGGTGAATTCTGGGAAGACACCATTCAGTTCATAATACACCCTTCACAAAAATTAGCTTAAAATGGACCACAGACATAAATTTAATGTAAAACTATAAAACCTAACAGAAAATCTAGATGACTTTGGGCATGGCAATGGATTTTTAGATATAACAGCAAAGGTATGTTCTATAAAAGAAATAATTGATAAGCTGAACTTCATTCAAATTACAATTTTCTGGGGTCCCTGGGTGGTTCAGTTGGTTAAGCAACTGACTTTGGCTCATGATCTCACAGCCCATGAGTCTGAGCCCAGCATCGGGCTTTGTGATAACAGCTCAGAGCCTGGAGCTTGCTTCAGATTCTTTGTTTCCCTCTCTCTCTGCCCCTCCCCCACTCATGCTCTGTCTCTGTCTCTGTTTCTCTCAAAAATAAAACAAACATGAAAAAAAATTTAATTAAAATTTTCTGCTCTGTGAAAGACATCAAGAAAATGAGGTGACAAATCACCGAATGAGAGAAAATATTTGCAAAAGACATCTTATAAATGATTGGTATCCAAAATATACAAAGAACTTCTACAACTCAACAACAAGAAAAGAGACAATCCAATTAAAAAATGGGCAAAAGACCTGAATAGACACGTCACCCAAGGAGATACACATATAGCAGATAGTTTATATGTCCAACATTATATGTCATCATAGAATTTCAAATGAAATCACCAACCAGATAACCCACACACCTATTAGAATGGCTAGAAGTACAAAATACCAACAAAATGCTGACAAGGATGGAGTTGGAGCAACAGGAGCTTTCATTCATTGTTGGAAGGAATGCAAAATGGTACAGCCACTCTGGAAGCAAGTTCAGCAGTTTCCTACAAAACTAAACATTTTCTTACAATATGATTCAGTAAATATACTCCTTGGTATTTACCAGATGAGTTCAAAACATATATCCACACAAAAACATGCATATGGATATATATATATATATACATATATATATGTATATATATATGTATATATATATATATATACATATATATATATATATATATATATATATATAGCAACTTTTTTCATAATTGCCAAAACTTGGAAGCAACCAAGCTGTCCTTCAGTAGGTGATGGACAAACAAACTGTGGTACACCCAGACAGTGAAATATTATTTAGTGCTAACAAGAAATGAACTGTCAAGACCATGAAAAGATATGGAAACTTAAAAGCATATTACCAAGTGAAAAAGCCAATTTGAAAAGGCTACAGTGCGTATGATTCCAACAGTATGATATTCTGGAAGAGGAAAACCTATGAAGACAGTAAAGAGATCAGTGGATACCAGGAGTTAGTGGACAAGGAGCCATAAGTAGGTGAGGTAGAGATAGTTTGGGGCAGTTAAACTCTTCTGCATAATACTGTAATGGCGGATATCTGTCATTATACATCTGTCAAAATCCATAGAATATACTGCACCAAAAGCAATCCCTACTGCAAACTACGGACTGGGTAATCACAATGTGTCAATGTAGGTTCATTAATTATAACAAAGACCCATTCTCGGGCAGAATGCTGATAGTCGGGGAGAGTATATATGGGAATTCTCTGTACTTTCCCCTAAATTTTTCTGTGAGAGAGAAGAGAGAGAAACCTTGGTTTGCAAGCATAATTTGTTCCAGAAACACTCTTATAATCCAAAGCACTTGTATATCAAAACAAATTTCTCCATAAGAAATAATGGAAACTCAGATGATTTGTTCCACAACCCAAAACTATTCATATAAAAATGATTACAATACTGTAATATAATATAAAATCATGAAGAAAATGCAAAACAAAGAAAAATAAACAAACTAGCCTGCACTTAGCTTTGAAAACCGTCGTGGCTGGTGTGAGAGAGACAAGAGAGAGGAGGGTTGTTGTATAGGATGACTTTCACTGTCACTAATGGAATCACTGCAGTTGGAATCTTTTGGCTCAATGGACTCTCTATCTGCATGGGGGCCATTATCTATGCTCATCCGGATGTTGACTACAGTAGAGTATTAATAAACACTTGTCATATACTGTATTTAATGTAACTGGCAATAAAGCAGCAGAAGGGTCAATATCTGTAGGCGGCCTGACCTAGAGTGAAGCTAAGCATTCCTAAGCTTACCCTTGAATGGAAAAGCAAAGGATTGTCCATAGGTGCTTTGAAGTGAAGAAAAATACAGTAGTGTCAGTTGCAGACACCTTCAAATGTTCTGAAAAATCACTGATTTCTGCCAAACACTATGGCCTGAGACTGAGCATCCAAGCATGGGAGATGATCACCCACAATCCCGCAGTGAGCGAGAGAAAGAGAGAGAGGAGAACAATTGGCTCAGCTGTGATCATATGACGTTCAGCATAACACTAATTGCACTGCAAGACATCGCTTATTTATCAAGTTAAAATTAATTAGAAATGAAATGCTTGCTCATCTTGTGGAATACTTGCGGAACAAGTTACTCACAATCCAAGGTTTTACTGTATATGTATATACACACACATATATATTTTAGTATTTACTACACCAAACACGGGGCTCAAACAAGAGTTGCATGTTCCTCCAGTTGAGCCAGTCAGGCGCCCTAATTATAAAGTACATTTTAAAAATACAGAATTCCATAGAACAGTCACATCTTTAGCAAACATTGAATACCTATTATATGCCAAATTCTGTAGTTGTATAAAACTTTAAGACAAAGATGAATTAGAATAGATCCTTATCTTTGAAGATTTAAAACTCAGGTGAAAAGAGAAGCCAACCAGAGGTTACTATACACAGTGAAGACAAGACAATATGTTTTAATAATTTTTATGTTAATTGATATAAGTTGGATATAAAAATAATACTGATGATGATAATAATGAAATGATAATAATGATGATTTGATATGTCAAGTTCTCTACATATCAAGCATCATAGTTTGTACTTAATTCTCATACCAGCCCTACAATAATTATTATATATCAGTTTTACTAATAAGCAACTCAGAGCAGAGAGATTATATAGCTTTCTGAAGCTCATATTGCTACCATGCAATGTAGGCGGAATTCAACCTTGCTTCTCTCTAAATTCTGAGTCTGTGCTCTTATTATCTACATTTTGCTCCAGAGCAGCCAATGGTCAGGATGTCATGGCCCTAAACCTGTTGTGTGGAATCTGCCTTTTTTACATCGGTGCAAGAGTCCTATTTGCTCTCTGTTGTCCTGCTGAAGAATTAGGCCAGAGCCACTACTTCTCAATAAAATGAACACTCCCTGAACAGGGAAAACAATATCCTAAATGAAACCTATTCGTCAAAGATGTCTGAAGTTGCTGAGAAATGAACAGAAGTATCAGGAAATGGCTACCTATGTTGTAGGAACATAAAAATAAACTTCTGTTTTAACAAGTCGCCAATGCTTGCCAATAAGCAGCTAAATAACAAGTTGTAAAAGTTATTGCATTTCACAAGTTAATACTTTGCAAACTTGTTTTTTTCCTTTTAAACTAAATGATAGCTTTGGTGATACTCTGGTCAAATGGTGGGATTTCTTTGTCACACAGCTGGTTGTGAAACATCCATCCCTCTTCAGACAAGAAATATGTAAAAGAAAGCACCACTTCTGATTCTCAACCAGTAGGAACACAGACCAAACTCTTCAGGTTCAAACAAGAAGCACTAGTTGAACTTGTGAAGATAATTTTCTTGCAGTGATTGATTTAGTAGTGTCAAGGATAATATGGTTTTTATGGCCACAAGAAGGCTGTAATCTAATTTTGCAGAAATTCTTATCTCATTGGCACTGTGTTATCACTTTTAATCTTAGCGTTTTCATTTGAATTAGCTTAGAAAAATTCAATGGGCTGCTTTCCTGACAGCTCAACCCTCAGATTGGTCTTCTGCACTAAATTTTCTGGTGCCGACGTTATGTTTTAAATCATGTTATCATTACTCTCAACAGTCAATTAGGAGTTATTTTTGCAGACTATTACAGGCTGGAATTGCTGGGTATAATTTCTTCCACATAGTAAGAACTATTCTTTTAAACAATAGACATTGTAAACTTAATTGGGATGGCATGGCTGGCTCCATGATGAATTTCAGCAAGGGATAGTATTCAAGTATCTAGATCTTTGTAAAAGAAGACATAACTTTTTCTTGCTCTCTTGCATTTGCCATATGGCCAAGCAGGCTCCAGATTATGAACTCATTCCCCAAAAGCCTGCAACTGGTTATATCTTTAATATGGGGGTCTAAAATATCTTTACAAAAATGAAAACCTACAGAAGGGTGTCGGCTGGCTCTATAGTGATAGTTGTAAGAGTGTGGACTAGATAATATGTCAAGCACACTTCCCCCTTCAGAGGTAGGGTTAGCTTCTGTAAACACTTCCACTGACAGGTGAACACATTCATGGACATCAACCCGTCATTCTTTTTTTTTTTTTAATGTTTATTTTTTGGGAGAGAGAGAGAGAGAGAACAAGCAGGAGAGGGACAGAGAGAGGGAGACAGAGAATCAGAAGCAGGCTCCACACCATCAGTGCAGAGCTCAATGTGGGGCTCGAACTCACAAACTGTGAGATCATGACCTGAGCCGAAGTCAGACGCTCAGCCAAATGAGCCACCCAGGGGCCTCCAACCCTTGTCATTCTTGATTCCACTCCACTAACTTTTCAGGCCAGACCACAGTGGCAGAAGTTTAGACAAAAAGGTGATGAAGCAGGTGTTGTCTTTTAAGAATTCTGTGGATTTTAGCTACTGCCTTTCACTCATGTATTGTTTTGCCTTCTGACCTGATGGTCCAGGTAATGTGATTCACACCAGGAAAACAGTCCTTGGAATCGCCCTGTGAGTACCTGCCTGTAAGATTCTGTGAAATGGTCCTTGGAAACCCTTTTTGATCAAACTGCTCACTACATAGCTGAAATACATTGAAGGGCCAATTGTCATGGTTCTCCATTAGGAGGTCATATTCAGCATCATCTCTATATGTACACAGTTAGTGAAACTTTGCCAAAAGAACATGATCTCTGCAACACTGGTAACATTACCATCTGATGGCTGAACTCAGTTTTCTGTATAAAGTGCCTGAAAAAGACACACTGATGAGGCAGGAACAGCCAGGGGTGACTCTCAAACTCTAGCCTAATTTATTTCATTCACATCTCAATTGGGAATATGATAAGAGAAAAAGGGTGGTCAGTGCAGAAATGTAGAAATATGTGCTTAATATATGCAGAATTGGGAATGTTTTTTTCTCCTCCAGCTAAAAGGAAGCCTGACCAGAGGACTTTTTATCTATGAAAATGGAGGCATAAATGCAGGAGGGTTTTATAAGTAAGAAGTCAAAGCCTTTACACTTGTTCGACTATAAAGTGTTATGGCTCACACAGTGTAGTGTATGTCATGCACTACATTTTGTAGATTTGGGCAGATTACAATAATTTGTGTAATTTTTTATGTACATCTATCATTTTCACTAGTGTGTAGATCTTAGAAGGACAAGGACCAAGGAGGGTATCTACTTTTGGTATAATTATATCAAAGTACATATCTCAATGTCTTGAATGAATGAATAATTTAATTAATATACCTATTGTTTATTATTTGAAAGAATTACCATAATCAGGGAATTGAATTTAGTAAACCAAATGCTTGTATTCAAGACCCCTTGGCAACGATAATGTTCAGTTTTAGTTAATATAATGGAGTATTTTTTCTGTCGTTGTTTTAGGCACTGGATTAATGAGAGACAGTCCCCTGGAGTCTGATGGTTTTATGCCCACTTTGGAGTGAGAATCACCAATATCCACCAATATTCCTATCTGGGATCTTGTCTCAGCAGCAACCTTGTCCCTGATGATTTTTATGTTGTCCTTTTCTTTAAAGGCAACATCACAAACACTGCCCACCTTTCAGAATGGCAGTTAATACCATTCATTTCATATACAGACATCTATAAAAATCTCCTTTGGATTTCCCATGGTGAATATAAAACTAAATATATAATACTTTCAATATTTTCCTCTATAAGTGAATCAATGCTAAATTCTATCCAGTTTCCTTATATGATCCAAAAAGGAGAAATACTTTCCCTACATTTAAAGTATATACTTTAGTAGGATAGACTGCTAATATCCATATATTTAGTGCTTGCTAGTAAAATAAAGATATTGCAAATCATAATATAAAATGTCTCAAAAACACCTATGAGAAAATGTATTTATATTTAGTTAAATATAAAAGCCACAGACTAAAGGATCTGAATATCTCTTTTTCTTTCTTGCCAAATCCAATTTCAGATTCAGATTAACATTTACTCAATAGCTAGTATGCACTTGGGTGAAACAATTGTACATGTGTTATTTGTTTAAAACTCAGATACTTCACAGAGGTAGAGACAGAGGCCAGAGAAATTGTGTGACTTGTGAAGGTCAGAAAATGAGTGGAGGAGACAGAATTGGAAACCATGAATTTCTCAAACCAGGTTAGGGAATACAATCTCTTACTTCCCTTGTCTTTGAATGAGTTGATATTAATATCTACTCCACTGATATTGTTGAAGAATTTGAAGGATTTTGTGATAGCTAACAAACATACACAAAGTACTTAGAACAGTGTGTGGTTCATAATCAATGCTGAATGAGTAGTAGATGATGTTCGTTCGTTCATTCATTCATTCATTCATTCTAGTCCTGAATCTGTAAGTGCATTTACCTAATAAGTTGATAACTGATCTTTATTGTATTTTTTAAATTTTTTTGTATTTTTTTAAATTTTATAATCAATCAGATATTATTTGCTAGTAACCCATTCAATGTATGAATAGTGGTTGATAAAAATAGAAATGCCTCATAAAAGTTAGAATTTCCTGAGGAGTCTTCGGTAGTGTTTAAAGAAGTTTGACTAACGTGCAGTTCTTTGCAAGTTCTAAAGCCCTTACTGGGCACACTTAGAAAAGAGATTTTGAGGCCCCTGGGTGGCTCAGACGGTTAAGCGTCTGACTTTTAATAGTTGCTGAGGTGCACTAACAGAGGAAAGCCTCTCTCCTCTGTCTCTGCCCTTCCCCGTGCTCTCTTTTCCCCCTCTCTTTCAAAATGAATAAGTGAGTTTAAAAAGAAAGAAAATAAATTTTGAGGACTTTACAACTTGATCAAAAAGGCTTTTTCACTGATGTAACATTAGGTTTGCTTTCAAATGCTGAGGGAATTTCTGTTGGTTTTGCTTTTCACTTACAAGTCACTATAGGTTTACTTTCTTTACTAGCAATTTAGTTTATTGCGTTCAGTTGTCCTTAAAAGGAGAATAATGCATATTTGTGAAACATGTTTATAATGTTATTTTAAGGGGACTTTACAATGTGTATGAACTGCGGTTTAAATATATTATGATCTATACCCATTTCTAAAGCTGATGACTATAATTACCCTAAACATGCTTGTGCAGTGATTTTTTATTAATGGGCTACTTCTGAAATTTAATTATTTAAATAATTTATGTCATATAATCAATAAGTGAATTGGTTATTTTAAAGCCTGAATCATTTTGTTTTGCAGTCTAAATCATATAGAGATTTAGATTTAGATGTCTCTCAGAGAGAGAGAGAGAGAGAGAGAGAGAGAGAGAGAGAGAGAGAATGAATGAATGAATACTAAGCAGGCTCCACCCCAAGAGGGAGCCTGACTCAGGGCTTGACCTCAAGACCATGAGATCATGACTTGAGCTGAAATCCAGAGTCAGACACTTAAGTGACTGAGCCTCCCAGGCGCTCCATCAACTACACTTTCTGATAGATATTATAAGCAATGAGGGCTTTTGCCTCAAACTGTTTGTTATAACCAAGATCTTTCAAACAGGGATGCACTGGGTAAGCAGGGCTAGAGATTTGTGCCCTACTGACAGCACTGTGCTCATAAAGTTTGCAGGTCACTTCTCCATTCCTTGCTAAGTCCCTACTGGTAAGTGCTGCATACAAATTGTTAGTTCAGGATATCCTGAAAATGCCTGGCCTATATTTCCTGCTCAGTAGTGGACTTTCTTCATAAACCCTCTCAATCTGTTATTTTCCATGGAGTGTTCCATTAGGAGTTTACAAAATACAGGGAAAGCATGTGCATCAGGTTTATTGAAAGCCTATTCATTGCCCTTTAATTTTATGGAGTATTTCAATCTCTTTCCTGAACCCAAATCCCACTTGGACTAGGTTTGACATTATGTTTTCATTTGAGCTTTAGATCCTTAATCTTATTACTTCCTGTTTTCCTAAAACTAGAGTGGATAAGCTACTTACAGGCACACAAGCTGAATCTGTTCAAAGCCGTTTAACTGTATTTACTCTGCTCTTTGGTTGATCCCTAGTTCCCATCTTGTAAAAATTTCAGAAAAATTACAAAGTCCAAAAACACAGTTCTGATTAGAGCATGACTTGCCTGGATATCTAACTCACTGCTACTTAACTTGATTTGTCTTCTGTGAAAGTCAGAATCAGACACACCACACACACACACACACACACACACACACACACACACACACAGTCAAGTTTGAAGTTTGTTGTTCCAGCTTGGTGCTTTGTCCTGGTTTTAGTTAATACTTGCAAGAATCCTGAGAGAAAGTGAGAAACTGTTGCCCCCATTTTTAAAATTTATTTATTTTAATCTTTATTTTTGAGAGAGAGAGAGAGAGAGAGAGAGAGGGAGGGAGAGAGAGAGAGAGAAGACAGAGTGTGAGTGGGGGAGGGACAGAGAGAGAGGGAGACACAGAATCTGAAACAGGCTCCAGGCTCTGAGCTGTCAGCACAGAGCCCGACACGGGGCTTGAACTCATGAACTGCAAGATCATGACCTGAGCCGAAGTCAGATGTTTAACCCACTGAGCCACCCAGGCGCCCCTGTTGCCTTATTTTATAGATAAGATGCCTTAGCTGCCAAAGAGTAAGCCACTTGTCCAAAAGCATAGAGCTATTAAGTGGCACAGGCTGGATTCAAATCCAGATCTGGTTAAGTCCAAAGTTCATCATTTGGGTCACTGGATGCAATGCCTCCTGCCTTGAGTGTTCAGACATTCACAGAGTGAAAGCATGTGTATGTGCTCACAAAGAGAGCTTTTGGCTTGATTACAAGTGCTGTTTGTTACCTTTGGCTAGGCCACCAAACTCAGGGTGAAATTTCTGGGATTCATATATTCCTGGAGGTAGTGCTTGATGGTGGGTTCTGTCCAGGGAGCTGTAGAGTCCTAGACCCTTGTGCTGAAGGCAAAGGTTTCTTGTGTGCTTTCTCAGCCACCCAACCCACAGCTGCCAAAGTTCTTTATTGCACAGGCATTAAAGCCAATGGATTGCTCTCTGTTTCTAAAGAAACCACATTAATGTAATCTCTTTGTTTTGCAATTGCTCATTCAGTAAGCCATTGTTCATTAGACTCCTGAGAGTTTGCAACCCTGGAACAATTGTTTCTCTGCTGATCTGGTCTCATTTGTCATTTTGTAGACAGGGGAATTTATTTGCTTATAACACAACCAAAATAATTAGGTGTTTACCTGGCAGGTTGGCCATGATTATTTACAAGTAATGACCATAAATGAATAAATTCAGGCTTTGTTGAAAGAAAAAGACAGTGCCATTAGGCATGACTTTGATCATTGATTTTCCCCTGCGACTGACAGTCTTAAACTAAACATATCTAACTATAAATATGGAGTATTTACCTAGTTTCCCGTGTAGAGCCTTGGCACAATCAGACAAACCAGGATTCTACTCCTCTGCCATTTATAACTGTGATTTTAGGCAAGTTTGTCAAACTCTGTGAAATTCAATTTCCTAACGTGTAAAATGGGTGTGAGGATGTTTAAATCATGGGCTGTTCTGATGATCATAAGACAATGAAGACAAAATAAACAGTACATATTAGCTTTTCCCTATATATCAAATAATCTCCATACTTTCCACATTTCAGTTGCAAGCCTTTGGAGACGAGTGCTCAATTCTGAGACTCCTCCTATTTATCTATAGCATGTTAATATTCATAGCATGGATAGCTATGAAGATTAAATTGGGTAACACGTTAGCAGTGTTGAACTCACGGCAGGTACTTGATAATTGTTATTCATGTAGTTTTATATGTTTGGGGTAAAAATCAATAGACACTTATGATGATGTTGACAATGATGATGGCTGTGTTGATGATGAAATAGTCCCTGAAATTATTCATTAACTTTTCCAGTATGTTTCAGGAAACTTTATGTAACATCTCTTTTCTCTTGCCCAAGTTAAATTATCCTACTGAAGTAACCACAGGACAGGTTTTGTATTTTTTCTCATCTCCTGAAATGTATTTGACCTCTAATCCAAACTTTGTCACTCTTCCTTTTAGGAGCCTGTGTTGCAATTCTGCATCTCTGACTGGTTATTACAGTCAATTCTTGATATCTGTAATTGCCTTGTTTTCTGCTCTACTGCAAACGCACAAACATTTTCCACTCATTTCCTAACAAGATTTTTTAAAAATTAAATATAGTGTTAAACAGTACAGTCTGTTTTGTTTCTGTTCTGTACAAATGACTGTGATAATCATTAGTTTGCTTTAACAAAGAAGGAGAAGAACATTTGTGAAATTCCTACTATGCACCAGGCACTCTACCAAGGTCTTTGAAAACTATTACCTTATTCCTATAACAAACAGGCCTGGGATATAAATATTACCATCCCTTTTATTTATTATATTTCTTTTTATAATGTTTTTATTTTTATTTTCAAGAGAGAGTGAGCATGAGTGGGGTAGAAGGGCAGAGGGAGAAAAAAAGAATCCTAAGCAGGCTCCATGCTCAGTGCAGAGCTCCATGGGGGGCTCAATCCCATGACCCCGGGATCATGACCTGAGCTGAAATCAAGAGTTGGATGCTCAACCAACTGAGCCACCCAGTGCCCCTATTGATTATATTTTTATATTAATTTCTCAGACTCTAAGCTCACTACAGTGAGGACCATGCCCTGCTACCTCTCAGAAGATGATCTGACAGAGAAAAGGCAGCTTAATCACACTTAAGATATCTGACAATAACAGAATCACACTTTGCATGCCAAGGCATGGCCAATTATCTGTTCAACAGTGACAGACAAAAAAATTTTATCCAGACCAAATTAAAAGTTAACTCTCCCTTTTTCCCATTAAGGGTAAGGGATACAAACTAGAACCTGTGACTCTAGCCAACACTAAGCAGAACCAAGGTTTATGTCTCAGGAGAAGCCAGTGGATCTTTGCACTTTCCATACCAGGATTTCCAAATAGGTTCTTAGATCTGCAACCTGGCACAGTTTGGCATATCTGAGTGATTCAAAATGTGACTTGCAAGATCCAAGGACTTAAATTTAAATTCTGGCTTTGCATTTTACTCTCCATGTGATCTTGGGCAAGTTACTTCCTAAATATGTGCCCTAGTTTCCACATATGAAAAACAGGGAAAATTATACCTACCTCACCTGTGATAAGGATTCAATGAAAAACAACAATAACAACAACAAAAACAAATACATAAGGCACTATGCCTAGATCTGGTAGGTAGTAAGTATCACACATTTGGTATCTCTTATCAATATAAATTGAGTAGGTCCATTTTATTTTTCAAAAGTTTACTTTGTATCCTCACTCCTTTGTAAATGAACACTGCTTATCACTCCCTTCCCTACCTCTGTTCTCTTTCTTGTTAAAACAGAGGCAATGCAAAGGATGGCTCATAGCTGGAAATTGTATTATTTCTAAATGTCAGTCAGTGATATTTTCTCAGGAGAAATGATTCTTCCAAATACTCCAAGAAGAACATTAATTGAGGGGGAAAACAACTGAAGGATGAATTCAGAGTTTTGAGTTGGTATTTCTCATGATTAGACTTGTCTTCCCTCTTTGAGCAACTTTAGGTGAGCTTTGCAATCAGACAAGGCCTTCCTGAATCTGGGAGCAGGAGCCTGCTGTCAGTGATGCTCATCATCTGTGGTACACTAAGTTTTATACACTTTAAATTATTTCGTTTAAAAAGGGGTCTTCTGGGGGCACCTGGATGGTTCAGTTGGTGAACTGATCTCACAGTTCAGGCCATGATCTCATAGTTCGTTGAGTTTGAGCCTTGCATCGGGCTCTGAGCTGACAGTATGGAGCCCACTTGGGATTCTCTCCATCTTTCTCTCTCTGCCCCTCCCCCACCTTCATGCTGACTCCTCTCTCTCTCTCTCTCTCTCTCTCTCTCTCTCTCTCTCTCTCTCTCAAAATAAATAAGCTTTTATGAAAAACACTGCAAATGCATTTGATGTGTGTTTGCATCTTTACTGGAGACAGTTTTGAACAGAGATTACATATTTATTTGATTCTAAAAAGAATTATTGCGGGACATTTACTGAGGTCTCCTTAGCAGGAGAGCTGTGTTGGGAGTTATATGTATTTGGGACATGGCATCTACTGCTGAATGCTAGAGGCCTGCTAAATGAGGAGTTACTTCAATCTGGGGCCCTCCCTCCCTCTGGTAGTTGATTATCTCCTTCTTAGTGCATGAAGTGACTCTTGTTAACCCCTCCATTGTGAAATGGAAATTAACTATTTGTTTAATTGTTCCCTACTTCTAAGCAGCCGGGCTGTTTCTTATTATTTATCAGTAACAGCAAATACATTTTGAGCACATGCTACAGGGCAGAACGTGCTAAATGCTTTTCATTCTACACCTCCTGCATTTGCATCTTATACGAAACCCTATCCCATGTTAGAGATGAGAAAACAGAGGCAGAACGAGCTTAAGCACATTGCTCGTGGCTGCACAATAGGATATCAATCAGGTGGTGTCCTTCTCCACCAACCCATCTTTGTACTGCCTTTATGACCCCTGGCTGTGCAGGTCTTCAGTGAATATGTGTAAAATTAATGCGTAAATCCAGAACTTCTCTGAGTCTTGATGATCTCATTTATAAAATGGAGATAATATCCCCAACTGCTCTGGTATTTATGAGCACTAAATGAGTTCATGGACCTGAAGACAGCTAGTGGAGGGTGAGACATGGAATAGATGGTAAGTGTTCAATCTTACAAACAAGGCACATTTTCTCTTAAGAAATACGCTCATGTGTTGTGTGGCTCTGAATCTGTCTTTTCAGGTTCTGATCACTGGACCCTACCAAAGAGTGGATGCGAGGGGAACTTAGCATTGTGGGTATGTGACAGTGAAACGCACCCTAGGGAAAGGGGGAGGGTGTCCCCAGGGCAATTGTAGGACTGGTGTTGCAGGCCCCTATAGAGCAAGAGTTCTAGTTGTGGAGCATTCACTTGATTGTCAGGACTGACCCAGCTTGAATGTCTTTGTGGGACTGGGGATAGAGAAGTAGAGAAGGCATCATTAAGGGAATAGATATTTATAGAGTGCCTGCTGTGTGCTGGGAATCTCTCTTAGGTTTATGACAAATCTGGAATGGGAACTAATAGCCCATTTTACAGATGAGGAAATGAGCTGTAAGTGGCAAAGGCAGAGTCCTAATGCAGGCGTGCCTGAGGGTCCCACCTACCATCTTTGCTACGAGTGAAGGAGATGGGCTCCACTGCTCTTCGCTTTGGAAGGGGGCTAGTCACACTGAAGCCAAAGCAAAGATCTGTGCTTTAATTCTTCTTTGATTTTTGTTCTGTGAGTTTTCGAATATCTCACCAAAAAGAACAACAACAACAGCAAATCCAGAATCACCTGAAAACACCACATTGCTTTGTGGAAAGGTGCTTGAGAAAGGGAGGGGCTTATCAGCTGACCTATTTAATAACTATTTACCATTGTCCTCCTGTGTCAGCCACTGGGGAGGCATGCATTTGGCATTTGAGGAGCCAGGAAGAAAACTAACACAGCTTTAGATTCAGAAACACCTGGGTTTTAATCACAACTTGCAGCTATTACTAATTTTGGCAAAATTCTAAACTTCTCCGAGCCTCAGTTTCTTCTTCTGTAGATTGAGAATAATAAACCTACTTCACAGCAATATAATGAGGCCTAGATAAACTTGAGAGTAGCTGAGAGAATAAATGCTATTTTTCCATCTTTTTTTAACCAAAATATAGGAAGATAGAAAACATGATAATGGTAACTCCTCAGGGCTCATAAATGAACATATTTTCATTTTCATCTCAGTATTCAGAATTGGGTATTATGATTCTATCTGGCATGCATGGAAACTGAGGAACAGAGAAGTTAACTAACAGGTTAAAGTGGCCAGGTTGCACTTTGAATTCAGGATGTAGTCCATGCATATAATTACATGGTTTTACTCCTGCTCTTGGGTTGATCAAGGGATCTGGGACCAAAGGGAAAGCGGAGAGGGGGCAGGAAAAGGTGGTCGAGGCAGCAGTGCTTAAATTGCTGGTGTGTGTCTGAGAAATGGTAAAATGTTCAAGGTGCTGCCATTTGGTATTGCTTATGGAGCACTATTGTGTGCATGTGATTGCAAGCAGGAGAGGGGAAGAGCTATGCTTTAAGCTGGAGCTTCTGGCAGATAATTAAAAAGATCAGAGCCAGTGTAGACCTCCAGCGACTCAAACAGCTGATGCCAGGAACTCACACCCGGGGTTCCATGGGGGTCCTCAGGGCCTCCCGCTTGCTTTCCCTGCATCAGCAAATTCATAAGGAACTGAGAATCTGCTTTTTTTCTTCTTGAAAGCATTAATATAAATGAATATCACAAACCCAGGTCCTCAAGAGGAGAAAATGTTTATCAGTATATTGAATGTGAATCTTCTCAATTTGCCATCTGTTTGGGAAAAAAAAGAAAAGTAGAAACACTTCTTTGGGATTGCAGCTCTTTCCTCAATACATGCATCTGCCTTGTATCCAAGTCCAAATAGTTAAATGTTGAAGACTCAAGAAGGTAGTGAGGCAGGACAGTAAAAGTCATGTTAGTGAGAATGTGAGGACGATACTTGGAACTACTTAGGGACTGTTAAGGGGGATACCTTCATTTTATATCTGGGAAAACACCGTAAGGAGAAGAACACGCAACAGAATTCAGTTGACTTCAGTTTATGAACGTTTGCCAGGTGGTTTCTCTGTACAGATGCTATAATAGGCCCTAGGGGCAGAGGGGAAAATTTGGGCAAGTTCTGTATTCCTAAGGTACTTTTTGATTTATTCATACAAAGTATTCATACATATAAGAATGTAATTTTATAGTAACTATCATAGATGTACATCAAGGCACACTGAGAACACAGAGTAATTCCCTAAATCAAACTAGATAGAGGCCTCTGGATAGTTTCCCGATATTATGTGAGATACATTTTGAAAGATTACAAATAAAGTACAGACTTTGGAAGGGTATTATAGGAAGAGGGAACAGAATAAATAAGAACCCTACATAATGAAATAGGCTTTTGTGTTCAGGGACCCGCAGGCAGTTCAGTATGACTGGAGTGAATTTTACAAGGTCTAGAATTTCTATTCCCTAAATAAATAAAGGGCATTTCCCCAACTTTATCAGTGTGTGAAAGAAATGATAACATGAGAAGAGGAAGTTTTACTTAAGGAAAGTTCCTAAAAGTGAGGAAGAAAAAATAAATTTAAAGATGGCTATCCCAGGGTATAACTAGTATATACAACATGAATTTAGGAGGAGTCTATATAAGACAAATTGGGTGAGCAGGTTTTAATTTATATATGTATTTAAATTCTCTCTCTCTCTCTATTTATGAATGTATATTAGAATGATGTAAGGTAGCACAAACCCTGAAATTTTATGGAAATTATTGTTTAGAACAAGACTCAAGTCATTAAAGTAAAAATCTTGCTTGAAATAAAATTATTAAAGCTACTGGCTGGGTAATCCTAATTGTGTTGACCTAAAGTATAAAGTTTGAAGGAAACAAAGGAATCAATGTTGGTGTGACATAAAAGGAGTTCACATATAAGTTTAGAGTTCAAAGTGAACTCAGGAAGTAATAATAACCAAAACAAGAAGAGGAAGAAAAGGAAGAAGGAAGAGGAGGAGGAGGAGTCATGGGGGTTGGGGTGGGTGAGGGGAAGGAGAAGAAGAAGTGGAGGGAAGAAGTGGAGGAGAGGAAGAAGGAGAGAAGAAGAAGAAGGAAAGAGAATGTACAGTATTTGCATTCTTGCCATCAGGTGCAAGAGCTAAGAACATGGTTGGTGGTGTCTCTTCATGTGGCACTGAGTTCTCAGCAAAATCCAAGCAGAACTGCACCCCTCTTGGTTTCCCAGGCAACAGCCAGCCCCCTCCATCACGCTAATGATATAATGATAAGAATGCCATGTGTAAGTGGCAGGGACTCTAAGGGAAGGGGAGCCACTGATGTCTGGCTTGCTCCACTGGGAGTGTCTGAGGAGGAGTTTAGAGGTAACTGGACAGCAGTGCATGCAATTTCCAGGGGAAAAGTCCAGGCTGTGCTCAAGAGTGAATGCAGGGACTGCATGCTTTAGAATTTAGAGTCCTGGCTACGGAGAAAGTTCACTTACTAGTTGTTGTTATTACAAGTGATGTTAATTAACAAGAACATATTTTTATCCTTAGAAAAGAAGCTGCCATCAATACCTGTTAATGGGAAAGGCACTCTAGAAGTAAAAGGTGTTTGCTTGACCTGACTAGCGGCCTCTTCATTCTTGGGCAGACAGGCCCCTCCCCTTTTCTGACTCCAGAAAACTGTCTACCTTAAGGGGTGCTAGGGCAGGAAAGTGAGGAAACTCTATGTGTTTCAGGCACTTTACTCTCTCAACTTCCCTAAGCAAGCGGCAAAATGAAACCAAATTGTGGAGAAAGAGCAATGCTTTTCTCAGCTTTTTCCTGGATGGAGGTAGGGGTGGATATTGAAATGGGTGAGCTTCCAAGGCTGTTTGCAATCTACTATAAACCTTACATTTTACTCTTATCTTTATCTACTTCCCTACAAAATCTATGCTTTAAAGCTGCCTTAGCTATTACAATTTGCATTGGCTTCTTCTGCCCCTCACCTTCAGAATGTGAACTCTTTGGGGCAAAGATTAATTGTTCATCAGTTTAGAGCACAATTCTGACATGAAGCATACCTCAGTAAATATGCATTTAATTAAGTCATTTTTTTTTCAAATGTTTAGAATCTTCTATGTGAAAAGACTTCTTGGTGGGCAATAGGGTGACTGAAATGCTTGACATGAGTTTATGAACTATAAAGATTCATTAAACATACAATAAAGGATTTCAGTGTCATTATCACATATGTGCTAAGTCAGAAGAATGGATGTACTTATCTGTTATTAGGGAAAGAAAGAAAGAAAAGGGTGAGGAGAGAAAGAGAAAGCAAGAAAATAGAGTCCTGGGGTGGGTGGTACCATACCTATATAAGAAATAGTGTCTTTGAAAAGTATAGCAGAGTGGCTAGAAATTTAAAAGAAAAAAAAAAGAAAAACAGAAGAGACTGAAGGAACAGTGGATGATTAATGGTGTCAGAGGCTATATTGTGTCTCTTTCATAGGTATATGAGCTCCCTGCAGGTGAGCAAGCTCCAGAAGATCAGGAACAACCTGCACATTGTTTACTTATCAATGTTTTTCTGGAATCTATCATAATTTCTTACATGTGACAAGCCCTTAATAAATGTTTATTTATTTGTGTTTGATGACTAGCACCAAGTATAGTACCTGGCATGTCATAAATATTTTTTCATTGTTGCTCATGAAGTGAGGAAGTAGTCAATTATCTCAGGAACTGGAAATTTTCTGTTGACAATTATATATTCATCAGCTCCTTGAGAAATCTCAACTTCAAATATGAATGTGGTTTCCCCTTCCCATTTATTTGCCATTTGCAGAAGAAGCTTCACAGCTCCACCAAATGAGAAGATTCTGGAAAGAATTCACTTTACAGCAGCATATTCCAAAAATATGGTTTTGGAATGAGTCATGTGAGATACTTAAAAAAAAATACATGGTCCATTTTGTTTGGGAAAATGTAGCTACTGTGGGTACGATGTGGTATAAATTTGGATATGGTCCTTACTCACATAGTGCTAGACTATAGTAGGAAACACACTCATACCACTCATATTCAACATAGTACTGGAAGTCCTAGCCACAGCAATCAGATAAGAAAAAGAAATAAAAGGCATCAAAATCAGTAAGGAAGATGTAAAACTATTACTATTTGCAGATGACATGAAACTATACTATATTATGTCTCTCAGGCAAGGGAAACAAAAGCAAAAATAAACTATTAGGACTAAACCAAAATAAAAAAAATACTTTCAACAGTTAAGGAAATCGTCAACAAAATGAAAAGGCAACCTACTGAATGGGAGACGATACTCACAAATGACATATCTGATAAGAAGTTAATTCAAACTATATAAAGAATTTATACAACTCAATACCCAAAAACAATCTGACTAAAAAATGGTCAGAGGACCTGAACAGACATTTTTCCAAAGCAGACATATAGATGGACAAGAAGAAGCATATGAAAAGATGCTCACTATCACCAATCATCAGGGAAATGTAAGTCAAAACCACAATGATATAACACTTTGCACCTGTCATGATGGCCAGTATCAAAAAGACAAGAAGTAACAAGTGTTGGCAAGGATGTAGGAAAAAAAAAAAAGGAATCCTTGTACATTTTTGGTAAGAATGCAAAATGGTGTAGCCACTATGGAAAACAATATCAAAGTTCCTCAATAAATTAAAAAGAGAAATAAAATACAATGCAGTAATTCCACTACTGGGTATTTACCCAAAGAAAACAAAACAAAATGAAACAAAAACTATTTCAAAAAGATACAAGCACCCTTATGTTTATGGCAGCATTATTTGTAATAGTTAAGATATGGAAAGAGCCTAAGTGTCCACTGATAGACAAATGGACAGGGAAGATGTGGTATGTGTGTGTGTGTGTGTGTGTTTATACATGTACATATATATGTATATATACATATATACAATGGAATATTAGCCATAAAAAGGAATGAGATCTTGCCATTTGCAATAACATGGATGTTATGCTAAGTGAAATAAGTCAGACAGAGAAAGACAAATACTGTATGATCTCTTTTACATGTGGAATCTAAACAAAACAAAACAAAACAAAACAAAACAAAAAAATGAACAAACAAACAAACAAAAGCAGAAACAGACCCATAAATACAGGGAACAAACTGGTTGCTGCCCAAGGGGAGGAGTGTGGGGGTTGGGAAAAATGGTTGAAGGGGAGTAGGAGATACTGGCTTCCAGTATGGAATGAATAAGTTATGGGGATAAAAAGTACCACATAGGGAATCTAGTCAAGGGTATTATAATAGCACTGTAAAAATAATGAATAAAAATAAATAAAATGTACTCTGGCTCACTAAGGGCTCTGGGAATCCCTGGGATGCAAATATTCCTTACACATTTCCACTAGCACAGCATCCTCACCAGCAATGTGGAACTCAGCTCTGACTTCATTTTCTCACACCTGGAGAGACTGAAGAACATACCCATGTGTGAGCCCCTTTGGGGACAAATAAGTCTGTATCTGTGAAATAGGAGCCCAGCGGATTCTCTTGTGCAGGGAGGGTGAAAAACTTCTCAACCTTAATTGAGTTTGGCACCAGATTACCCGTGTTTAATTCACACAGAAGTAACACCCTGGACACAGCTCTGCTCTCAGTGTTGGGTCTTAATACGTCCCTCTTCCCTGTGCTCAGTGTTCAGTGTCTTGAAACACATTTTGTCTGCTATGTCCCCATGGTGGGGGCTCAGTGAATACTTGTTAACTGAAAAACTACCATTTTTTGTCATTCTTAATAAGGAAACATGTATTTACTCACACAATTTTTGAAGTTTTAGTATCATAAAATATGACACAAAGATATAATTAAAAAAAAAAAAAGGAAAATGGTATCTCTTACAGATGTCATGTCCTAAGGATTATTTGCACACAGTCTAAATAATTAAATAGAAACTACTAAATGACGTTAGTATTAAGTCTGATTTAAAAAAATCTGAAATTGAATGAGTCTTGCTATCATGTGTCTATTTAATATGGTTATATTTTAAGTTCTTATTAAATCAATGGTGTATTTTACAATAAAAGCTATTTTAGGTTTTAGTAAAATGTCACTTGAATCAATAAATGTTTATTATACTGGCTGAGTACAAGATAAATAAAATCAATTGTTTTCTGTAAAGAGCAGTAATCTGTTAGATGATGAAAACAAAAAGTAAGATCCCATCTTCAATGCTGAAAGCAAAATATTTTTAAAATAAACATAATAAAATGTCTGTGACCTATATTTGCAAATAAAACTTATAAAAAGAGCCTCGCATAAAAGGCAAACACTCTGTGTTTCCACAGCGGAAAGCTGAACAATATAAAGATTGCTTTTCCAGGTTAATTTTAAGACACAGATGTGGTTGACTAAAATGTACTGGTTTATTTATTCATTCATAAAATATTTTGAGCCCTTAGTAGATGCCACGTGGAGTGCTGGGGATTCAGTGGCAGAAATCCAGGTGGGTCCTCACGGAGCTTAAAATTTACAATCTTTAATATAAAGTGTATAAATAAACGATACATATAATTTAAAATACTTATGTATTTAATTAAATAATAACCAAAATAAAAGAAGCTTATTCTTATGAAATAACAAATGTGTTTATCAAATATCATCTTGATAAAGAAATACCCAGCAGAAAGCCTTTGCTGATAGACAGCATAAATAATAGGGTTGTGTCTGGGGGCCTGGGTGGCTCAGTGGGTTGAGCGACTGACTGTTGGTCTCTGCTGTGGTCATGATCCCATGGTTCATGAGTTCAAGCCCCACATCAGGCTCTGTGCTGACAGTGCAGAGCCTGTTTGGGATTCTCTCTCTCTCTCTCTCTACCCCTCTCCTGCTAGTGCTCTCTCTCTCTCTCTCTCTCAAAATAAATAAACTTAAAAAAAAGAAAACATAGGGTTTTGTCTCTTCCTTCAACTAAGACAAGAATCTAGGTCAAAGGAGCAAAATAGATCTAAGGAAAATACCTGAAAACATATACGGAATTTAATATATGATGGAGTAGTAATGGTGAAGAGAAGCAACTTTTAATGATGTGAGGAGAACTGGTTACCTGTTGAAGAATAAAAGTTAATTTCATTTTTACTTTTGAAAGTGAGGAATTCTTTTTTTTTTAATCTGTATTTATTTTTTAAGTGATCTCTATGTGCAATGTGGGGCTCGAACTCATGACCCTAAGATCAAGAGTCATACACTCTATTAACTGAGCCAAGCAGGGGCCCCTAAAAGTTAATTCATATCCACATCTTACAGCATATGCCAAAACAAACAATAAATAGATTCATTAAGTCTATGTACTCATTATATATATGAGTATACACACATACACACACACATACATATATAATAAAATAGAACTACTCATTATATGAAGCATAACAACTTTCTTAGGTTTAAATTAATAGGGAAAATCAGAAAGGAAGAGATGAATTCAATAGCACAGATATTAAATATTCATGTATGGGAAAATAATATGATAAAAAATTAAAAATACAAAGCAAGAAAAAACACCGACACCAAATATAACATGACATAATATGACTTTCATATTTGATGAGGAACTACCTCACACAACTTGATGAAGAAAAAAAATCAGATCCCCAGTAGAATTGGAAATAGAAAGGAAAGGTAAAACTCACATAAGAGGAAATACATTTAGATTTAACAGATATAGTCTGTCCAGATAATCATAGAAATGTATAATAAAGACATTAAATGCATAATCTATATATATTAATAGAAACAAGGACAACATTACTGTGAAATATCTATACTTAAAATGTGGTGGTTTCAGTGTAATTGAGAGGCCATTTGACCAGACCCATTAACCATCAACCTCTTTCACCTGACCTATGGCTTACATTCTTAAGACATTGTTCATCCTGCTCCCCAAATATATCTTGGATCTGACCAACTCTTCATTTATGCTTCCACTGCCTTAGTTTTAAGCCACATTAACTCTTGTTTGGAAAATTATTGTAGCATCTTCCCTGACCAGCCCGTTTTCACTCTTTTTTATTCTGCACCCTAAAGACAGTGGCATCATTTTAAAACACAAACTGCACTAAGTTCTTCTGCATAAAGACGCCACTGACTTGTTATTATATCTAGGATAAACCCCATACCCTTCATTGTGGCCCACAAGCTGCAGCATAATCTGGCTCTCATTGGTGGTCTTTGACCTCATTTTCTGAAACCCCTATTTCCTCCCAATACTCTGGCTCTCTGTTCTCTTTCTAGTCCCTTTCCATCCTCAAGACCTCCTTTGAACACCCTGTTCCCTCTGCCAAGAATGTCATTCTCTCTTCCCTTCCCAGCCTGATTCTTCCCCCCCCCCTCCTTGAGATCATGCCATACCTGTCCTAGAGCAGGGACTTCTTTAACACCATGCCCATATCAAACCCCCTACCTTGGACCCCTACCTACTGCCATCCTTCACATTCCTTTTCCTCTTTGCGGAACACACAATTGTGATTACTCATTTGCTTTTTTTTTTTGGGGGGGGGTCAATCTCTTGACTAAATTCTAAGTTTCACAAGTAGGGTATATTTTGTTCTCTAAGAATCATGCACAGTGCCATATACATAGCTAATTAGCTATTATATTTATTTATAAAAATAAACCTATTATATTTATTTATATATTATCTAAATTATAACTATTTGGAGAAAGAATGAATGAATAAATGAATGAAATCTCTCTGTTCTCATTACTCTCGTCTTTCTACTTCCACACTTGCTCTCACACTCGGATAAGAAAATTGTTTTTCTTTTTCTCCTTTCAGAATCCCATAAACATACCTATTATTCCATAGATAACTCTTTGCTCACTGATATGTTTACTGTCTTAAGTGTTCCACCTGCTGGTAAACACCTGCAGAAGTGCTTCTCAGCTCTCATTGCATTAGCTTTATCTAGAAAACTTTGAAAAATGCTGATGTCCGGTCCCTTCCCACCACCAGGTTTCTGATACAACTGACTAGGCAGAGACCAGGTGTCCATATTTTAGTGCCCTGATGGCCATGGTTGAGATCCACTCTCCTGGAAAGAAGTTTCTGCTTCTGCGTCAAGATTATCCCTGAGCACTTCTCAAGGGCATATCGGGTATGTGCAGGTCTGCATTGGCAGACCTAATGTGCAGGTGTTGAATAGGCATGTTCCTGGAGTAGTTGTCAAGAGTCTGCATTCAGGGGGCTGCTTCATATGTCAGGTCTCATTTATTGCCTGTAAGATAAACTTCTCTGACCACCTCATCAAAAGTCAAACTCCATTTCTCTCTGCCATAAAATCCTCTTTGTCACATACCCAACGCCATTCTGTAAGGAGGATCAAGCACAATGGTGGGGTCACTCGGGAGAGGAAATACTAGGATTCTTCCTTCCTGAGAGTGAAATAAGTCAGATCATTCACTTAAACTGTCTAAGAGGCCCTTTGGGAACCCAGAGAGGAAGATATTGTTACGACACACTGCCTTTCCCACAACTTTGTTAAATTTATGTCCCCAAATTAACATTTGTAACTAACAGAGGGGTATAAGGTGTACAAGTAATAGAAATAGAAGAGAAATATATCAGAGAAATGAATGTTGCTTCTAATTAAAGAGATTGTTTTCCTTCTTCATAGACCTTAGGGATTTTCTCTACTGACTACATGTTACTGTAACAAACAGCAAAATAACGGTAATAATATATTTTCCTCCAGAAATAAAAAAAAATGCTGATGTGAGTCACAAATGGGTTTAAAGCAACTATGAAGATTGCTCTGGGGAGGGGGGAAGCCACTGCCCTCCCCCTCCCCTAGGTTCCTTTCAAAATCCAACATCAATAGTCTAAGACTCCAAAATATTTGCATTTGCAATTTTATTGCTTTCACCCAATAAACTCTGTTTCTATAATTTCTCAGTTCTGCAGAATTTAAAATGTGTTTCTCTCGTTTAGCCGAAATCAGGTCAATTTTATTGGCTCCTAAAACTGGGTAGTTAGTTGGTTAGCAAGACTATGAAGAGGTATCAAATGACTCCAGGTTTATGGAAATAGCTTTAAATAGATTCCAAGTTTATGGAAAGATTGAACCTCAACCATGCTGACTGCAGCAGAAAGTGGAAATTAAGTCTTCCCTGAGGATGGTCGACTGTTTAATATAATTTCTAATGATGAAACATCTTTAAATTAGGAGGAGTGCAGCTATTTTGACCACAGAGGGAAATATATAATGTAAAACCTGAAAGAATGAAGAATGAAAGTGAATTGAATAAGAAAAGATGAGAAGCAAAATAGCATTTCAAATCCTAAGATGATAAAAGTCTGTCCTCCGGGGGCCGGTTTTCAAAAGTGTCCTCTACAATAACATCCATCCCCAAACAGCACTGGTGTTTGCAAATAGGTCCCAATTACATGACTTGATTGCAGATTCAAACCAGTGTCTTATGCACCCACTAGATTCAATGCCCTTTCTTCTACTTCTCTGCCCTTGCAGTGCTGGATGAAGGGCAGCTTCACAGAATTGCAAATATTTTTCTCTTGGGCAGTGTAAGGGAGGGGAAGTTTTCTTCTATCTTTATAGGTTCTTTTAGCTGGTCTATTAATTAAATTGACATGAGACAGATTAAGAGGAGAAAAACAAATTTAATTTTGTACATATGGGAGCCCCACAAAGACATGAGAGGCTCTAAGAGAGTCAGCCAATTGAGGGGACTGGAGCTCAAAGGGAAAGAAGACAATTCACAGGAAGATGGGAAGAGCAGTATTTGGAAAATCAATTTTTGTCATAGCATGCCGAGACAATGGGACCTGGAGAACGATCTGAATAGACGTGCCCTGAGGAGCTCCCTCCAGTTTACCACACCTAGTCCTTGCTCTCTAGTTATCCCTGGTGATAGCTCTCTCCTGGACCAGGCCCCCAATCTCAATTCTCAGGGATAGTCAAGAGGGAGGTAAAAAGCTCTTCGGGAATCTTTTGGACCTTGACTATCTTCCGCTCAAAATAAGACATGTGCCAAAGTGGCATGTTGGAGGGAGGCCCGTTCTGAACCCCTTCAGTAAGAAAATAGAGAAACACATCTCCAAGATGATAAATGTTACAGGACATGTCCCAGGGAGTGAAGTTCACTGCTTTTCTCATCTCGCAACACAAAGCTGTTGACAATTAGGAGTGTGTGTGTGTGTGTGTGTGTGTGTGTGTGTGTGTGTGTGTTTGGGGTTACTTTTGCAGTTTTATATAAATTCATTTACATCCAAAAAGCATTATATGTATGTTATTTACTACATACAGTTAAGGTCAGGGTTTGCTTTTGTTCTTCCAGATCGTATCTGACCTTTTCAGAAATAGGTGAAAACAATAACTGGCTTTATTTATTTTATTTTTTAATATTTATTTTATTTTTTAATATTTATTTATTTTTGAGATAGAGAGAGAGACAGAGTGCAAGCGGGGGAGGGAGGGGCAGAGAGAGAAGGAGACACAGAATCCAAAGCAGGTTCCGGGCTCTAAGTTGACAGCACAGAGCCCAACGTGGGGCACAAACCCACTGACTGCAAGATCATGACCTGAGCAGAAGTCAGAAGCTTAACCTACTGAGCCACCCAGGTGCCCCACAGTAACTGGCTTTAAAGAAAAGAAAACCAGAGTATTTAGAGTCCTTACTTGTTTGTAAGAAGAAAAACAGACTACAAAGCCAATCTCCGGATTCCTAAATTAGCACTCTTTCCATCAAACAGCACTTCCTAAACATGAATATGCATAGGAATCACATGGGTTCTGGTTTAAATGCTGACTCTGGTCATGCTGGTCTACAGTGAAGCCTGAGATTCAGTCATTTCTAATAAGATCCAGCACAGCTGGGCCAAGCACCACACTTTGAGAAGCTAAGTATTAAATCACAGTAGCCCGCCAGAGCACATTACTTAATCATACTTTGGCATGAACATGCTGAAGTGAACTCGTTTTTTCCAGGATAATTTTTCTTTCTTCTGGTGAGAGGGTCCCAATGAAGGTAAGGAGAAAATGAAGGAGTAGGGGATAAAGTTTCTGCCATTCCTTAATATGTGCCAAGAATTGTGCTAGATACTGCTGCTGACCCCTGTTCATCATTATATCATTCAATTCTCACCAAAACAACATGCTGTTTTCTCTTTTATATCCATCATGAAATATCCTCAGACAGATTAGGGGGCTTCCCCAAGGTAACTGAGAAAAATAGCCAAGCAGGGGTATACCCCAGTTCTGTCTATGGTTTACATTACAGCATGGTAAAAGGTGGCATGGTGACCACCTTTTACAGCATGGTAAAAGGTGGCATCTTTGAACGAGTTAAAACACACCTTTGTGCCCTTTGTTTTCTTTTGTTTTTTAACAATCCTAAGACTGAAGTTATGTGACACTTCTAGCTTCTGCTGTTCTGGTGGCTGCTGATCCTGACAGGGAGTTCTCAGCTTAGAGGAGGTACCCGGAGTTTGCAACGCTGTCCTAAAATGCAATTTTGGATGGATACCAAAATAACTTTCACTTTCATCCCTCCTATGTAGAAGATGAAAATCTTTTTAAAAGCTGGAGCCCAAAGAAATGTAAATACAGCTTATTCAGGCCTGACATTTCAAAAGAGGTCACCCCCACCAGCAGTGCCAGCCCTTGTCTATTATCAGGTTTTCTGTCACTCATGTTGATTAAGGTTGATAAACAGCTCAGAGCGCTGGGCGTAGGCCAGAGGGCACAAAGAGAGATGTAGCTGACTTGAAAGGACCGCATTTCCTGAGAACAGAAAAGCCCATCCTTCCTCTATACCTTTGCCTTCAAATAGGATATATTGTTCTTTTGGAGCTGGAACAGAGTGTCTTGCAGAGTTCTGCTAGAATGTCGACTGTGGGGACAATTAGCCAAGCTAGGAGCCTACTGGGTGAAAGAGTAGCTGTTCTAATCATCTGGCTCCCATTGTGATCCCCATTCCATTCCCTCAGAGCAGTCCTAGATGGGCTTTGAAGTCAGTGCAAGAGGCCACTGGGATGCCTGAAAGCTGGTGTAGGATAAAGGAAATGTTTTTGTCCATGGTGTCTCATCTCTATCCCTACCAGTGTCCTGGCACATTCTAGGATAATTCTAAGGTGTGGGGTGTTCTCCCAGCAACATGCAACTGTCTGACATCATCTTGGTGTCCTACAATTCAACACAATTGGACACTATCTGCCTGGAGATCGCACCAGATCTCACAGGTTAAGGGCTCGGTCTGTCCCTGACGCAGGGACAACACTGCCCCACCCCCTGGACCCCCACATACACACACCCACTTCAGACACAAGTTTAAGTTGTCACCTGTGCTTCTGACTGACTGGCTATGGAACAGAGGTTCCAACAATCCCCCCCTGGGTTCAGTTCATTTGCTCATGAGGCTAACAGAACTCCAAGAATCATTTCACTTACTAGATTACTGGTTTATTATAAAAGGATATAACTCAGGAACAGCCAGTCAGAAGAAATGCACAAGGCAAGGTATGGAGAAAGGGCACACAGCTACCATGCCCTCCCTGAACATGCCATTTTTCCCGCGCCTCCCCATCCCCCGCCCCCTGCCCTGACTCTGCCCCATGTGTTCACAACCTGGAAGCTCTCCGAACACAGTTTCTTGGGATTTTATGGAGGCCTCATTACACATCACAACTGATTACATCATTGAACACTGATGACTGATTTACTCTTCAGCCCCTCTTGCCTCTCCAGAGGTAAGGGGGTGGGACTGAAAAATCCCAGCCTTCTAATCAAGCCATTGGTTCTCCTGGCAACCTGCCCCCATCCTTAGGTGGGGTCCAAAATCACTTGATGAACATAACAAAACACACTATTGTTGCTCTCATCACTTAGAAAATTCCAAGAGTTTTAGGAACTCTGAGTAGAATAGGGGACAAAGGCTCAATATATATTTCTGTTATATATCGCAGTATCACACCCAGCATTGGAGACAACCCCGTGGGCCACGGTATCTACCACAACCCTTTCCTCTACCTGCAAGAACAACACACTTTCAGATGTAGGGCATGTTGTTTCCTTATCCACTGTGAAGCTAGAGTATCCCATACAAGCCTAGGACCCCATCTGTCCAGGCCAGTTCTGTCTCCTGATTTGGGTAACTTCTACTCGCTTTCCTCCCCACTTTCCCTTTAAAGCCCATCGCATTTTCTTTTCAGTATTTAGGAATAGACTTTGGTTTCAAGCAACTGTTTTCTGCCTTATAAATTTTCTGAGGCAAATAAATAAAAAGGGAAAAGAAACTATAGGGAGGGCACACTCAAATCTGTATCTCAATAAATTATAGCAGTAATTAATTTTCTTTTAGTTTGCTTGCATTCCCCTCAGAAACACACCCTGAGGAAATATGATAAAGGCACTGGACACAAACAGGCTGAGATCCAAAGTCCCAAAATTTAACAGAATACTGTGTGAATCTGGGCAAACCTTAGTTTCATCTACTTCAAAATAGTAGTCTAATAATATCCCATCGAGCTGGCATAAGGAGATGTTGAAAGTTCTAACTCATGGTCTTATACAGCCCAACAGAGTGAATCTCTGTTGCCTAGGATGTGTTTCATCAAGCCAGAGGAATGATATTCCAGAGAAATAATACTATTTATACCTACCACATTCAGAGATGTTTGAAAGGAAATATACCAACTTGAAATAATCCTCAAGCCATAACATTCTAAAGTGAGATTAACCCTCAGACCAACACCCACCAATATTAATGGTTTAAAGAAAAAAAGAAATAAGGAAAAAAAGATTTGAGCACACAGTTCACAGTTAAATTAATTTTTGAGTTCTATCTTCTAAATATAAAAGTTCAGCTCTATCATATAAAATATAGACAGTATTTCCCAATGATTTTTATATTATGATAAACAGATAATATGATTATTTTTGTACAATATTGTGGGTTAAATAGATGAGGTTGTTTGCTGTGGAAAGCAATGGATTTGGGGACCCAGCTAGCCCCATGTCCCATCTGGCAGGACCTAGAGCTGATATAATCAATCTTTTGGCCTATTTGCAATCCATTCAGGAATACTAGAAGTTAGAAGTTGGGAAGGAAGCTTGGAGCTAGGACACAGAAAATGGTTTTCATACTTGTATGGAATCTGAAGCATATAGCTATACTTGGGGGTGAAGTACAAATTGTAACAAATAATAACTTAATCGATATATCCACTGATTAATTTTTTAATGTTTATTTTTGAGACAGAGAGAGACAGAGTGTGAGCAGGAGAGGGGCAGAGAGGGAGGGAGACACAGAAACTGAAGTGGGCTCCAGGTCCAAGCTGTCAGCACAGAACCCAATGTAGGGCTCGAGCCCATGAACTGTGAGATCATGCCTGAGTGGACGTCAGATGCTTAACCATCTGAGACACCCAAGGACCCCTATCTACTCACTCATTCAATGACCATAAATGACTTCTGATCACTGGTAACATGGAAAGGAATAAGACTCAATTCCTGCTTTTGAGGGGCTACTGTTTAGGTTACCTCTATTAGAAATAAAATGCAAGCTTTAAATCAGAGCCACCTATATAATTTACAAATCTAGGAAGATAAAAAAAGGCGATATGAATTCTAATACATATTTTAACCCCATATATCCAAAACAGCATCATTCCAACATGTAATTACTATGAGTCACTAAGATATTTTGCATCCTGTTTTTTTTGTTTTGTTTTGTTTTGTTTTTGGTACCAAATCTTTCAAATCCAATATCCACATGTCAATTTGGAGTACCCATTGTTCCAGTAATGCTCAATTGCAGTGTGTAGCAAACAGCTACCATATTAAACAGTGCAGGTCTAGAAAGATAAGACACAGGCATGTAGACAGATAAGAACACTAGAAAGGTGAATAGAAGTGAAGGAGAAAATAAAGGGGAAAAGGGTCAAACCCACCTTTCAAGAGCAGTCAGCAGCAAAATATGCAGATTTCTATCTCCTGTGATAATCAAGCATAGGCCCACATTCCTTATTCATTTACGTAAGAAGATAGGAGCCAAGGTGTTCTTTTAATTGCCCTAGAAGTTAAAAAGAAAAATCATTTTCAGTATGTTTATTTGTTCTTTTTTGTTTTTCTTTCTACCATTTGTAGATTGACAAGTGCATTTTAAAATTCCATATGAGTTAAAGGTACAGTGGTTTTCATCAAGGAGACATGCCTATTGGTTTCCCTCCCCCCAACCAGTGACGGGGCTGTGGCAGCAGTCCAGTATGTAGCTTTGATCCAAGTGTGTCACATCAGGCAACACAAATATGGGCTTCTATGAGCAGGATATCTATCTAAGGGGGGTGGGGGTGGGGGGAAGGGCGTGGAGGGGAGACAGACAGGGAAAAGGAGACAGCTTTAAAATCATTAAAACCCAAATCTCACAGTCATTTGACTTTCAAATGATTTGGGGCTGTTGCCTAGTCTGGGAAAAAAAAGTGACTTACTTATGGTCTTTAAGAAGGGACAGCCTCTAGAAACAGACTAGGCAGTAAAATAAAGCATAATTGACTAAGTGGCTCAAAGGAAGGGGAGAAATGTAATTCAATAAGTAAAAGTACTAGAGAGATATGCAAAATTTGTGGGTTTCTTATGCCTGGCATTTTAGGATAAGACTGTGCCTTATTTTAAAATTGGACTCTTTGGCAGGATTACTCAATATCAGCAGCATTGAAGTTGGCTTTAGAACCATAATTTAAGGTGTAAATTAAGGTGACCTCAACTAGGATGAAATACCTTTAAAGAAGTTGAGTTATAAAATATGAGCCATTTTCAGGAAATGGAAGACAATTGGGAGCTGTTGAAAATGGACCAACACAAGTGAAAAGGGGAAATAAGGAAACAGATTACAGGACAAAAGCCTGAGCACCTAATTTAAAACAAAAATGGTTTTCTATGGTTTATGATGAGTGATAAACAGAGTCCACTGTGTGGCCATAAAAATATATCTTTAGCTCAGAAAATATGAGTCCCACTGTCAGCTTAATGTAGTGATTTAAGTTCATAGTCTTTCTCCTTGAAGGAGTTACAAGGCTGAAGTTACCATTCTAAATGATGTGCATTTGGAAATTATGAACTATGACCAAGAGGCATTAGTTTTTAGTGCAACTTAATCATGAATTTACCTATTTTCAGTGATTGTTTAGTTACATATTTCTTAGAGCAGCTAGAGTGGTGGAGTATTAATAGCTATAAAACTTTATTAAACTGGCATTAGACTTCTGAGAAAAACCCATAAAACTGGAAAGAAAGCCCAGCACTGGAGTTCTGCCTCCTCTGGCTCCAAGTCAAATTTGTTATAATAAAGTCGTTCAAAAGACTCAACGAGGAGCCAAGAAGGTTTATTGAGAAACCTTGTGGTGTTATAGCAGGAAATCTCTGATTCAGCTAGAAGACTAATGAGCATAAAAATCATAGGAAATCTGAGATAAAGCTTCCTAAAAAGCACTATAATGGCAAACAGTGATGTTGACTCTATTGACATATAAAGACAAAGCAAAAAAAAAAAAAAAAAAAAAAAAAAAAGACGAAAGAAAGACAAAAGAAAAGAAAGAAAGAAAGAGAAAGAAAGAAAAGGGAAAACAGAAAATAAACTTGAGGATGATAAAATAAACTTTCATTCAGTTTTCTACATCCATAGAAAGTCTAGGCAGCAGTCTCCAATCCCAAGGTCACTGTGTCTGGCAGCAGTCTCCAATCCCAAGGTCACTGTCTTATAAACATACTCAGGAAAGAGGAGAATCACAAATCACTGATTGTCAAGCAACATTAAACAAAGTGCAGGAGACACAATATTTTAAATAGAGGAGCACAACTGAGAAACCATCAAACTGCAGATTCAGAACAAATACAAAAATCCATTTCTGTCTTCTGGAAATTTCTAAGGGGAAGCTGGAGGGAGTGGAGACCAGAAACCAACATTTCTGAGTGCGTATTGATATTAGATGCTCTGTAGCCTTGTTAGTCAAGATGTCATCCATGGGCCTCTGACACCTTTCTCATCTGGGAGTTTATTAGAAATGTAGAATCACAGACCCTCCTCCTTTGAACAAGATTCCAGGTGATTCTTAAACACATGAGACATTAATTGAGAAGCAAAGCTTCACATCACTTTTGTCATTAAGACTGATAATAATACTACCAGATGATACTGTAGGGGCCAAAGGCGGGCGACTCCAAGATGAGCTACTTTGGTGCGACTATTATTTGGAGTTAAAAGCACTCCAAACTCACTGGATGCAAAAAGAAAGTCCTTATCTTCCCTTCAACTGCCTGCTTTATCAGGAAGAGAGCTATTCATAGAGATTCCTCTCTACCTGAGAAACTTACCTGCATAACAAGGCAACCTCTGTTTTCCAAACATCTCCTTTCCTTTTCCTGCTAATTGTCTTTCTCCCCTTTGTATCCTCAGATTCCTACCCCTGTCCTCAGGTCAAATAAGCATTATGTTGCCTGTCTTTTAATTTCTACCTCTGTGTGGATTCTGTGTACAAACACTAGTAAATTTGATTTTCTCCTGTTTTTTAACATATTTTTTAATGTTTAATTTTTTGAGAGTCAGAGACAGACAGAGAATGAGCAGGGGAGGGGGAAGAGAGAGTGGGAGACACAGAATCCCAAGTCTGCTCCAGGCTCTGAGCTGTCAGCACAGAGTCCCACATGGGGCTCAAACACACACCGTGAAATCACGACCTGAGCCGAAGCCAGAGGCTCAACTGACTGAGCCACCCAGGCACCCCTGATTTTCTCCTGTTAATCTATCTCACGTCAGTTTGATTCTAAGTCCAGCTAGAAGTACCTTGAAGGGCAGAGGAAACTCTTCCTCTCCAATATTACCTCTCACTTCAGAGACAGGAAAATAGAAACTCTAAGAACTGCCCAAATTTGCTCTGCTAGCCAACTCCAGAAATGCAATTCCAACTTAACTCAAATTCCTCTGAAAACAAAAATAAAAATAAGTGGAAATGCAATTTAAACTTAAATCATTCAAATTCTTCTAAAAACAAAAAAAATGTTCTTTTTTTTGCTTTGCAATATACTTATATGTATTACATATATTTTATATTTATCAGTAAATGAAAACAAACAAAAAGGAACATTTATCAGATTGTGTTTCACTTGTTCTCATTTGCATTTCTCATTTGCATAGAGTGCCTACCAATTGCTTAATTGTGCTGTTGGATTATGAGTTTATTTGTGGAGTACTTGTTCTGTGTCCAGTGCTTTCTAAAATATATCCAGTCTCTTAGGATGATGGACAGACAGATGGGTTGAAATCTAAAATCAAAGTAAGACTAACACTTTGAAAAAAAAAAGATTGAAAAAATAAAATATTTAAAATCTGCAAAAATAAAACAATTTTCTGTTTACAGAGCCATGGGGAGGGGGCGGGGGCAGATAGCCATTGTCCAAAGCAATCTGTCAGTCTAAAAATGGAGGTGGGGCTATCAGAGGGAAGAAACAAATGAACAAACAAACAAGACTCTGATAAAGTTCCTTTCCTGAATTTCAAATCTTTTTCTGGGCAAGACATTGACTTGTTGATTTTCGAAAGCAGCATAGTTGCCACAGTTTCAGGACTACAAGTCCCCATTGTAGGCTATTTAGATAATAGCTAACTGACCAATCATCTCCCCTCTCCGCACAAAAGTCTTGCAGAAAATGCTAGCACAAAGCAGAGAGGTTTGGGGTGATGACAGTAAAAAGATTTGTTAATGGGGTTTTTGAAGAATCAGACTGTATCGTTGTGGTAGGTTAGTGGCAAATATAAACCCCGCTTCTCCTCTCTTCATGAAGTAGAGTCTAGTTTCCCTCACCCTGAGCCTGAGATGGCCTTAGCTGTTTGTTTGTCCAGTAGCAAGTGATGTTCTGGGACATTGACACTTGGTTACAGAATTGTTGCACCTTCCAACAAGGGGCCTTTGAATTCTGGGAGAGCTCTGAGCCACCAAGCAAGAGGGTGCCCTGCCTCATTCTGCCAGCTGAGGAAGCCACATGTAGATGCTTTAGTTGACAGTCCGAGCTAAACCCAGTCTCTCTGTCACCTTTCCCTCCTGGCTCCAAAGCTCCAGACATCAGTGTGAAAGTATATTGGACCTTAGAGCATGCTGGCCCAATGCCAGTAAATGGCCTTTACTATTGCGCACCCCCCCCATTTCAACTCCTGATCCACAAATTAATGAAATATAATTAATGGTTATTGCTTGAAGCCGGTTAGCTAGTTTGGGAGTAGTTTTTGTTTTGTTCTGTTTTGTTTTAGAAATGCAGCAGTAGAGAACTAGAACAGCTGGAGTAACCAAGTCTATTTATAGGGAAGCCTTTTCTCTAGATCCACTTTCATCATTATGTTCATAGCAAAAGAAATCAAATAAATTTGCTAAGGAATAGATTTACTTTGCAAACATGTCAGGAATTTCAGAAATGTGTGAATTGATTATGCAGTAAACAACTAGTCAAGAATCGCTACCTTTGTTCACTGCCAAGTGTGCATTTACAGTGAGCGATTACAGCCCTCCCTACCCAAAAATGGAGCAAAGCAAGATTATTTGATGCAAGAATCTACCAGACTATGCAGATGATTTAAAGCTTCCAACACTTCCTTTATGCAAAGAGCACCTTGAGTGTTCCAAAGCAATTACTGCAAAGATTACTGCAGATGAAATGAACCAGAATGCTGGATTTATCTTCATGTACACTTTTCCATGTAGTAAAATCTCTCCCATTTGTCTCTGCTCCTTTGACATTAGATTGATCAGTTAACTAGCTTTAGAAGCAAAAGATCAACTGGTTGACAAATTGTTCCCCTTGACTTCAAAGCACACGGAGGCCTACATTTTAGGCTTAATGATTTTAAATCGCCCTTCTCGTTACAACAAAAACGCATGATGGGACTTAATCAAATCTTTAAGCAGTTTGTAAAACACGGTTTGTTTGTGTATGTCAGAGGCATTAGGGTAATAAATGCATGTGGAGTGGATACAGGTCATAATGTCTTCTATGTGCACCGTGAACGTACAGCGTTCTACTGAATTAAACAGACGTCCCTTCTAACCAAGAGACCACATAAATGGACTCAGCTATAAATTAAGCAGACCTCATTAGCCTGCCTTTCTGGGGGAAATGCATTCCTTTTTGTGAAACAGAGTGAAGTAAGATCTCAAGGCCTCACATAATAAGAAAATGGAAGATTCTACTTCCTAAAAGCAAAGCATCCAATGGTTTTAAATATGATTCATCCACCAATTTTGGGTCATGTTCAGGGAATTGAATATTAATAATTATAATAATATAATTTGTTTGTAGTGTAATATTAGTAATGTTATTGCAGGAATAATTATTAACACCAGCAATTACAGTTCTATTTAAGACAGTTTTCTTAAAATAATAGGGAAGGCAGACAACTTTTAGAATCTAATAAAAGTTAGGGACTTTTTACCAAAGAAAAGAATGCTTACATACAGAAAAACACACTGTCAAAGGGTTTAAACGTGCCTGAACTTCATGTAAGGACCTCCTGGGAGGGGTGTTTGGTTTCTAGGTTAAGAATCTCAGGATATGTACATAAACTGAGCTGACTTTTAATATACTGTTTATTTCATTAATCAACTCCATGTACTAGATGTTATTATCTTCATTTTAGTGCTAGAAAAACCGAGTCTCTAGAGGTAAATGGGTGAAGGAATTGGGTTTGAATATCATGTTTGCCTGCTTTCAAAGCCCTTGGTCTGTGGAATAATGTTAATTAAATAGAGGCAGTAATCTTCCTTTGAATAACTGTTTTATGGGAATTCTAACCCTTCATCCTTGTTGAGATTGAGGACAGAATGGAGATGGGTAATGTAACCTCTCCTAATTCCCAGACAGTGGAAAACTGCCACATATTTCGATCAGTGGGGGAAAAAATGAAAAACAAATACTCATTCGTATCTTAATACATATATAAGTCGTCAGTAGGCACTAAGTAGATGATTATAATCTATCATTTGTTTTTTTTTTTTTAATTTTTAAGTTTATTTATTTATTTTGAGAGAGAGATGAGAGAGCTAGTGGTTTTAGGGGGAAAGAGAGGGAGAGAGAGAATCCCAAGCAGTCTCTGCACTATAAGCACAGAGCCCGAGGTGGGGCTCGAACTCACAAACTGCAAGTTCATGACCGGAGCTGAAACTAAGAGTTGGATACTTAACCAACGGAGCCACCCAGGTGCCCCAATCTATCAATTATTTGTAATGGCTAAATTGTTTCCTTTTTCTAAGGATATTATTTTTCTCATCAATAAAAAAGAAAATGTTAAATATTTTAAGGCTTATGCAGTTATAAAACTGTCAGAGTTTTGAAATATAAATTGGGGCACAGGAGTGGGGGAGAAAGGAAGAAAGGAGGAGGTGGTGGGGAAAGACAGAGAAAAAGAAAGAGAGAGAGAGAATGCAAAAGAATAGACTTATCAGGGAATGCAGTGAGATCTATGCCAGGTTTGTGCTGGGGGCTTTCCTTCAGACAAAACCCCTTGTCTCAGGCCTGTCTAGCACTATTGCAAGCATCTGTTTTATGTTGACAAGGCTGTATTCACTCTGAATAACAAAAACATAGTTTGTCTTTTTAAAAAATGTTTTCTCCCTTATGCTATGGGACTTTGTATCTGAACCAGGGTAAACACTTTCTCCTACATTTTGCAATAACATTATTAGCACATATAAATCTACATGGTGGATCTCGTGATTAATCAGCTCTCTCTTCCTGGACTTTGTTGAAGAAGTGATAGGTAGTTCCCTTGGGTATTTTAGATGACATTCGGTCTTTATAAGCTCTTTTCTAAAACTAGGCAGGTTTTTTTCTTGTAATTACTACAATAATTGTAGATATTCGTGAAAAATGAAATGCTTCAGAATGAAAAATCAGTTAAATAATAAAAGCCACTTTATCAATGCCTTATACCAGTTCTGGTTTCTAGAAGCACCACTGTTAAGAATATCTTGCATATATGGCCCATATGTCTATCATAAATAGCTACAAACAATGGTTTATTATAAGCAAATATGTCAAAAAGTAAACATATATTGTGCAACATTTAATATACTTTAAGCAAATTCTCACATTTATAAACAAAGGTTTGTTACATTCTTTTTACTGGCTGTGTACAATTCCATTATATATACTCTATTATTTATTTGGTCCACCATTGAGAAGACATTAAAGTATTTTTCCTAGAACTTTACTATTACAATAAATACTTCAATAAACACCCTTGTGTGATACCTTTGTACTCTTGAGTAAATGAATGTAGCGTGTATATTTCTAAAAGTGGCTGGGTCAAAAATGTATTCTGTCTTCAATATACGTGTGTGTGTGTCTCTGTGTGTGTGTGTGTGTGTGTGTGTGTGTGTGTGCATTTGAAATGTTGACAGATATTGCTAATTTGCCTTGCAAAATGGTTATACCAATTTTCATTTCAACTAACCAGATGAAGCAGTGTCTGTTTTCCCACTTGGTCAAAATCCAGCAATACCAACTTTTTTCATGCAGAGCCAGTGATATTAGTAAATTATGGCATCTTAATGATTTCTACTGTTTCTTCATATAAATTATTAATGCATCTCTCATTCCCCTCACCTCTTAATAATTGCCAAGTATCTCTGTTTCTATTTTCAAATCATTGTTTTAAAACAATACATTACTTCTGGAGCACCGCTTCTATTTGCTGATTGTAATTTACACAGGAAGAATTATCCTTTTGGATCTTACAATTTCCATATTACTCTCTCTCGTCTCCCATTTATTTAGGCTGCTGCCTGCTAATATATTCATTTATATTCCATCCATTTCCAAGGCTGATTTGAAGTGGCATATGATAAAATAGCAGGCATAAAGAAAAATAGCATTGAAATGGAAGGAAAAAATATCCTTAAAAAATTAATATTGTGACTTTAGCAGTAAATCTAGTTTGGGGCTTCCTAGATATCAAGGCCAAAGGAGCAGTCAATGTTTTGATAAATGCATAGCCTATAGAAACAGAAAGCATATTATTTCATATGGAGATAAACCTTTTTTCCGATACTCAATTATTTAATGAATGTTCCAGGTAGACATTAACAATAGAACACACTGTGTCCTCAAAACTTATTGGCCACATAAAGCAGAGAATTTCTTTATAGGACTGCTTAAAAAAAGAGAGAAATATAACCTGAAAATGCCATTCAAAAGGCATTTCTTGTAAGACAGAAGAAGCTTAGCCATTACTATAAGATATTAACTTGAATATAAATCAATTTTATTATATTTAATATATTCCCTAAATGCATAGGCTCACTGCTATTGTTATATTGAATTTTAGGTCTAAAGAGAAAAATAAATGTGAAATGTTTAATTGTCTGAGTAAAGGAATGGTGATGATAATTATGATAAAGATAATTATTATTTATCCTCATACAAATTGTACCTGCCCATTTTTGCCATTTGTATCCAATATCATTCTTTTTTTTCCTCATAGTACCACAAGAACTTCAGGTAAACCAACTGAGACAAATTTGGAAACATAAATAACATTTCCCAGCGTTAATTCACTCTAATCCCACTTACCAACTAAACGACATCATCACACCAATTCATCAATACCTGTGTTCATATTATCTCAGGAGACAGATCTCATGTTTCCTAATCACATGGGTCTCAGTGTTCTCTGATGAATGCCCTGTTCCTTTCTCCCCCAATAAAGTTATCTTTTGATTCTTTTCCATGTGCTGGTTGAAAAAGATGTTGACTTTATCCTCAATGGTAACTGTAGAAAAAACTAGGTAGAAAACCCAAATAAACTGAATCCTACCATTTGACAAATATATATATATATATATATATAATATTAATGATATTATATTATGTATATTTATATTAATTATATTATAATTAATTATATCATATATGTGTTATCATATTATAATATAACATTAATAATATTATTAATATAATATTAAATATATATATATATATATATATATTTTTTTTTTTAAGCCTCATGTATCTGCACCCATTGTATGCACTGGAGAGAGTCCAAACTCTAATCCACCCTTTGCTTGTATTTATTCCCATTTCCCTTGTAGCACTTCCAATCATTTTGGACTACTTGTCTTCTGAAAATACATGGCAGTCCTGCCTCCCAGATTCTTCTCCTGCTAGAATTTCCATGGAAAGAATCCTTATTGCCTAAAGCCCTTCTATGGTGAATCGGCAATTTATATTTATTATACTATGCAAAATGGCTTATAAAAATCTATTGACTTGATTGTGTCAATTGATGAATATATATATTTATTAATATATCTAGTAGAAGGTCCTATGAATTTAGCAAGCACTAAATAAATATTTCCTACACAAACAAATAAGTTAATATTTCTTAAAGCTTGGAATTCTCTCTCTCTCCCTCTCTCTCTGCCCCTGCATCACTCCCTCTCTTTATCTTTCTCTCAAAATAAATAAATAAACTTAAAAAAAAAAAAAGATGTTTACAGTGGACAGAAGTAATAGTGTAGCCACTCCCATGGATGCCTTAGATCCATATTAAGAAGAATATACACTCACAAAATTTCACATATGGAAAGGAAATACATAATCCACCTAAGCTACTACTAGCAGATTCATACGTTACCACTCCTAGGGTTACTTGCATATAAACAGTAAACACAAAAGAATAATCTGAAATAAAAATAGATCAGACATAAGGATAAACCACACAGTATTTACTAATCAGAGACAAATGCACTAACTTAATAATTTATATTTGGATTGTTTACTCAAAAAAAAAAATACTTGTGCCTGGGTGACTCAGTCAGTTAAGCATCTGACTCCTGATTTCAGCTCAGGTCATGATCTCACGGTTCATGAGTTTGAGCCCTGTCTTGGGCTCTGCAATGACAGCATGGCGTCTGCCTGGGATTTTCCCTCTCCCTCTCTCTACTATGTCCCCATCAAAATAAATAAATAGTCTCAATTGTATGGGGGAAAAAAGTCTACTGACTTTTCTTCACCTTCACTATTTTACATTTAGCCCAACCAAAGCTTTGTACCACCTAGGTAAGTATGGGAACTTTGGAGCTTATCTCCTAACTCCCAGCCATGTGCAAGCCACACTGAGGGCTCCTTCTGAAATGCCAACTAGATTATGTCACTCTTCCTCTCACAGCCCACCATCTACTACTACCCATCTCACACAGAATAAATTCCAGCAATCCTTACCTTGGCCTCTAATACAGTAGATCATCTGGACTCTTGAGACATCTCTCCCTCTCCCACTTCTTTTCCCATCTCCCACTAGCCACACAGCCTTAATTTTTTTAAGTTTATTTATTTATTAAGAGAGAGAGAATGAGCACACGCAGGGGAAAGGCACTGAGAGAGAGAGAGAGAGAGAGAGAGAGAGAGAGAATCCCAAGCAGGTTCTGTGCTGTCAGAGCAGAGCCCCATGTGGGGCTCAGTCCCACAAACCGTGAGATCATGACTTGAGCTGACATCAAGAGTCAGATGCTTAACCACTTGAGCCGTCCAGGGGGTCCAGTCACCTCGATTTTTAACCCTACAAACTGTATTCTCATTTTAGGACTGCTGCATTGCTCCTCTGTAATACATCCATACATTGCTCCCTACCTCATTTAGGCTTTTATTCAAGTAGAGGTTTTTCAGAGATATTTTCTCTGACTGTCCTTTATGGAACAGTATGTCCTCCAACGCTTTGTCTCCTTGCCTGTTTTAATTATCACGTACTTGTTTACTTTCTGTTTCCCCCCAATTAAAATGCAAGCTTCATGAGAGCAGGAAATATTTCATATCTAACTAACTATTGTTCCTGTGCTTAGAAAAGTGCCTTACCCACGGTATGGCATTCTGTAAATATTCACCGAGGAAATGAAAAAATGCCTTTCAGAGCTCTTACACTGTTAATATGCATTACAGAAAATAAAATGAAGCATAAAGATCCAAGAGAAGCGCATGATACTGGCTGCTTACTAACGATTTGGACATGGAGCTATCTTGCAAATTCTTTCACATTTATCCACCTGTTCAGCAGCTATTTACCTATCATGTCCCTACCAACTTAGCATGGAACCTATCCTGTTTTGAACACACTTTGGGAATTACTCTTATAACAGATACCAAGGGAAGAGAAGTATCCCTACTTTGGACTTGCAATAAGTTGGGTTGAAAGGGAATGGAAGTGGTCTGCAAGCCTGTCTCAGTGACTGTCTCCAGTTGGGAGACGAGGTGACTCTGGACTCTGTAGTCAAGAGAAAGCTAGAATAGAAAATCTGTCTAAAGCCAATGAGCACACTCTCAGAAGATAGCTGTTAAGATTATTAAAAGGAATGATGCTTAAACTGCTAAAATGCAAGTCGTGACAGAGAAATGGACAGATGTGTATATATAATATATAATTATATATTATATATATAATTTATTTTTATTTATTTAAGTTTATATATACTGTTATTTATATCTGTATCACTAACTAATTTATCCTGTTGGTTTTGTTTCTCCAGAGAATCTAGTCTAATAGAGAAGTTAATAGAAGGAGAAAATATAATACAAAGGAACCCAGATCATGAATCGGATTTCCAGTTTTAAGTAAAAAACTTCATTTAGATCCATAACCAGGGAGCAGTTAGAAAATTCCATAAAAACTTTGGAGGCCATTGCTTCTCTAGCCAGTTGGAAGTGACTTCTGAGGGCTGTGGTTTCAATAACACGCTCTATATTCATGGATAGAGGAGAAACACTCATGAGAGACAGAAGGGACCAAACAGTAGGAAAAAAAGAAGAAAGAGAGGAAAGCAAAGAGGGAGAAAGAAAGGGAGGAAGGTGGGAAAGATCCAGTAAGTGCCACAGGGTTCTCTACTCATTTTCTCCTGGAAACTTCTGAGATATGTTTCAACAAGAGCTGGCTATTCTCAAAATTCTGTATTTATTTTTCTTCCTCGGGAGATTCAAATAAAATTGCAGGGTTGGGGAGAGGGGGTTGCATTTAGTTTCCATGGAAATATCGCCGATTCCACAGTGGCACCTCTATCATGTCTTAATCAGCATGTTGTTAATAAGATAATTGGATGCTGCATTATAAATATGAGCAATGAGAGAAAAGCAAGACGTGGCAGTGGGAGATTTGTGCGGAAGTCATTCAGCCTCAGAGAAGAGCAGGGGCCAGATGGGCCTGGATGGACTCTGTCCCAGGCTCATCACTGTCCCGCTGCTGTGTGCAGCACCTTGCCCAGAGCAGGGGCGCTGAACTGCAACAAATCAGGGTTTAGATCCAGATTCTGCCAAATAGCCCTGTGACCTTGGGACATTTATCACACTCTCTGGGCCTCATATTTTATTTAAACTTTGGGATGAAGATAATCATGCCTACCATTGACAATGCTCCATGATTATTAAATAGCATAAGAACACGAGGTGCTTGGCGGGTGGATGGAGCATATTTGGTATTCAATAAATGTTAATTCACCCTTCCTTTCCTGAGAGATTATTTTTTTCACTTGTTCAATTATTAATTTATTCAACAAATATTGACTGACCACCTCTAGGATGTGCTAAACACCGAGGATAAGATGTTGAGGTGGAAGGAAAGGGAGAAGGCAAAATCCAGTCATTTATGACAGAATTAGTAGTAGTAGTAGTAGTAGTAGTAGTAGTAGTAGTAGTAGAAGTATTGCTATTATGGGGGTAGCAGTTCGTATTTGTGGAGTTGTTGAGGCTCCAATGCCCTGGGGTGAGAAGTGGGTCATTTCACTCTGATGACAAAAAGTGGCTCTGCACTGTCATGATGTTGCTTGTCTCATCTAAAATACTTTTGTGTTCCTGACAAGTTCCCCAGACTTATTCTGAGGCCTGTTATGTGTACCAGTGCTTGGCACTGAGATGACAGCACAGAACTAGAAAGGTACGATCTTTGCTCCCAGAGGCTTACAATCTATTTTTACAACCCTGGTCTGGTACCTTGCATCTAACACAGATGCATCTACATCGTTGGGTTTAGTTGGAGACCATTCATTTTTGTTGCTCTATAATATTTCATTGTTGTGAGTGCATCATGATTTATTTATGTATTCTACTTCCAGGCCTTTGGATAACTTCCAATCTCGGACTATTACCAATAAGGCCACTGTGAGAAATTTAATACAGTGCCTGTATTTTGGTGAGCATATTATGAATTTTTTTGATTATATATCTAGGTGTAGAAATATTCATCGAGGGTATACATATGCGTATGTTGAACTTTGGTAAACAACTGTCAAAGGAACTGGTTGTAGCGGTGTGGAAGAGTGTCCTACATGACCTTCACATGACCTTCCATTAAAGGGTTCCACTTGCTCCACATCCCAACAACAGTTGGTATCATAAGACTTTACCATTTTAGCCACTGTCACTGGCTAGTAGATTACTGAGATTCAAATTTGTATTTCCATGACAATTGGAAGGCATGTGTTCATATGTATTCATGTGTTGGTTATCTATTTGCATAGCTTTGTTTTTCAGAATATTTTAATTTTTTTTTTGAGAGAGAGAGAGAGAGACAGAGACAGAGACAGAGACAGAGTGTGAGTGAGAGAGAGAGAGAGAGAGGGAGACACAGAATCCAAAGCAGGCTCCAGGCTCAGAGCTGTCAGCACAGCACCTGACTCAGGGCTCAAACTCACAAACTGCAAGATCATGACCTAAGCCTAAGTCAGACACTTAACCAACAGAGCCACCCAGGCGTCCTGGCATAGCTTCTTTTGTAAAGCACTTGTTCAAGTCTTTTGCCCCTAGTGAGTTGTCTTTTTTCTTACTGATTTGTTGGCCTTCTTTATGTATTCAGCATTCGCAAAGTATGCGTTGGATACATGCACTCAGAGTATCTTTTTCCCACTCTGTGCCTGGCGTTTTCACAGTTCTAATGGTCTGTTTTGACAAATGGAATTTCCTAATTTTAATAAGATGTAAGAAAATAATTTATCATCTTTTTAAATTTTTTATGATGAGAGCTTTTTTGTTGGTTTTTAAGAAACTGTTGCTTACTCCAAGCTCAGGACACATTTGACAATGAAAAGTGGCATTGCAATATTCTCAGACAAAAGACATAACTGAACTGTCCTGGGCATACCAAGACATGTGTTCACTCTAAGTATACTCTCCCCAGTCTAAGTTACACCAAATCAGTGAGTCTCAATCTTGGTGGCACATTAAATTACCTAAGAAGCTTTTAAAAGCTATTGCTATCCGATGAACCACCTCAGACCAGTGAATCAGGATTTCCAAGTTTGTGCCAAGGGGTGAAGGATTTTTTTTTGGTAGGGGGTTATTGCAGACCTTCCCAGGTGACTCTGTGACCTATTACGTGTAGAAAAAAAACAAAAAAACAAAACCACCACGCTGGCCTAGTGTTTCTCAAATTGTAGAATATTTTGGAGCCTTGTCTAAGTAAAGATTTTTATTCCATTTTGGGGGCAAGGTGGGACACGGAACCTCTATTTAACTTCCAGGTGACGTTAAGGCTTCTGATCCACAGAATACAATCTGAGTACAAGTGCTCTAGACCAGATTTTTCTGCCTGGGCACTACTGACATTTTGGATTAGATAATTCTTTCTTGTGAAGGACTGTCCCATGCATTATAAGAATTTTACCAGCCTCTCTGGCACCATCCACTAGATAATAATTGCATCCTTCAAGATTTAACAAACAAAAATGTCCATGCATTGACAAAAGTCATTTGGGGAGAGGGGGATCAGACTTGGCTAAGAATCACTTGTCTAAACCTTTTAGACACAGCTCTAAATGGCTGAAAAATACCAGAGATTACCGTGGTAGATGCCAGGTTACATTACCACAGAGTTGATTAGATCAAATATTATATAAGCATTGTATAGTATTTTATTGTTATGACTATATCACAATCTTGATTTAAAAAGTCAAATCAAGTATGTCACATCTATATTGGTTGAGCTGCTTAGATATTAGCTCATTTCCTCTGAGTAACATGACAAAACATGGCACTTGATCTGTAGACACTACTCCATTTGGTTCCCAGTTATAACAGGTAATCTTGAGGTATGGTGGAGGAAGAGAGACAAGGGTGTGTATAAACATTCCTTCACAAAGGATTCAAAACAAACAGATCTCTCTCTCTCTCTCTCTCTCTCTCTCTCTCTCTCACACACACACACACACAAATCTCTTCATGTCTATCCCAAAAATGCAAAATGCCTCTCTCAACACATCATCACTTTAAGTTTTCAGAGCTTAAAATCTCAGAAAGAAATTTTTAGCATATTTAGTAAAGCCCCATAGATTAAAAAAAAAAAAAAACACTGCTCTGTTTTGTGGGTAGGGGAAGACTTAACACATGCATCTGTTCTTACCATTGAAATCCTACATCTTGTGGATCATACCATGGCTGTTTCCATAGCCATTCTTCCTTCTCTACCTCCCTGTGACATCACAGCTGGCTTCTCATTCATTCCCCCCACTTTTGGAAAAGGAATGCTCTGGTGCACAGAGGCATAATAACTTACCCTCCTTGCCTCCTTGTACTTTAATTTTCTAGGGATCAAAATTCAAGGAAGTTCCAACTGATACAGCACAATGGACATCTTAACGGCCACAATCGTTATCATTAGACATCCAGTATGTTTTTTTTTTTTTTATAAGAATGCTTTTTGCTACATTCATTTTACTTTTTTTTTTTAAAGAAAGAGTGTGCCAGATAGAATAGAAGTAATCAGAATTCTGAATGCCAAATGGGATTCAAAATACCCATGAATAATCTCAGTTTAATATGCTCTTAGCTTTGGCTTAGATAAGAGATCCCAGCCATAAAATAGTAGAAGAAAATTGATGTAAAGAAATTGTTCAAAATGTAAAGACTATATCTTTTGCATTTGCAAGCCTTCAATTACCCTTACCCTGGTAGTTTCCAAAGATATGATCTATCTTTGAAAGATGGACAAAAGGTCTAAAGAAGAGTCATGGAAATGAAAACAACTCTGAAGTTTCAAACACCAAATGTGCCAAGAACATCAATTACTCTGTTTAAATTTTCTGTACGCGTTAGTCAATTTAATTCAAGCAAAATTATCAAGCACCCATTATGTGCATTTTAATACACTGAAGAGGCAGGAACATTAAGATATACTCAGTTCAAGGGGCGCCTGGGTGGCTCAGTCGGTTGAGTGTCCGACTTTGGGTCAAGTCATGATCTCACAGCTCCTGAGCTTGAGCCCCTCGTCAGGCTCTGTGCTGACAGCTCAGAGCCTGGAGCCTGCTTCGGATTCTGTGTCTCCCTCTCTCTCTGCCCCTAACCCACTTGCGTTCTGTCTCTGTCTCTCTCTGAAAAATAAACATTAAAAAAAATTTAAAAAATATATCCTCAGTTCAAGCTCTAAGACCTTCACCTTTTAATGTTGAAAATAAGACATGAACTTCAATCCTCATTATTATTATCGTCAACATCACCATCATCATTTTATCATCAACATAGTGATAACAAATATCAACAGGTGTTGTACCCTGAGAAATGAATTTTTTTTTTAATTTTTAGCATTTTGTGGGCTACAAAATTCAGGAACAATCATTTGAATTAGATGTTTTAGAATGATATTCATATATTACATAAGTGCAAAAATGAATACAGGAAATATATTTAGGCCTTTTTAGGAATTATAAACAAAACAAAAAAAAATTAAAAAAAAGGAAAAAACCCATAAGAGTTTATTTGTTCAGGCAATGATGCATCATGGGGGGAGGTTGTCAGGAAAATTAGGTATGGCCAGAACACAGCACTGTTGAAGGAACTGGGGGTTAGAGGTAGCAGTAGCACAAAAAAGTTCTAAGATGGGTCTGGGAACAGTTACTTAGGTCCTTAAATGTCAGAATACATGGAAACCTTTACATGATAGTCCCTATGAATACAACACAATCTGAATTATACAGATGTTCTGGAACATGTGTACAAAGTGTCTAACTTGAAACCCAATCCGTCAGTCACTCTGGTTCTCTGAACTGAATGGTCTCACCAGAGGTTCCCCCTAATAAGCCCTTGTCAGAAAACTTCTCTTGCCATTTCCCTGAAAGGCAGTGAATTAGACTATCACATCTGACAGGAAAAGATTCCGGGGCATAGAAGGACATCAAGTAGGAGAGAACTGAAACTTGGCAGAAGCCAGGCTACCCACCAGTGTGTGCAAATCTCAGCAGAGCCTAGGTGATGTAATCAGGTGAGTCTAATTGAAAGACTGTGTTTCCCTTAGAGAAGGTCTTTGTTACAGCGGATGGAAGAGAGAACTGTCATCATTTCTGCTCTCTCTCTTTCAATTTTGTTTTTCCTTTCCAAACAAGCGATTGAAGCCACAGGCTATTTTTAGTCCCCTGGCTGAGGGTGAGTGATAGAGTACATTAGTGCATTGGTGGGGCTGGAGGTAAACTTAAGTGGGAGCCTTGATGGTACAGCCCCACAGAGCTGGCTAGAGGCAGGAGATTGGCAGCAACATTATAGCAACAACAAGATCTGACCAGAATTCTCCAGGACCGTAATTTCAAGTGTTGCAGCTAGTAGACTCTATATAAACAGAAGAGAAGGAGCACAGGGAGAAAACCAAGCTGTAAGGCTGATTCCTTTCTGATTCAGACGCACAGTTTCAAGGGCCAGCATGAACATGAAGTCAACTTCAGAGGCACAAAAGACCCCAGATGGTGGGCCCAGGCAGTCTTGGGGATGGTGGGCATTCTATGCGTTTGGTTTCTATAGATCTTAAAATTAATTTCATATATATATATATATATATATATATATATATATATATATACTTTTTTTTTTTAACAGCTGCTGGTGGAGTTGCCTTAAACCTAAAGTCACCTTACCCTCTGGCCTAAGGAAATCTCACCTTTTCCTTTTTCATGGTGAAGAATAATGACAATAGCTATCCTCTGAATCAAGTATTTATTTATTGGGGATCAGCTGTCACACATACACAGTATAATCTAATGACATATATTTGTATGGGTGCGTGTATGTATGGGTGTGTGTATGTGTGTATGTGTGTGTGTGTGTGTGTGTGTGTGTGTGTATGTATGTACTTCAATATTCAAACAATATTCAATGGAATTCTGCAATGTAGACAACATCCCTACTTTGTGCATAAATAATGTGAGACTCCCAGAAGCTACAAGACTTGTCTCAGTTCCTGTTACCTGTAAGGAGCTGAACTAGAATTTGAACCCAGATCTCTTTGCCTACAGAGCCCGTGTGTTTTGCACTGCCCTGTCAGCTTGTTGTATGTGACTGGGGTAGGGAATACAAAGGTTGTTGGTATATCAAGGTTCAGAGACATGATAGGAGAGGATGGTATAGGGCATCCATGCTTTGGGAATGAAAATTGAAAGCAGTTCTTTGCAAATGGTTCGGGCAACAGCTGTTAAATGATAATCACTTCACATTTTTTAAATGCATCAACCCTGAATAAAAGTGGGTTATGGAAAATGAAAATTGGTGAAATTTGATCAATTAACTGTTGAGTCACTAACTAAACTCAGCTAACAGCATTCTGGGCATAAGCTCCAGAGGAGGCTAGCGCATCCAGTAGGCCAGTAATTATGGAATAATACGATTCCTCTAATTAGAGACTGAAATTGCTCTTAGGGAAATTTATACAGGCGAGGAGGATCAAGAAGGAGGAGCCAGAGCTTCCTGCTGTCCAGGGGATGATTTTCAGACACCCAGACCTAGAAACACTGCAAAGTGGTCCCTGACTGGCAATTAATTGTGTGAAGAGAAAACAGCCAAGAAAGATAAGTGGGGCTAGGGTGAGTTCTTATGGGGCCAAGGGAAGCATTGGAGGCCAAACTCAGGAATGGGATATCAGTCAAATCTCAGGAAAGCCAGATGCCAATCAGTGTGCAGGAGGGAAGCCCAAGGAGTGGGCAGTGTTCTTCATCAAGCCACACGATGATGTCCGGCTAAAACCAGAGCAGGCTAGTGGGAAAAAAAAAAAGGCAAGAGGAGTGAACTGGCAGCCAGGGTTTTGGCATGGTTAGAGAGAGTGATGTTTGGAGAAGGTAGTTGTTTGCAGACAGTCCCTGCCCAAAGCCTGAGGTTCTGCCCTGAGGCAAACTTTCGAAAGCCTTCTCTCACTTAACTTTGCTTTGCAGCAGTTCCCCACACTGAAAAACAAATAGAAATTATATCCCCTGAATGCCCTCCCTGCTGCCCCACACACAACATGTATCTAGGATACATAACATTTTTTTTCCTATAGATCCTACAGATTGCAGCCAATGCTCTCTTGAAATACAGGACAGAACTATTGTACGCAAATCAGCATTTATGGAATGAAGGCATAAATGACGGGGGGGTGGGGGGGGAGGCAAAGAACCACGGGTCTGAAGCTGTGTGTGTGTGTGTGTGTGTGTGTGTGTGTGTGCACTTGCACCTTACTGAAGCAATGTCCTAAAACCTATAGAAGTCAGAGGACATAGAATGGTTTCCTTTAGTTACTTGTGTGAGTACCTGAAGGCTGAAAACTGGGATAAACAAGCCTACATTTCTTGGAGAAAAAGTGGGAAAATATTAAAGGAAAATATTAAAGGAAATCCCCAGTCTAAATTAATTCATGGTTATGGTGAAGCCATCCCTAATCTGGAAACAGACAAAATAATAATAATGTTGATAATAATATCACCACCACCAACAATGAAATTGGTAACAGCAGTTATTGTGTTCTTTTTTTGTATCACTTACTATGTGATACACTGAATTGTATTACAGTTAACACAACAGTACTAGAAGGCATGTAGTTATAATCCCTCTTTACTGATGATAAAATTCACCTACAGTTAAGCGATTCAAACAATGTTAGTTAAACTAAATACATGATGAAGCTGGATATTCGTCCCCTTCATCTGACATCAGGCCCAAACGAACTGGGGACACAGTAAGGCAAATATCAAGTTAAGTGTTCAGATTTCTCTACTCAATGCAAGGACAGGATAGGCATGATTTTTTGAGGAAAACTCTGTTCTTCAGTGGTCTATTTTTTCTTCATCTTATCTATGAGGCACATCTATCCATGCTCATTAAACCACACTGAGCCTGTACATAGCACATCTGGATGTGAGTAAACTGTTGAATTAAGTAAATGCTTGTCACTTCAGGGTACTATCATGTCATTTGTGATCAGTATCCTTCCTCCCTGCTAGTTTCTCTGAGTGAGGTTTATCTGCATAACCCAAGGTGGAATGTCCACTGATTCTCCACTGAAAATAGAATTCGCCTCTGCTTAGCTAAGTGCCTTTGCAGGCTGCTGACAGGGTTATAAATTGGGAATGAGACATTAGGATTAGACTCTTCATTCATAGTCATGATGTGTTTTTCTGATCCAATGAAACCATAGGCAGGAGCATTTAGACAGGAAAGCACAATTTAAGAGACTGTACAATGTACAATTTATGAATAAATGTACAATTTATACCAATCCTGTGAAGAAAACAATGAGGTTTTTCTCCTTGGTTACTTCATTCTGGCATTTTCAACACCTTTAACAATTATTGGAGATGGAAGAGGATTTGGAACCAAAGAGAATGAATTCTAAATTTAGGCTTAAATGGTCACTTTTGAGTTCTTTTGAGAATAGGGGAGTTAATATCCCAGAAATTTTTGAGTATGCGTTAAAATTAAACTATGTCCTCTGGATGAATTTTATTTCTAGAAATTTGGACTAATGCCTTCTTTGGTTGAATGAGGATGGTAACAAATGCTCCCCAGAAGCAGCCACAAAAAATTGCTCTATTTTGACCCTGAAAATTACAATGAATTGTTTTGCATTTCATCTTAATAAGAAAGAAAAATACCCTAAAGTTTCTATTTCTTCCATATCCACCCGCCACAGGGACTCATAAATGCCTGCTAATGAAATTAAGAAGAACTATGTGCTCAGGCACTATTAGCCCCAAGCATGGAAAAATAATTAAATTAAATACTTAATGAGAGGCAGTTTTTGGGTGTTTTGTTTTGTTTTGTTTTGTTTTGTTTTGTTTTGTTTTACATGGTTCTGAAATGTTTAGGTTCTGGAAACATTTTGACCTTACTGTATCTGCTTAACTTAGGGAGAAACTTTTTGCATTTGAGCATGATGAAAGCCAAATACTTTTGAATATTTTAACAACAGCAGCAACAACGTAATACTTGTGGTGCATATTCCATTTTTCCTTGTCAACACCTTTGGACTTTTATCTCACAAAACCAACACTGGGGAAAACAGTGTTTTCCTTTGTTTTATAGACAGGAAATAATGGGCGTTTGCAAAATTTTGAAACCAGCGTCGAAATTTATTTTAAATCAATTTTTATGTAATTTTTCAAGTTGCATCAATATTTAATTAACATCTCTGTAAATATCAGAGGAGAATATTTAATGCTTTTCATATGAAGTCCTCCACAACCAGATTTCAACCTTCAGCCCCAGTGCTGTCACTGAACTCCACAGGCAATCACTATTCCCTAAATTTCACTTACAACAAGAGTGAGGTAGTTACACATCAAATAGCCCATAGTTGAAAACCGATGAGTCAAAGTGTTTTGTTTGACCTATTTGGTGTTTGAAAACTAGGATATTTTACTTAAAAAAGCTAGAACTTTGATGACGCTCTAAAAAATAAAAATAAAAAGGGGAAGGTCTGAAAACAGTAGGTTCATACTCCTCCATGGCAATAATTAGTTAGAACTAAGTAATGTCTAAACTGTGTAGATGAAGAAGGGATTCTCCTGTGTGCCATGGTCCCTACCCCTCCCTATTGATTGTCTCTGGACCTTTAGCTCATTTACAATATATATTTGGCCAATATAGATATGTGAATTTGTTCATCACATACTTTATATGTCATCATCTTTATTTATAGTACCTCTTGAACCCTCCTTTCTGCTTTTCTCACCCCCAGCCTCTTTTCTGACAGATGCTTTCTCAGACTTCTTCAAAATTTACCATTTTTGCTTTTTGTATCTTTTCCTGATACTTATACCCTTTGCCCAGAATTGATTATACCCTCATTTGTCTTGATTTATTCAACCAACATGCAGGGAGCATAGGCCATATGTCAGGCGCTCTGCCAAGCACTGGAACTTAAGCGGTAGGTGACTGCAACTGGCCCACATGTATCTGAGATGCGTTTCTGGTGTCATTGGAACACACTGCTGTTAAGGCTCTGATGAGCCTTATGGATGCGAAAACTAACTGATGTGATGTTAGAACTAATTGAAAGGTCAGTGTGGTTAATGTTATAACTGTAGTTTTCTACCAGGCATATTGTAGTGGACATGAACTCTGTACAATAAATAAAACTCATTCTTTTAACTTCCATATTTTTAGTTTTACACAGCATATCCTAATCTGCCTCATTTAGTGCTTCTCAAACTGGAGACTAAAAGATTCATAAGATTAAAAAAATTAAACATATATTTACAACTAAAAACACATTTTATAACAGGATAATAAATTTCCTTTGCTGTGATCATAGAGGATCTGAAGCGGGCTCTACATTGACAGCAGACAGCCTGATGTGGGGCTCAAACTCACGAACCACAAGATCCCGACGGAGCCCAAGTCAGATGCTTAACCCACTGAGCCACTGAGGTGCCCCAAGATTTTATTTTCTTAAATTAAATATTATTCACATCATTTTCTCTGAACAAAGTGAACCCCGAGACCTTTATATAAATAGAAATATTTTTCCTGTTGTGAAATGATCCATGTAATATTTAAACTCAGGAAATACTCTCCTGGGGGAAAGTCCTCATGAAAAAAAGTTCTATTTTTGAGGTAAATGTCAGTGAAATATAAGACATATGCCGAAAAATTACATAAATCATAAAGGTGGATACATGTTAAAAAAATGAACACATCTGAGTCATTATCTTTATGACCAGCATGGCTCTCCCCATCAAAATTTCTCTTTTACCCCATTTCAATCAGTACCCTCCCTGCCTATGGTCATGATTAACCCTATAGGGACTTCGGACACTACTGATTAGTTTTCCTCATTTTTAAACTACATTGAAATGGGATCCTGCTGTATCTAGTCTTTGGTGTTGAACTGCTTTTGCTTAATTTTCACAAGATTCGTTCATTTTGTGCTGTGTAACTGGGGTTCCTTCATCTTCATAATGCTATTGAAATCATTGTGTAGATATACCCTAATTTATTTATCTATTGTACTGCATGTGAATACATAGATGGCTTCCAGCTTTTTACTACTAAAAATAGTGCTGCTATGAACATTTTTGAAAATGTACATTTTTGTACAGGTCTTTCAGTGAACGTGTGGACATTCCTATGAGCACACTTTGGAGTGTGGGGTAGAACTGCTGGATAATTCAACTTGAGAAGATATTGCCAAGCAGTTTTCAAAGTGGCTATCCCATATTACATTTCTACCAGAAATGTGTAAGATTTCTGATTATTCTAAATCCTTGTCAATACTTGTTATGTCTACTCCTTCCCCCCTTTCCCTTCCCTCCTTCCCTCTATTTCTTTCCCTCCTTCTCCCTTTTCGCCTCCCCTCTCTTTCCTATTTTTTGGGGAATGTTGTGGTATTACACTGTTGTTTTAATTTCTCTTTCTCTGAATACTAGTGAATTTGAGTATCTGTTCATTTGATTTGCCATTTGAAAAATATTATTTGCTTTTTTTTCTTGTTGACTTATAGGAGTCAAGGAGTCTGTCTTATAGATAAGAGTTCTTTGTGAGATATGCTTTTCAAACCACTGAAGAAAAAAAATCTTACTGATTACCTTTTACTCAGATTCCTCAAGTATTAATGTTTTACCACAAATGCTTATTCCTCTCTCCTCCTCTCTCATTCAGGTAGATATTGTTGAAATAAATTTCTGGGAACAAAAAGGGGTTTCTCCTGCCTGGGCTGCCATGTCAGCAAACTGGAACTTACATAATTTTAGAGTCCCTGTAAATGTTCCACTTGACTAAAAATACAGTATATTCACCTCAGCATAGTTTAGCCAACTCTAGGCTTTCTCATTCCAAACAAAGTTGACTATATGACTCCAGGCAATGAAATATTTCTATTTCTCTCTTCCTTATTCTTTATCCTATAAAAGCTTCTTGCCTTCTGCCCCATGTTGCAGTTCTCCAAAAGGAGACTGTTAGCTTCATGAAGTGTTAAATAAAGTTCATTTGCATCCACCTAAACTGTCTTCTTGAATCATTTTTAACAATAGGTTAAGGTTTTGTTTGTTTGTTTTAATGAATGTGCATTTTAAATTTCACTGTAGTCCAGTTCATCTTTTGTTGTCTGTACGGTTAGAGCTTTTGGTGTCCTGTTTAAGAAAACTTTGTCCTCAAAGCCATGGCTACATTCTGGTTGTCTTTCTTCTGCTTCAGTTTAAAGGAAGTGTACTGACCTTGTTGTTTATATTCCTGGAAGTTTATTAGGTGGCAAGGTGGACATCAGGTAAATATGTGCATAGAACTGTGGGTGTCTTCATGATTTCCTTAAAGGCTAAACATCTCTCTTTGACACTATGCTTTGGCTCTATGTTTTTTTGTTTGTTTTGTTTGTTTTATTTTGTACACATATTTTGGTCCTTGTTGTAGTTGAATAATGTTATTTTAGACTTACTAAATAGTAAGTTCCAAGAAGCAAATCTGGTCTTAAAGAACGGTATCATTTAAAATTTCAAACTACAGCAAAAGAATTCTCCATATAACTCAGCTCAGCCTAGTAAGTTTAAGTAAGGCCAATGCTAGCCTTGTGTAGAGTAAAACTCCACCTGTATTTGCCTTCTTTGTGTCTCTATCTCCCGTCACACAATGGAGAGGAATTATTGACAGATGACTACAGTGTCTAGGTATTTTTAGATCCAATGGACCCAGTGTCCCTTAGTAGCCTCCCATCCTCAAGCCCCTACAGATATATGTCTTATTAATCTAGTGAACTTTCTGACAAATGAAAAAAAAAAATCACTAAGAAAAAGGAAAATCATGATTGGTTTGATTCACTTGGGGATGAACTTTATGGGACAACTCGATGGAACTGAATGAGGAAGAGGAGGAATAAGAACATTACCTTTTGGGCACAATTGTTTATTAATAAAACATATGGAAATTAAATGAGCTAGACTAAACAGTCTTCTCTTTATAACATATCCCAAGAACTGTGTTATCTTACACTAGGATGAAACCTTCCTACAGTATGCCCAAATATTTACTTTCACATTACGAACATTTGAACTCTTTTGACATTTTCTGCAAACCTCAGAGCATCCATTTAAACCCAACTGCTCACTTCTGCCTTTTAATTTCTTCGTGCTGTAATTTAACACTAGAGTTACTTTTCTGATGTATTTGGTATGAATAAATTACATTCTACAAATGTTTCAAACATTCAATAGGCTCTAACCAGTCATCATTTATCTATGAGTACCCTTTAGAAAAGAACAAAATGATCCTCATTTTTTTGATTTGTACAATTTAAATCTAAAAGCTGTGCAGTTATGTAAGTGCAAGATTAAGGACTTTCTAATCCTCCCCCTGGGGGATTATAAACTCCCATGCTGTTATAAAGTTTCTCTGTACACCAGGGTCTTATAACTGACTGGAAGATTGAAGGTTTTTTTTTTTTTTTTCAATTTAAATATGTTTGAATCATAGGAGTCCATTAGAAATATATGGCTTCATTGGAATTAGAAGAAAATATACCCTTTGTTCAACATTTAATATTGCATTTCCAATTCATATGTAATTGTTTATATGGTTTTTAGTCTCCCACAACCCAAATAAAAAAGGGTTTATATTCTATAGCTGTAAATTTCAAAAGACAACGTCAAAACATTCAGTAGAACAGAACTTTCTTATCGCTCCCGGCAGACTCTCAGCTCCAGCCTGGCATGGGGAGAAAAGGGCTTAATTATAGCAGTTTCCTATTACGGTAACCTGCTTGGTTACCACATGTTGCAAAGTTAACAGACATGAAAAATGTGGATCTTGTTTCTGTTTATTTCTCCAAGATGTTTGGGGAGGGACGTTGCGTCAGGGGAGCAGAGTCATAGCCTGTGGGGCACCCCAGAGTGATCACTAAATTTACATTAAAATGAACCATAATAAGATTTAAACAGTCTCCATCCTGTGTGTGCCTACATTTAGTGGGTTATTGAACAGAGCTCGGGCCTTAGTCTAAAACAAGACGTGTGTGTGTGTGTGTGTGTGTGTGTGTGTGTGTGTGTGTGTGTGTGTGTATTAGGAGATATTCTTCTGAGCCTGAGCTTACATGTGGTAGTGAAAATAGGAAGCATAGAGGAGCAGCCCCTTCCTTTTCTCATTGATTTAATGGAAGACATAGAGGTCTGAGGAGGGTCAGTGGGATGCAGAATGCAGACCTAGAAGTTTGGTCATGGAAATAGCCCAGCTACTTGGGTTTGCTTCAGTACCTGCAATGCATTAAAACAACCAAGCAGACAAAAGAGAAAGGAAAAAAAAAAAAGTATCTTCCTATACTGGTCCTTGGGATCCAGGTCAAGGTACCTGAGTCTACTGAAGCTAGGTATAACTCTCCCATAATGGTTCATAATATGAAACCTTAGTCAAATCACTTCCTGTCTCTGGGCCTTAGTTCAATCATTATTAAGAAATGGGGAAGATGGTGATTTTGTCTGTGAGGTTCCTTCGATGAGTGTTCTGGGTACTAATGTAAGTGTCTAGAAGAAGCTGGGCCAGGGCCTAATAACCAGGGGTGATGGCTGTACCAGGATGCCAATTACATGACCATGAGAAAATGTGAGGTGTAAAAGGATGTCACTTGAGCATTTATTTTCAATCATCTGCACTTGGTCCAGAAATGAAGACTAAAAACCTGGTACCTGAACCTAGGGGAGAGTCAAGGTGGCCCATGACTAAAGCGGATATAGGGGCAAAGAGTGTTGTCGGTTAAAGGCGCAAGTGCACACCCTGATGCAGTGTTGTAGGTCTGCTGACCTCGTCAAGGGGACTGATATCAGGTGTTGGCAAGGTTATCACCTTGGTCCTGCAGCTGTGCTTTATTTGGGCTCTGCTAAGTAAGGTGGTGACTGTCGTACCCAAGGTCGGCATCTCTACTGCCTATGTTCAATGGTGTTAGCAAAAGTATCAAACCCACTGGTGTAAAAAGCTCTCCCCAGACTTTCTGAAATAGGAGCCCAGCATCCAACCACATAGTCATTGGATTGTATTTTTAAATAAATGAAAATTATGGAGGGAAAGGGGAAAAGGCTCAATTTCGCTTTAGAAGATTTGCTTCAAATCCCAGTATTCCTTCTTTCTCCCACATTTCTGTCTCTTCTCTTCCTTTCATTTCCTTCATTAACATGCTCATGTTTATTCTGTTATTTTATCTGTTATTTGTCCCCGGTACCATCAGGAAAAGTGGGGGCAGGTGTTAAACAAGAACAACATGCCCTTGGTCCCAGAGTACTTAACTTTTAGTGGTGGAGACAGGAAATAAAGAAGTCACTAGAAATGATCATGTAATAACTAAGATGACAAATGATCTGAGAAGTATGAGCTCTTAGAAAACCAATGATATGAAGGAGAACTATGGGATCTTAGAAATCCATATAATAAGAGGACTAATCTTTTTAAAGAGGTCAGGAAGGCTTCTCTGAAGAAGTATCATTTAAAGAAAGAATCACTATATAAGTAAAGCTAGTACTAAGTTTCCAACTTAATTAAGATCCGACACAAATTGAAACCACTGTTGCTTTTTCTGTTTCTTTTTCCATTTCACCGTGTGTGTTTATTTGCATAGCCAGCACATATGCGACTGGTTATTATTCCTGATACATTGAAAATTCCTGTTTTCTTCTTTCTCAGGCAAATGATCTAGGCTTTTACGAACAACAACAACAAAAATCTTAGATACTCTCTCGTATCTTAAATTCATGGACAAAAGGAAGCTAATAAGATTCTTACTCTAACTGGAAATGTTCGTTTGTGTAAAACATCAAAAGATCTACAATTATCAATTTTTGACTCTCTGAGGCTAGACACTGTAGTGAGCATTTTAAATATACGATCTCCTTTGATGTTTGCACAATTGTAAAGTATTTCCTATCACTTCCTTTTTTTTTTCATTTTCCCATTTTACAGATGATAAAACTAAGTTACAGAGCGATGAAGCAGCTAGTCCACAATATAGTGATGTATTGAACCTGGAATTTGCAACCAGGAAGTTCTGAAGCTGACATCTCCATATTTAATTTCATTCATTACATGCCTCTTCAGTTTAATCAGCTTTTGCTTTTCCTGAAGCTCAAGGAAGAGAAATTGATTTGCCTAATATGGCAGAACTTTGTGAGTATAATGTCCTTATATCACCAGTATCCAGTATTGGGAAGAACAAAATATATAGTTTAAGATGCAAATTCTATTTCATCAAGGTGCAAAGATACAGAGATAACAGCTAGACTTAGTTTAGAAGTAATTATGTTTATCATTTGGAAAGACCTATATATAGACATAAGGAGGCCTTTTATGGATATACATTTTTAATTTATATTACAGTACAGTTGATCTTTATTTTTTTAAATGTTCCATTTATGGCTCGAGTTTTGGTTTCAGGATGGGAATCCAGAAAAGCTGTGACTTTTGGTAAAGCATCTTAAAGTCTCTACATTGCATCCTCCCATCTGAAAATGGAGTAATTACATCATCTATTAGGTAGACTCGCAGTTGATGGAATGCACATTGGTAGCATCCCCAGGGGTCATCAGACAGTAGACATCAAAAATGAGAAATCAAGTCATGGTGAACACATAGGCTAGTATGAAGGAAAAGCTGTCTCAAGAGCAGGCTAAGTAGATGCGCGGATGGAGAGAAGTGGAAGAGAGAAGGCATAGCATCTTTCTTTTTGATTTTAATCAGCTGTCCTGTAGTTTTTCATAAGGCTTCCTAATCTGGAGACATTGTATGAACTCTAACAATGTGAGACCCCCAAATTATAAATAAATTTCCTTCAAGTAGGCTGAATATAATTGATCACCTTTGAGATCTATTGGTTCTCTGACCTCAATACCATTTATCTGCACTGTACTTCCAAAAGGTGTTTCTTCCAATCTTTGTGACTAAGGTCTACTCTCTCATAACAGAATGTGAGTCCATTAAAGACAGGGTCAGTGTAATGGCTCCTGCCCCCTGCCCTTAGCACCTGGGTTTTACGTGGAGAAGATAACTAATAAATGCTGGCTTATTAAATATGGATCATTTTTTTCTTTGCCTACTTTTCTTTCTCTTCTCTGCTCTTTGGCTTAGAGTCATTATCACAGACATTTTTTTTTTTTCTGCTTTCCAGCTTTCTTTGCCTACAGGTCATCATGACTTTGTTTATAGGTTATACCTCCAGGCTTTCAGGCGTTCAGCTGACTGCGGTGTGATTCATAATAACCTGCCTTTTGATTTAGACTTTGTTACAAATCCAGCTGCATGGCCTTTGACAAGCCACTTCCCTTCCTGAGCCACAGCTTTCCCATCTGCAAAATGAGGCCGCAGGCTTGCTGATTTCTAAGAGCCTTAATTTTTTAAATTCTGTGACTTTGGAAAGCTACCCTTATTCCAGAAGTAAGATATGAAATAAATTTCAAATGAAAAATTTTCTTGTGAGCAGGTGAGGCTTGCAGATTCTTATGAGGTTTATCATCGGGCATGAGGGTAAGAGGATCTTCCCGGATCTGTCTCTGGGTCTGGATCTTGCTTAGCTCTTGTGGCTATAGTCGTCTTTCTGTAGATGATGGCAGAGCGCCAGGTCAGTGCCATTACATGCCAAATCACCTCTTCTCTTCCTTTCTAAAAAATGAAACAGTACCTCAGATACATTTTAAGGTGTGAAATGCACATGCCATGTGGATTCTTCACTTTCTATAGAAAACAAAGTTTGGAAAGACAATAAAATGTTTTCCAGACTATACTTGTTCCATTTTTAAATTCATATGACATTCACTTCAACACAGAAAACAAAGGTTTAGTTAGAAGAAAAATAATCGTGGATCATTATGGCTTTTGGTATAGTTGGTTCCAATTCCATCACCAATCCAATGTGATATTCTAAATAGTTTAACATCCTTTTGCCATATCTGTCTTCATGTAAAATGGGGACAGTCATATTTGATTTTGTTCCTGAGAACACTCAGGTTCTAAGTTTGAGATTCTCATCCCCATTGACTAGGAGCATTAGATGGGAAGGCCCTGATGTGAAGTTCTGTCTTTATCACTTAGTCATTTACTTTATCACCCTGGAGTGATAAATCACTTAAGTTTTCTGAAGCTTTTTGAGATGATGATACCTTCTTCATGACACTGTTGTGATTATTACAGATGGTAACTTAGTTTCTGGTACCTAGTAGGTGTTCAACACATGGTGGTGGCAGTAGATTACATCCATCACAAAGGTTTATATACATATTTCTTTTGTTACATCCTAGATGCAGATAAGGATGACTGTTGCTGAAGAAGCACATTCTAGGACACATGGTATGGCCCAGTTGTCCCTTCTTCTGGGGTCTGGAGGAAGATGTACAATTGCTTTGTGATCCTGAATGCTTTGTGACCTATTGAAAATTATTTGTCATTCTCTGTCTTTTCTCACCTATAATTTAAGGGGTTTCAGTTGGGTAATTGTCAATGTTTTTTCAGGCTTTACAATGTTAGGGGTGAGAGATTGAGCTTTTTTTTTTCTTTTCCCCAGGAGTAGTCACAAGGATTTGATGGTTTCAGATTTCAATAAATGGTAGCTGTGCCTGGAGGTATAAAGGGGGAACTTCAGGTTTGTGAAATCCATTGCACAGTGGGGAAACCTTCGATTCAAGGATGCCAGCAGCAATGCCCTATTTGTAATTTTAGTACATCATGCATTTCTTGGCCAGTATATTCACCAAGCCTCAGAAATATTTATGCCATTCTTTTTTCTACTCAAAGACCAAAAGACTTAGCCTCTCAGAGCCTCATGTGCATTTTTTTTAGACCGAGGCTTGATAAACAACAGGGTATGCTAATAATAATCATTATGAGGATTTTTTTATGATAAAACTATATCTATGCCAAATTCTCTAGGCACCTAAGAACGCCAAACTGAATATATTGCCTAATAAAAGGGCAGCCCAGCTCTATAAATCTCAAGCATAGTGAAGAAAAATTCTCCATAACCACCATCAACTGCATAATAAATAAAGCTACTATTCACCCATGTAAAACAAAGAGAAAAAGGAGCTTTAAAAAGCACCAGCACTTTGTATCCAAGGACTTTAAAGCAGAAGCTGAAAAGCTAGAAAGGTGTAATGTGCTGAAATGGTCTATTGGCTACTCAAAGTTAAAACCAGACCTCTTCTTAGGTAGTGGGTAACCCAACTAGCCATTGACAACTTTATAGCAGCTGAGTTAGTTAGAAGAGCATAGGTGTGCTGCAATAACACACATTCCCAAAAGTTCAGTGCCTTAATCCATCATACTCGAGTTCCTGCTCATGTCAAGTCCTATGGAGGTTCTAAGTTTGAGATTATCGTCCCCATTGCCTAGGGACCCCAGCTGGATCTTGGCTGCTTTCCTCTGGTGAGTTGGACATCTTGGTGCCCTCTGCTTCCATGAAAATAAGACAAAAAATAAGAGAGCTCAGAAGATTTACATCCCTTCCTAACTACCTTGGGCTAAGAATAATACAAGCCAATTCTGCTCCCCGCACCCCCCCCCCCATCACCCAGAACTAGCCACAGGGCCTTAACTTTATTCTGAGAAAGACTAAAATAAGGGTGGTTCTTTTTTACCGACAAGGGTGGATCTTGTCTCTGTCTCTTACCTTCTCACATGACCTTGTAAAGCTTGCATGGCCTCTTGGACCATAGTGTATTCAAGAGTGAATACATAAAACTGTATTTTCAAATGGTAGGATTATGTCAAATATCAAGTAGCATTATGACCACAAAAATGTCGAGACTGCTATAAAGCAGCATCCAAAGGTGAGCTTATATACACCATGAAGAGTGTGGGGCCTGGTGCCATAATATCTTCATTCAAATCCTTACATCAACACTTAATTTAAGCTACTTTTTCTCAAGTTACGTATTTAAGTTTCAGATTTCCCATTATGTAAATGGAATAGTGATATATGCCCTAAAACCATTGGAGGTGAGTTATGAGTTTCTTTTTAGATGATAGGTTTAGAAGTGTGGTAACAATCATTATATACTTAATAAGTGTAACATTGACAGGTGGATTGAGTTGAGGGTTTTAGGTTCCTATAGATCCTTTTGAAGTCAGAATGCTTTCAGTTGCAAATAAAAGATGACCTAACTTAAAACAGACTTAAACAATGGGGACACTCATCCTCCCTAATGGCAAGTCCAGAGAAAGGTTAATATGGCAAATCATTAATAACTCAAGTTTTCTCCATACTCAAATCCTTTATGCTTTGTCCTTAGTCTATTAAAAAAGAGATTGGGGCAGTTCCAGGTGTCAATATCCAGAGAAAATGGTTAAAAGTAAGATGAAGGATCAATATTCACCGTTTTTCTTCCTTTGGCCTCAAGAAACACATAAATTCCACCCTTCCTTACACCCCTTCCTAGCAGAAGTTTCCTGAAAATTTATTTGCCACAACTGGGTGACAGACCTATTCCTAAATTAATAATGGGCAAAAGAGTAGGGGTGCTATAACTGGCCTGAGCTAAATATTGCATGGAATTTAGGACATTAAAGAAGCAACCAGAATAACATCTAGGGCTATCTTTTTTTCACTTCCTGGAACTGCATTTCCTTGTAGAAGGAAGGTTTACCTCTGCTAGCATCTGTATTGTGTTCTCTTAGAATCTGACAAAGAATCTAAGCTTGGTTATAACTGCCATGGAATCCTACCTGATGCTAATGTGAGAATCTCAGACAGACCAAGACTAGGTTGGCCACCTATTCTTGTGAAAAACAAAACAAGACAAGAAAAACAAGGACATTACAGGCAATCAGATTTAGATTAAAATGCTGACTCAGCCACTAGCCACATGAACTTTGCAAAATGCTTATTATGTCTCTTAGTTTCATTTCCTCTCTGCAAAACCAGATATTAAAAGCTACCTCATGAGCCTTTTGAAGTGACAGAATTAAATAATGCAACATTTCTGGCACAGGGTAGGCACTCAATAAGTTTTATTATTGGTAATAGCGCTAGTAATTAGTATCAGTGTAAGGAATAAGTAGAAGAAGAGAAACTATCTTTGGTATCTTACAAAGGTACCCACAAGGTATCTATATTCCTTGTCTCTTGGTCATGTTGGGCATATATTACCCTATTTCCTTTTGACAAACTTTCTGTCAATATCGATAGTTCTCATTTTTATGCAAATACAGCTTGAAAAATATGTTTGCCCTCAATGTTCAAGAAGTTAAGTAAATTGAGGAAAGACAACAAGATGGAAAGTTAATCAACCATTAAAAATGGTACTTGTGTAACATTTTAATAACATGGAGAATAGTGTGTTACAATATTAAAAATGTGTTTCCAAAGTATATGCATACTATGGTCTCAACTATGTAAAAGAAAGATATTCAGAGGAGAAAAGCTTAGAGGGAAAAGCACCAAATTTACACACTTTGGCTCTCAGAAATTCTATGCATTTTTTTGTTCATTATTTTCATATTATCCAATTTTCTTTTTTGAACATGTATTATTTATATATTTAAATAAAACTGAAATGAATATTGAATATAGATTTATCAATACAGACAAATAGATCAATGTATATAGCTATTAACATCTTTGAGCTTATACCTTGCCTTGTATTAAACTTGTTATGTAGACATTATCTCAAAAATTTATTGCTAGAACCCCAGGGAGGAGGTACACTTATTTCCATAAGATGAAATTGGATCTTAGAAGAGTAAGTAAATTACCAGGTTTACCCACTCTTCTGAGGGACCTGGGATTGGAAACCCTAGGTATTAGCTCCCAAAAGTGATGGTTTAGACCACTCCAAATACAGCTCCTTTTATGCAGGGACTTAGAAATGATTTGCTTGTTGGGAATATTATAGAGGTAATTTAAGCACAGAGCCTGGTAAGTTTAAAGGTCCCTTTCAATGTAGTGATTCTTTAATTCCATGAAAAAGTAAAGTGGGATGCATGTTTTGGATGTGTAAGTGCCCAGCAGAAATTGATGTGCAAATAGATAAGAAATACTTGGTTTTGGTAGAGATGAAGTGGGGGAGAGAAGTATGAAAGTCATGAGAAGCAGAAAGTGACATTTTGGCCTTTCTGATAACTTTGCAACAGGATCATCACAGTAGATGCTGGCTAATTCTAATGGCAGCTGTTGTATACTCTACTTCTCAGTCAGTGGCTTCCTGTTTATACAAATGTGGCTCATGAATATACTTGCATTTCAGATTGTGGAATAATGCCTGGTAACTAACAGTGAGAGCTCTTGTTTTTTAAAATGGGAGACAGAGGTGATTTGGTTAAAAGTCAAATAATTAAAGATCTAAAGTTAAGATAAATTTGTGCTGACATTTTTAGTACCCTGGCAACTCTAGTGAGGGACCAATAGTGAAGTAGGTAGAGGGAAGTTGCCCAAGTTAAATTTTTATAGTCAGAGTTAAATCTGATCTTCCATAGTTCTGTGGTACGTAGTCTTTTGAGGTGCACCAATATGATGATTTAACTGGGCAAATTATCTGTTGGAAAAAGAGCACTACCACAACAAAACCGCATGCCATTTCTGCTTGTTTTTGTCATGTTGAAGAAATATAAATGTGAAGATTATGTTTGTGTAGTGGATATACTTAGATGACATAAAATGGACAGAACTCAGCGTCTATAATGTATACTGTGCAACATGTTATTTTTAAATGTCAATCTCAAACTTTAGGTGCTGCCTGAACTGAAATGTGATGTGGATAAGCTGCATGTGACCTTGACACACTGAAATCTATTAAATAACGATATGATGGCAGCAGAAATCTAAGGACACTTGGGACATGGTCACTAGGGAAATCTTTGGGAAGCATATGGTTAATACCATAAAGAATATTTATTGTTTCTGCCTCCTCAGTACTCAACTCTTCTTCCAGAAAGAACACTCAGATTCAGAAGACATTATCTTTCGTCTTTCTGGGCATGGTAAGGCTGACTGTTTTTAGTGCCAGGACTTGAGTAGGTAACCAGGTTTGGCCAACACACATCTCACACATCTCAGTCCTTAAAGCTTGATTCAGGGATAGTGAGAGATAGCCTGGACTGGGCTACTCTGAGTTAACACTCCTAACAACATTTTATTTATTTTTTGTTTTAATTTCAAAGGAAGACATAATTTTCTATTTAACCTGAAGATCAGATTATGTCTTCAGCTTCTGAGGATGGGCAGGTAGACAATATGTAAATCTTAGGGTGAAAACAGCACACAAGTGAACAGAGAGAGTAAAATGGTAAAGAAAAGCCTCATTCCAGATGCATGGAATGAGCCCCTAAATCCCGCCAAGTCTGAAATCATACTCACATTTGGATTTATTAATTACAATGAGTCAATAAAGCCCCTTTTTTGTTTATTCCAATTTGAGTTGGGTTTGTTTCATCCAAACGTAAGAATCTGCATTACTACTGAGTTTATATATATATATATATATATATATATATATATATACACACACACACACACACACACACATATACATATATACACACACATATACATATATATATACACATATACATACATATGCCACATTAGTTACATATTATATATCATATTATATATGTATACTAGTAGTATTAGTAAATATACAATATATATTATGTAATATATTAAATAATTAAATATAATTTACATTTTGATATATATTTCTATTTTATAATGCATATTTAATAATATAAAATATATTATATAAGTAATATATAATAAATCATATTAATGTGTGTGTGGAGAGAGAGAGAGAGAGAGAGAGAGAGAGAGAGAGAGAGAGAGAGAAGTGGTATGAGGGAGGATTTTACTACAGTTGAAACATTACACTGGTAAATGGCAAAATGATGTAACTTATGCAGTGCAAACAAACAAAAGAAATTCTCATTGTTCCATTGTCAAGTGGAATGACTTATTTTAGATTTAATAAAAAGAGCCAGGATCTCCTGGAACAGGTTATAGAAGAAACCAAGATTTGTCTCCTGAAAGAGGGTATTCAACCTGATGAGTCAACAGCAGCTGATAAGTGCATTCAGCTGTCAGTGTTTGTGGAGTCCATAAAAGAGAAAGTAATCACAGACCAAGGCTTATGTTATGAACCACTGCATTTAAAAGGAAAATACATAGATGTGTTCAAGCTTATCAGAGAGTTCTGTTAGCAGCATAAAAACACGTCGCCACATGTAGATTGATCTACACCAGTGATGCCCTGCTAAGCTTGGGGAAATTCCAGAATTGTTCCCTAAGAAAGGAGTACCTCACAGCTTCATTACAGATTTTATGTTGCATAATCATGAAAAGGCTGCAAACCCCATTCATCACAATCAAAGGATGGTTTGCTTACCGCAGTGAACATAGTCAACTTCAAGGGAAGATGTGCTCTCAATTATCATTGATTCTATTTCTTTTGCTAATAAATGATAGAGAGCACTGCTTTTCTTTTCCTTGAAAAAGTGAGGTGACTTACTTGTAGCTAGAAAATTACTTTTATATATTTTTTCAAACGTGAAAAATGAAGATGTGTTTCTTTACAACTGAAACGATAGTTTAGCTGACTTAGAAGTAATTGTATATAGCAGATACATTCAAATACTTAAATGCACTAAATACACATTAGTTAAAACCATGGTAAACAAAACAATGGCTAGAGTGACATTGCATCCTTTTATTAGGAAACTCTATGTGGCTCAAAGGACTTTGATAAACATAATTATTTTGTTACTTTTGTTTGTATGTTTGTTTGTTTAGAAAGAGTTGCTCTGTAAAATGAAGGAATGTCTCCCACATGGAAGGTAACTGTGCATTTGCAACATTCAAAATCTTCTTTCCATGGATCTTCTCACACTGGGGGTATTAGTGAGAAAAAGAAAAGTGAACACTGGACCCTCTTCCAGGACGGATGTGTCAGAAGCAGCGCATTAGGTGTAAGCGTTTACAGTGTTGTGTCCCAAGTGAAAGCATCTGGGACAGTGCCTGGCAAGTAATAGGAGCTCAACAATATTTTGTGATAGGAAGGATGAATAAAGGGAATGATACTGAAGTTTGAGAATCTGATGTGCTTGAGTATCATTTCCCACAACTCACAAAGACAGTGCTGTAGACCTGGGTGCCAGACAGAATTATCATCACTGTGCACATCCAAGCAAAGACCTGCAACCACCTAAATGTGAGTGATGATGTACACATGTCTATTTCTACAAGGTTCCTTCATTTTTCCAAAGTCATAGACAATAGAGTGTGACTGACCTAGCAAAACAAAATTAATTAATTAAAACATTTAGAAGGGACAGTAAGTTTGACAAGGTTTCACGAACTCTTAGGATTCTTTTGCAAATAAAAATTAAAAATAATAACAAATCTTACATTGCTTACTAATGAAATAGCTAAAATTTTAACAACTAACCCCTCAAGTGGTTTTTAATGAGGTATAAGCATGTATTTAAGAATAAAAGATAGGGGTGTGGAGATGGTTTCCATGAGGTTAAGTACTACTGTTGTAAGTCAAGTGAGCACAATGGTCTAAAATGCACTGAAGCTGTCAGAAAGTAGACAGAGTGCTCACAGGTTATGTTGTGCAACCCTTTCGTACAACCTCTGACCTTGCAGAGCTGATGCGAAGGATGCAAGAGAGTCTACAGTTAGCCTCTGTTTTGTTCATTGCCCTCTTCTTCATGTTGTGCCAAGACCTCAGTTAACCCTGGACTTTCACTCTCAGGATTCCGGTGGGCAAGTCACAAGGTTTCAAATCCACTCGCAGCGGCCGTGTGCTGGGCATCTACATTTGAGAGTGAAGTGCTCAGTGAGAGCAGGAGGGCCCGTGTCAGGATGAGGAAAGCACGCACTTACAGGAAAAAAAAAATCAGGTATTTGTTTACCCTAACCTCATAGCCCTGACTTAGCCTAGAAATGGATGACTATAACCCCAGTGCTAGAGCTCACAAAAATAAACAATCTTAGAGTGACCTTGATTTAATCTCCACAGTCAAGTGTAGCTGGAGGACAAATCCTATGGGTATCTAAGCTATTTCTCCATCATTTTCATGGGCAACACACATGCTAGAACCCTAATACACAACATATGGCCTCAGCTTTTCCATGAAAACATCATGCCAGTGTATGGACAAAGGTCCATTACCTCCTTCTTGTCTCAGCTCCTTTCTCTCCTCCCCCTCCTGAGATTCCGGGATCTGCTCCTTTGGTCTCAATGCACGAGGATTTAATTTAATCCTCTTTACTAAGAGTGCACTGCAAAAAAACCATGTCTTTCTGTTGTGATATCCATTTTACATAGTATTTCTGTTCTAACCTGCCAAATCTTTCTTTTTAATTTATTCCCTAAAAGTATAATTGAGAGTTGGCTCATAAGTGATCAGACACTAGCTTTGTGAATAGTGCTAAGGGAAAAATGATGTCTGAAGTGAGGGAGAAGAGGTTTCTACTCTGCGACAGTGGCTATACCACACCCTGAGTGTTGGTTTTCATCCTGGGTACCACCCTAAATGAACTTTGACCAATGGACAGATGGTATTCAGAAGGAATTGGCAAGAATGGAGAAAGAACTAAAAATATCCTCTTATGGAAAAATTGAGGAACTGGAGGCCAGAGAAGAAAATGAATAGCAGGACAGGAGGGTAGAATTAAGATATATAAAGAAGCATCCTGTGAAAATAAGATCTTTTAAATTTTTCAGTAATTCTAAAAGTTTGAAAATATATTTATTTCAACAAATTAAGATTACTTTGTAAAAATCAGATTCATCCTCAAATTAAAGAAAAAAAAAAACTTTAAAGGGTATAGTGAGATCCCAGTCACTAGAGGATCCAGAGCAATCTTGGAAAGCATCTGAATGGAAAGTTGTAGAAGAGGAGTCAGTAAAGTAAGGGTTCCAGGCAAAGGTCAGCCAGCTGCCAGTTTTATGAGGATTCACCCCATCCACTTATTTACACATTGTCTTGTCTATGCTTTAACTTTACAAAGCAGAGCTGAGTAGTTACAACAGAGGCTTTATAAAGGTCCAAACAACCTATAACACCTACTATCTGTCTCTTTAAAAAAATTTGTTTTTAATCTTTATTTTTGAGAGAGAGAGAGAGAGAGAGAGAGAGAGAGAGAGAGAGAGAGAGAGACACAGAATCCAAAGGAGGCTCCAGGCTCTGAGCTGTCAGCAAAGAGCCCAACGTGGGGCTTGAACCCAACCCAGGTGCCCCACTAGTGTCTCTTTAAAGAAACATTTGTGAATCCTTGTTATAGAAGAAACGCAGGTATGCAAACAGACCCCAAGTGGTTAAATTTTCTGACTTAGTCTTGCCAACTTTTAAAAGAGAGAAATCTCTATTTGGAAGCAATGGAGAAGAAAATGATTTAATTTCCAAAAATATTTTTGTAGAAACACACCCTTATAAATAAGTACTATAAAGGGAATTATAGTTTGATGGAGGATTTATGGATTACCTCATTAAAATAATCATGAGTGGGAGGCATTAATATTCCAAGTTTAACAGTTCATAATAGCTACTGCAAAGTCGTTTTCATGATCAACAAAATATTATTACCTAGCTCTTTTTGAAATACATGGAAGAATTTCAGATTTCATCTCTGTAATGTATGCCCCCAAACATATTGACAGGGGAAGGAAGTCACTGAAAGAATACAATTTTTAAGAAATAAATGATAAATCTCTGTATAATAAAGCATACTCCAATTTTTATGGACTCTTATTCATAGTCTTGGAATACGTTTGAAAGGTTCAGGCATGTTTTTACTGTACCTGAAGTGAAGTAAGTCTTTTAATTGCAAACATTATGTTCATTTCCATATGCTCATAACTTCGAAGATGGTGAATAGCAGACATTTTGCAAGATTTATTGGAGTGTTATTTCCTGTAGGCATTCATTTGGTGAGTTTTTATGTGATGAATGCATTTCTAATTGGGATTATTTACATAGGCATCTGGGACCCAGTTAGGGATGGAAGAGGGGCACAGGGAGACTGAGGTTTAGTCGATTTTACATTTGATTTAACATTTTCTAGAGTGGAGCACGGTTCACCTTGTGTCATTTCGGTCACAGTTTTGGTGTGACACAGGTAACTTTTATGGTTCCTTCCAGCTCTTAGTGTTTATAATTCCCTACCCCAACTAAATTTATCTTTATAACCCTCTAAGATATATGTTAAAGGGCAAAAGAGAAGAAGATAAAGAGGTAACAAACCACTAGCTTAGACTGAAGATTTGTTGATTTCGTCAGTTGGGTTAGAATGAAAAGGAAAGTACAAGTCTACTCTAAAAAAATGAGAATTTTTTCAAATACTGGCTGAGTGCCCATCCTAGTGAGGACTAGAGAGAGAATGAGGAGTATTTTTAAAAGTTCATAAATAGAGTTTTGTAGAAACTATTTTTGTACATTCATAATTTGTGCATACCCCCCACCCCTTCTAAGACTGCTATTGAACAAATTACTTTTCAAAATCCACTGCCAGCCTGGATATCTATCTTGCCTAAAACAGATCAGCAATTTAGACTAATACAAAATCAAGAATAACAATGACAAAATGTGTCTAAGTCTTCCACAGGGTGGATAGTTCTCACTTTGGGTTCTTTGTTGGCAAATAGCTCACAGGACAGTATCAGGAATGTCTGATAGGAGGCACAGGAGACTGGCTGGGGAGAGGCAAGAGAGCAAGGAAACAAGGGTAGAGCTTGCAGAAGCAAGAGCTCTCCATTCTGGTGAATGGGCACTGAGGAAGAGCTATGATTTAGACATGACATTGTTTAACCATGGCAGAAAAGCAAGCATGTACCAGATGCCGTATGTATCAGCTCAGGAGCAGGAGGCATCTCCTGTCATGATTGTCCAACGTTTAACCCTGATGCCATCCACTTTTCCAGTGTCTATGTGTGGTCTAAACTGAAAAGCAGTAGAAAAGTACAAATTCAGGCCTGCCCGTGGATTCTTCCCTGTTGTGTGAGATTCTATGTGTTTTACCTATTGCTACAAAACCACTCCAAAACGTAGTGGCTTAAAACATTTATTGATTATTGCTCATGATGCTGAGGTTGGGGAGAGTGGTTCTTCTTCATTGGCTCAGGTTCCTTGTATGGTTCATTTAGCTGGGAGCTTGTGGGGCTGTAACATTCTGCACAGTCTCTTTCCTATGTCTAGGCCCTTGGCTGTGGCTCTTGGCTGGAGACCTTAAACTCTTCTCAATGTGGCTATCTTCCTGGTGTCTCATTATTCAGTATCTGGATCTAATACTGTTTTATATGAAACAAAAGTTGGCACTGTTCATATATCTTATGGGCTAGTTCCAGGTCTGGAATGGTGCTTCTTCTGCCACATTCTATTAGTTCTTTACAGCCTCAGTAAATATACTCAATCATTTAATGGGAGGAGCCATAAGTTACTGCAGCCTCTGTACTATGTGCAACCTTCTTCGGAGATAATCTATCACATCCTGATTAATGAAAGTGTTCAAAAAAACCAAATTGCAACCATGGAAAACTCTTTTCAATGTCTGTGTCTTATTTAGGGAGTGGGTGAAAGATGATTCGATTCCTTCCTTCCTTCCTTCCTCCCTTCTTCCCTTGCTTCCTTTTTCCCTCCCTTCCTTCCTTCTTTCCTTCCATCACACCTCTGTCAATCCTGATGAAGATAATTATCTGATTCTACCTCTTAAGTTTGAAGGCCTTAATGTCCTGAATTAACCTGCTGCAAGACTGAATAGTTATGTTAGCATCATCTGCTATAACAGAACCTATCATTTGCAGTTATTGAACATTAACTTCTGTTGTGAAATCTAAAAGTTAAAGTCACATTTAAGCTGGATTCAGGTCATAAGGTATTTCAAATCCATATTTTGTGGGGTTTGTGGACATCACTGTTGCTTACAGAATATAGGGAACTATAGTTATTTGTCCTATAATGCAGGAGAAAAAAGTACCATAGTGTCATATATTTGGGAAACATTTCATTTTTCTTGGAGAGTCATAACATATATTATCATCTTAAAGTTTCTGACAAGTCCTAGAGCCAAGAAACATTTATCTTTCTTTAACTCAAAATTGTCTAAGGTATTTGAAGATGGAATAATAATAATAATAATAATAATAATAATAATAATAACAACAACAACAACAACAACACAACCTACCAATATCCAGGAGCAGGGGAAGAAGAGTAATGCAGAGGGGTTTCAGGAAACCTGCCCTGTAGTTTCTCGGAATTCTTCAGTTGGTTAAATCATAATTACAAATTCACAAAATCTCTCCATGGATTTGTTTTGTTTGTTTAATATTTTCTAAAAATTCTATGACTGAGAATAATCCCTAGACTGCTTGGATCTAGGAACTGGGATACACATTACAATGTTGTATGAGGTGGTTTCCAAGTTTTTCATTAACAGAATACTGTTTTTAGCATTTTTCTATCAACATCATGATCTGAGTTTGCTTACCAAACAAACTGCTTTTATTAACAGCTCATTTGTTTTCTTATGGTTATTAATCAGAGACATACCTTTCAATCAAAGTGCCTTGCCAACATGAGCTAACCACCAGTAACTTCATATAGTTTCCACAAATTAAAAAAAAAAGGAAGTAACCTGCAAATGTATTTAAACTGCACAGTCAAGTGAGGAGTTTTTGTTTGTTTTTTAACATAGAAAATAGCTCACAAAACCCAATTACTGCTGTTGAAATATCCAAGGATCTAGAGTAATGGTTCTCAACTTTGCACATTACAATCATCTGGAGAGACTTGGAAAAGATAATGCCAATGTCTGAGCCCCCATCCCACAGTATGAAAGTCTGAATCTCTGAGATAGAGACAGATTTAGACTCCATTATTATTTTTTAATGCTTATTTGGGGGGGGGGAGAGAGAGAGAGAGAGAGAGAGAGAGAGAGAGAGAGAGAAGTAGAGAGCGCGGGAGAGAGAGGATTTGGAGCAGGCTCTGCACTATCAGAGCAGAGTCTGAGGAAGGGCTGGAACTAAACCCACAAACCGTGAGATCATGACCTGAGACGAAGTCAGATATTTAACCGACTGAGCCACACACAAGTGTCCCTAGACTCCATTATTTTTACATGAATGCCCTCTAGACTATTCTCATGCGCAACAAAGATTGAGATTGTCAACCCCTGGTATAATTAATCTGGTTAAATCATACAGGTAAGATACAGACTGTCATAGAGATGGAGTCACCTGTTATGGGACAGAAAGTAAAGGCACTGCCTAATTATGAAGAAGTGCAGTCAGCGCCACTGTTCTCTTTTAAAAGAAGGGTTCTTTGGTTCTATCTATCTCCTACCTTGTTATATAATTTTTGTCACGAATTCAATCTTCCCAAGGCAATCATGTGGGATGTCAGTAGATGTTAGATTTGAGAATTTGGGTAAGAATCCAAATTACTTACTTTGGGTAAGTAATTCCTCTTAGCGACATCAAGTATTTAATTCTCTCACTCTCTATACTTTTCAGTTTATTCATTTTTATTGTAATGGGAATACCAGTGTGTAGCCTTCTGTAAGGATTAAATAATAAAATACAGGTCAAAGCAACCAGTACAGTTTTGGTACAGTCGATACTCAGTAAATGGTGGTTGATTCTGAATCATTAATTCTAGTACATCTCTTATTTTTAGGATCAGTGCCAATAATAGGGTTCAAAATTAACCAAGGAAAACAGTATGTAGAAAATGTGATTTTCATTATAACCCTGAAATAGTGGCAATATATTTTGATAAATATGTAACATCACATTCTACCTACCAAATATTATCAAATAAATTCATTGATTACTTATTTCTGTGCTTTTTTTTCCCCATGAAAATATTTCCATCATTCAGTCTAAAAACCAAACATCTGTTCCCATGGCACTTCATAATCTTGGATTAAAAAAATAGCATTAATGATTTTCCTTTTTACATTTAGTATGAATTTGAAGGACACAATGCTTGTTGAATATGTGCATAGTCTAAAAAGGCTAATCAAACAGTTCCTTAGTGATGTATTAATACATGTAGATCTGTGATTTTTCAACTCAGTTTGTCTTTGAGTTAGTTTTTATCTTCAGTATTTGAAATATTTTCAGTGTTTGGATTCAAATCACTGTATCCTTTCTCAACTTGCTTTACTGCTTAGTAGTCCTTCTCCTCCATGATTAATTAGCTACCTATATTTACTCCTTATTTTAAAAATATTTTTGTGAATTTTACATTTAATAATTTCATCTAGTTGGAATTGCTTGGATATATATATTGACATAGAAAATCATACTGATTTTTAGCATTGCTCCTTTTTTTAAAAAAAATTAATGTTTATTTATTTTTGAGAGAGAGAGAGAGACAGAGAGTGAGTGGGGGAGGGGCAGAGAGAAGGAGGCATAGAATCTGAAGCAGGTTCCAGGCTCGGAGCTGTCAGTGCAGAGCTCGACGCAGGGCTCCAACTCACGAGTCATGAGATCATGACTTGGGCTGAAGTCTGAAGCTTAACTGACTGAGCCACCTAGGTGCCCCAATTTTTATTATTGCTTTTTAGAAAATATTTGGAATATAAATGTAATTTTAAATCTTTTCATTATATTTATGTCATGTTATTACTAAATTTAAGTAGACTGGAACACCTGGGTAGCTCAGTCTGTTAAGTGTCCAACTCTTGGTTTTGACTTAGGTCATGATCTCATGGTTCCTGGGATTGAGCTCCATGTCTGGCTCAGGGCTGACAGCATGGAGCCTGCTTGAGATTCTCTCTCTCTCCTTCTCTCTCTATCCCTCCCCTGCTCCCTCTCTCTTTCAAAATAAATAAATACACTTTACCAAAGTATATTAACAAACATAATATAAAAACTCAGCATAGCCCACAAGGTCCCTCAAAATTCAGCCCTCTTTTCTCTGATCTGCACCCCATTTTCTCCATTGTCTGTTGACTCCTAGAAAGGAGTTGACTCCTAGAAAGTCTGTTGACTTGTCCACTGCAGGGAACATTCAGCTGATCTGTGATCCTGCCACATCCTTTCATTGGCATCTTGATGCATTTACATTCACTGACACCTCCTCTTCAACTGGTAAATTTATAAAGAAGAGGAAGGGAGAATGAATAATGTCTTTCAGACATTTCCTGGATGCCTGGAAGTATTCATAATTATTCCTATGTCTCTTTATATGCACGATATTTTCGAGTGGAACATTCTCCCTATTTTCACACCAGACATGTCTAAAGTTGTGAGATGTTAGAAATCTGTTCAAAGTTACACAAGTGGCGAGTAGCCAAAATTTGGATTTTATAATGTAGATCTGTCTTAACCCAGAGCCCACCTCCTTATATTCAGTACTATTTTGCTTCTCATTTTAGCCACTCAAGTCAGTCTGCTTGCCAGCTTAGACTTCTCTAGTTATCTGTACTTCAAAAACATATATTATGAGGCATCACTTATTTATCACGTATTATAATGTGGGTGTCAATATTTGTGCCCACTCATTTATGATTTTATGAGCTCCTTGAAGAATCATGTAGAATTAATGTTTATGCATTCAGCAGTCAGCACAGGGCTGGACACAGAGTAGATGTGATAACAAGATATGTTGGTTGAATGAAAGAATGGGAATGGATGGATGAGGGATGGAAGGATGGATGGATGGATGGAGAGATGGATGGATGGATGCAATTTGGTCACAGAAAACTGTCTATATTCTCTTATTTTGCTTGCTATTTTAGTTATATTATACATTTCAGAATAAAATTCTATCCTAATGTGTGTATCATCCAAAATGGTTTAGAGAGGCTTTTATTTTAATTGAAGATACAGTATTACAGTTATGTGAGTGATATCATACCTCTGCAAAAACAAATTCTATTCTTTTAAAATATATACTGAAGAGTTTGCATAGAAATTGTTTCCAAGCTGTAAAATTATTTACTGCTGCAGTGAAGAGAAAACAAAATCAATTTTCTTCTAAAAATTTATGAGTGGTCTAGATAGAGCGTTAGCTAATACATCTCAAGGAGATCTTTCAATAGACCCTTCCTGCTGCTGTATTTCTTTTGAACTACATTCTACACTTCCTAATCAGCTATATCCAGACATTAAAGTAAAATTTATGATAAAAATAGAAAAGCCTAAAGTCCTTGAATTCCAATGGCTCGAAAAAAAAGCCTTGATGACAAAATTTTCCAACAGTTGATTTTTCCCATCAATTGTCTTATTTCAATTTTTTGTAAGTCAGAGATATAGAATTGGATTTTCCACATTATATTCTATAAAGTCTATGGCAAGGTAAGTTTCCTGCATAACTAGCATCAGAAACAAATTAAGAAAAAGAAAAAAAAATATCATTATTATTTTATCATTATCAGTGTCCTGCATTTTCAGCACACTCATTTTGGTACATTTGAAATTAGGAAAAAGGAAGAAGACTTTATTTTATCATCACCAAGGCTCTAAAATTAGAAATTTGTTCTGGACTACATCTTTGACACTAACAGGTTAAATATGTTGGAGCACACTATTCCCATTTTTAAAAATTGTGAATATGGAGAATTCACCAAAAATCAATCTATCTTGCAATTAAAAATATTAAGTGATTGGACCATTTTGTCCTAGAAAAAATTAGGACAAAATTGAATTAATGGATTCAGGAAACAAACTTTCCTTCCCCAATGTGAGTGGGTGTCATCCAATCCCTTGATGGCCTTAACAGAGCAACGAGTTGGAGGAAGGAAGAATTCACCCTTTCCTGCCTGAGTGCTTGAGCCAGAACATCCATCATGCCTACTCTTGGTGCTCCTGGTTCCCAGGCCTTCATACTTAGCCTGAATTATACTACAGGCTTTTTTGGGTCTCTGGTTCATATACAGACAAATGTTGGGACTTCTTGGCCTCCATAATGATGTGATCGAGTTCCTTATAATGAATCTCTTCATATCTATCTGTCTATCTATCTATCTATCTATCTATCATCTATCTATCTATCTATCATCATCACTCCTATTGTTTCTATATGTATATCCCCTATTGTTTCTATATCTGTGGAGAACTCTGGTTGTTGTTGTTGTTGTTGTTGTTGTTGTTATTATTGTTGTTATTTACATTTATTTTTTAGAGACAGAGTGAGACAGAGTGGGAGCAGGGGAGGGGCAGAGAGAGAAGGAGACATGGAATCCGAAGCAGGCTCCAGGCTCTGAGCAAGCTGTCAGCACAGAGCCTGACATGGGGCTCGAACCCACAAACCATGAGATCATGATCTGAGCTTGAAGTCTGATGCTCAACCGACTGAGCAACCCAGGTGCCCTTCTAGAGAACTCTGATTAAAACAGGACTCATTCTCATGTAGAAGACCATCATATAAACAGATGAATGCTAAACTGTCCTGTTTGAAGCAAAAGTGGGGACTGGAGATCTGCCCAATCATCTCTGTCCCAAATCCAAAGTCAGAAGTCCCTCAACTCCATAGACTACAGTTTAAAACCACCAATTACCTCCTAACACTTCCTTCTAAAGCTGTGAAGATGGGGACTGAGGGAAATTAATGGACCTGACCAAAATAAGAGACTTAATCTTATGTAACAGCCAGGTCAAGCTTCTGTAGTTTAGTTTCCAATTCAAGAACTTTAAAAAATAGAGATTAAGTATTATTTTCAATGGAAACGAAGCGGAAGCATGGGGATTATACAACTGTATAGTAAGGTAAGAATTTTAGGAATGGAAGAGAGGTCACATTTGTCCTGACCTTCTAATTCTCAGTACAGAGAACTTCCATTAGTATGGAGAATTAAGACAGCCTCATTTTCCATTCTGCCACAAATCATAGAATAATTTAATATGCTCTAAGTCATTTGTAAGGTTATAAGAAGTTTAAAGACACATGAGTGAGGCACAGTCTTGTCCACTGCTGGCCTCAGTGCAAAGATGCACATGGTAAATAGAGTCTATTTGCTCCAGCAAAAGCCATATTATGAAGAGAAAGGCCTCTTTTTCCTCTCACTGGGTCTTCAGGATAATATTCTGGTTTCTTCATTCTTTCATATACATGAGATGCCCCAGAATCTTTTTTTCCCCACTTGCCTGCTTTGCTTTTGTTTTTGGTACTTGACCAAAAACAGAGAATGCAGATTTATTTTGGCCTCATTGTTCACTGAAGTACTATCAGCCTCTCTTTCAAAGTCCATAGGACTTTCCCCAGTGCAGGATCCAACTTTGCTGTATAAAAAGTGATTGTCTCCTGTCTCCAGCACCTGGTCCTCTCATGTTCTGCATAATTGGAGAAGATGAAAATTTATAACTGGATGAACTGTGTCAAGAACTATTTACTGCCAAGACACTGACAGTCTTGCTTCTACGTTGCTTCTGTCTCCAGGAGAGCAAGTGCCCACCATTCCCTTTTACTTCTTGCCAATTGTCTTCTTGGCATTTCACACTCTCTTTGATGTTAAAAGAAAATTTCTCTGGAGGAGGAAGATTCAAAGCAGCAGCATTTGGGAAGCCATACGCACACACGCACGCTCACACACATGCACACACACACACACACACACACACACACACATAATCAAATGATGACAAATTGGCATTCAATGTTGAGAGTGAGGTGGGTAACAGCTTGTCCAATATGCAACACGTTACAGAATGTGAACTTGTGAAATAGGACCCAAGAGTGAAGAAAGTAATTAGGGATCTTCCTACTAACTTTCTGGGGGAACAGGAATATTCTAATCCTACTGTTTTCCTATTTATTTATTTATTTATTTATTTATTTATTTATTTATTTATTTATTTATTGTTGCTGTTATTATTATTATTATTATTATTATTATTATTAATTATTTGCCTTTAGCCTTGAGGTGAGTAGAAAGTCCTCTCAAATTCTGGTAGTAAAATTGACAGCCTTGTCTAGTTTTCAGAAATGTGATTTCTCACCTCTGATATTGTCTTCATAGGTATTTTGGCAGAGAGATGGGAAAGATGCCATCAAGAGCTGCTTTCCAAATGCCATTTTAAACCACCATCACGATTCTCTCTTGATAAAGGATGGGCAGAAGAGAAATGTTCTAAGCTCAGCTCCAGAGGATTTTATTTCCCTCTTATGTAAACCACTTCATGTCAGAGTAAGAGTTTATATAAAATTAATGTGTTATATATACCAAGCCTAAATGACTTAATTTTGGATATATAGACATTTTCAATGATTAAATATTAGTATGTAGAAATTGAAGGGCCTCTCAGGAATGACAGAGCTCCCAACCCTCCTTTATGTTTTGTCTAAAGCAGGATTTAAAGGTTTTTAATAGACTTTAGAAGGGCTAGAAATCTCCATATATACAGCCTTGCCTGCCTGATTTATTGGTGGATTTCCTGTGGAATTTTTATGCGACACTTGATTTCCCCTGTGGGGCTTGTTAACTCCTGATTGGGTAATGTAAATTTCCAGCCAAGATTAAGTACAAACAAAGCCAAAATTCATTTATTTTAATAAGGGAAATTGAGGTTATGAAGGTCTGGTGTTTCCTTTTTCAAATAAACCAGTCTGTCAGGTGATTCTTTAAAAAATATTTGGTGGGAATTACAAAAATAAAACCCACAAATTTTATGCTCTAATTTCTGGATTATTCATTAAAATTTTCAAATGAAACTGGTTCTATGTGTAAGTATTCTGTTTTCATTTTCTCCCTCCCCACCATGCCCTCCTTTTTTTGGCTGATAAGATAAACTGCTAGGGGGGCTATGGGAAGTATTTCTATTTTTCCTCAGGCCTCAGTAGTTACCATCTCAAATGCCTTGCTGGACTCATTCTCAACATAGACATGGCATTTCTGCTGTCCTTTAGCAGATGAACATGAGTTTTCTAGCCAGAGAAAAACTAATGATATACTTGTACTGGAAACTGCATAGCCTCCTTCCATGTTTTCTCGATCATTTATGTCTACACAGAAAACAATTGCTCTAATGGAATTGAGACACTCTCCTCAGAGTGATGATGACATGTGCCAGAAGACACATCTAGGAGAGAAACTTGATGGTAAGACAAGGTTCACTGGGAATGGAGGAGGAGAAGAAGGAAGAAATGAACATTTCAGATTTCCTGACTTTAGTGAATTGATGACAGATTTACAGATGGGAAAGACATGAAGAGGAGTAGATGGTTGGTTGAAAAGTGAGAAGGTTAATAAACTAGTACTTGGATATGTTGAGTTTAGGATACCTTTGGGACATCCCAGAGGTCACGCTGACATTTTGAAATATATATCAGGACTGTGGTAGACAGTCTGAGGATAGGGTTACACATTTTGGAAGAGTTTGCTGAAACATTCATTAAAAACTCTGGACACCAAGGTCGTAATGTGCATTTTACCTTGTTTTCTGCTATAATCCTTACACATAAATACCTGTGTTGCTCAATATGTATTTTTGAAGCAATACATGAATAGACACATGAATCAGTGAATGAACTGAAATAATATGAAAGAGAGAAACAGTTATGTTCTGGTGAATGAAGACAATAAATAGTTTAAGTTAAGCAATCTTTCAGTACTCTATCATTACTTATCTGCTTCTAATTTTCTATACTCACTCATTCAGTAAGTTCATTGGTTTTAAGTTTCAACTCCTTAACTCTTCTGGCAATTCTGTATCAGTTAGAAATTGCCACAATGAGGCTTAACAAACCACTTCAATGTTGTGTCTTAAAACCACTTACTTTTGCTTCCCACGACTCCACATTGGTTTGGGTTCAGTTGGCCTAGACAGGACTCATCTGGGCTTGGCTTCAGGCTATGGACTATAGGCTGAATCTAGGTTTTGTTTTGTTTTGTTTTGTTTTCCCATGTGTCTCTCATCCTCCTTTAGAACAATAGCTAAACATGGGAGGCAAAGCCTTACTTACCAAGCACATTCCAAAACTGCTTGCATCCTGTTTCACAGTATCTTAAAAAGTTAAATGACTGGATTCAAAACTAAGGGGCAGAGAAGCCCGTTCCCCACATAAAATTATGGAAAGGGATAACAACAATGCTATCTACCACATTTGCCAATATCAGTTTTATGGTCCTCTCAACATGTTAGGTCAGTGAATTGCCTACTGGATAAGTTTTCTTGAATGTACTATGTCATTCCTAAGGGGAACCACTTTCCATATACTCTTGCCAAAGGAATCCCATTACTTTATAGTTTCTGTATTTTACATGAGCTCTCTGGCTAGGAAGCAGAAATGGTTTATATACTTCAAACCTTTCAGAGCAATCAATCCCCAAACATTTTCAAATTTCCCTCCTCTTCGGCGTCTCCTTTTCTGTCCCACTTCAGCTGTCCCCAGGGTAGTGACTCCCTCACTCTGTTTTCCTGGTACAGTCACCAAAATGAGACCCACATTCAAGTCACCCTCTACTCAAATCAACCTACATGTTATTTCCACTTGCCCATTAAAGTGTACTTGACTCATGTCAAACATCTATCTAAGTATGGGTTGACTATTTTATCAACACAGCGAATACCTGTTAAGTCATCCTAAATACCACATACACTGCCATGTACAGAGATAAAACGGTAAACAAGGAGTAAAGGTCTTGTGGAGTTCATGCAGCTTTATGCTAGAGGAGTCAGAGACAAAAGAAACATAAAAATCATCTGAGAAGTATCTTAGATGATGATAAGTACAATACAGGACTGAAAGGGATGGTAACAGACCAACACTGGGGGTCCCTTTTAGAATGAGTGCTGTCAAGTCTTCTCTAAAAAGGGGACATTTGAATTGAATACTTGAATGGCAAGAAGATGTCAAACACACAATGGTCGGGGGAAGAATATTCTGGGCAGTGTGGCAGAGGGAAAATAAATGGTTGATAAATGAAACTGCAAAAAGGCAGAGCGAAGAGCACTTTGGGCTTGAGGTCAAGGAAACAAGATTTAGATTTCATTCTAAGAGTTATGGAAATACATGAAAGGCTTTAAATATTGTGCCTTACCTTATAAAAAAGGTTTATTTATTTAATTTCAGAGAGAGAGAGAGAGAGAGAGAGAGAGAACACATGTAAGCAGGAGAGGTACAGAGAGATGGGAGAGAGAATCCCAAGCAGACTCTGTGCTGTCAGTGCAAAATCCAACACAGGGCTTGATCCCACAAACTGTGAGCCAAAATCAAGAGGCAGAGGCTTAAATGACTGAGCCACCTAGGCACCCTGCGTTATACTTTTTAAAAGGGCCCTTTGGCTATGGTTTGGAGAATTTGTTGGTCAGAGGTAGTCAAAATTGGGAGAAGAAACCAAAATGAAGTGGCCAAGGTAGCAGTGCAAGCCAAAATCATCATCACTATCACCACCACCACCATCATCATCATCATCATTTTGCTTTATATTTTACATTGTTTTTGTTTTTTTTGTGAAGGGATGAAATAAAGAGTTCTTTTAAGACATGATACATCTGAATCCAAGTGGAGATGTCAAACAGTTGAATTCAAAGGTCTAGAAATCTATTAAGGTATCAGGGCTATTAATGACAATTTTAGCAATCATACAAATAATGCATTATGGTTTCATTTGAAGGTATGAAGACATTATGGATTAAGTGAGGCTCAGTAACTTGTTAAGTCATAAATATCCAGGGGAGGGTAGAACTGATTCCTAGGAAATTAACTTCTAATTAGTGCAGAGCACTTGTTTGGCCTCCTCCTGTACTTAACCCAGCTTAGGTAGTTAATACGTCCATTATAACAAAACAAAACAGATAAGGCAAAGAGCAGCTGTCCACAAAGGCTTACTAGTTCTCCTTGAGTCTGGCCACACACTACTTAACCAAATAGATCTCCCACTACTGCCCCACCCAAACTGGCCACTCTGGGCAATCAAACCTCCCTGTGACTAAGATGGCCTTTCTCACACACAACTAAATGCTCCTACCTTTTCCTTTACTTAAAAATCCTATTTCTGTTCTTCTCAATTTCACTCTTTCTCCCATTGCACTCATTCTTCAGGATCCTGAGTATGTTCATTCATGAACCACCCCCCCCCCACTTCTTTTTTTTTTAAATTTCTCTTAGCCTGGGTTAATAACTCATCACATTTTATTTTTTAATAAAAATCCAACACCCCTATATTGTCTTATGTCTATTTAATTGTCCTTGCATTCTCAAGTGATTTTTCTTCCTAGCCAGACCAAAACCTCTTTGTAGGTTCTTACACCCTATTTATGAAAACATATTAATGAGAAAAAAGTAAGCTTTCAAATTAGAAAGATCAAAGTTCATGTGGCAGCTCCATGTTTTATTAGATTGGACCTTGGGGTAATTATTTACTATCTCTAAGCTCTCAATTTCTCTCTTGTAAAGTCCATATTGGTTGTATCTCATAACGATGTTGTAGATGTTGAAATGTAATATGCAAGAATTTCCCATACAATGGAACACATATTCCAAATTCTCAGTAAATATTAGATTCTCTTATTTTCTTCTCCTTAGTATCTACCCAAGTATTGCAATCACAATAGGAGCCACCACCTGCTATGTGGACAAAAGAAGAAAACATATAATTGGTTATGAATTTCTATACTAAAGATTTTTTGTTTGTTTGTTTTTCCATTTACAATATCCCACTGTGACTCACTTGATTTTCTGAAATGTCCTTCTTAATCAAAATTCTGTGTGGCCTGCAATTTTGCAAATTGAAGTGGATTAAAATTAGTTTCGTCAGAGAATTTCCTGATACCCTCAACCCCCACCTGAAAATAATTGGAGACACCCTGGGGCATCACAGACCTGGGCTCAGGAATCACCACTCTACACTGCCTCACTTGAGTCTTTATGAGAACTAAATTGACAGCAGCAGTTCATTAGGGGAGCATGATTGAATGTGCATGGCTTGCTGATAAACTTGTAAGTACTTGGGGAACCATGAAAGATGCCTTCCTTTTTCCCAAAGAGGTTGAGCAGAAAAGGTCAAAGTGTAGGTGTGTGTGCATGCGTGTCTAGGAAAAATTAATTTGAAATAGGATGCTTAGACATCCAATTCTAATTAGAAGTTAGTCAATATCAGGACCGGCATTTAGATACCTACTTAGTACTTTTTACTTCTTCCTATCATGCAGATACCTAAAAGTAAGAAAATCACATTCCTCCTATGTGTTTAGTGCCTTTAGGGTGTACGTAATTCAACAGGAGGAAATGAAAAAAGGAAGGTGGAAAGAGAGAGCGCCATGAGGTGTTTACTGAATTCCCCTTCTCAGGATTGGACTGCTGGGGGTGGGCTGAAGACAGAGGCAGTTAGACCTGAATTAGACAGCTGCCCATCAGGGATCCTGAAGAAGCGCTATCTCCCTATGCCCTCCTGGAATGTACCATTTATTAGTGACATATGTCTCAGAATTGTTTACTAGAATTTGTGTTGTGTACTACTGCCTTTTTTCAGGACTTGCATTTGGAAATGGATTCTCTTCTTTCTCAGCATACCAGACAAGGAAAGCACTCAGTAAAATGCTTTACATTCTTTGAGCATTTAAAGGTTATTCTATGGATATGGCCATGCTCATTAGCAAATGATCTGCACACTAATTCCTCAGCCCAAAGGGCTCACAACTAGGAGAGATCTCATTAGGAAGTCCTTTGACATTCCCCTCCTCTCTACTTTTCATCTGCTCACCACATCCTGAGGAAAGCATGTGCCCCACCAGATCTGCCTCCTTTGGCCAGCAGCCTAAACTTATGGAAGCCCTCCACAAAGGAAATGTGAGGGTGCCTGGGTGGCTCGGTCGGTTAAGTGTCCGACTTCGGCTCAGGTCATGATCTCACGGTCTGTGAGTTTGAGCCCTGCGTCGGGCTCTGTGCTGACAGCTCAGAGCCTGGTGCCCATTTCAGATTCTGTGTCTCCCTCTCTCTCTGCCCCTCCCCTGTTCATGCTCTGTCTCTGTCTCAAAAATAAATAAATGTTAAAATTTTTTTTTTTAAAAAGGAAATGTGGATTTGGGGGAAGGAGCCTCCTTTCAAGCCCTTAGGGACCCTTTCAGTGCTAATTACAGCAAATGTCTGAGGCAGGCATCAAGTCATGGAGCCAGTGATGGTGCATCATGGGCCAAAGCTGCAGGGGCCTCCTCTCTTGTGTTTTCTGAAATATTTTTTATCTTAATGTTTTCTCTCCCCACTTCTCCATGAGGACCCTCATGCAAGTTAGAACATGAGAACACAGTGTAGTTTGAAAAATGAACTCATTGTAACAAAGGCATTCAATATAACAGCTTATGTAATATTACTAATAGACAATATTTATGGGTTGCTAAATCATGGGAAAGCAATCTGTATTTGTAATTTGATCTTCATGGCAATTCATGGATGTTACTGCTACTGTTTAAGTTAAAAAAAAATGGCTCATAATAATAAGTAACTTGTCCAAAGCCAGGAAGTGGGAGAGTCAGGTTCTAAATACCAAGCTGTATTATATCATAGTCTTTGCCCTTCCCACCATAAGAGGCTGCTAAAAGATAGATAGATAGATAGATAGATGGATAAGCAGATGGACATAGAAATAATTATAAATACAAGGGCATCCATCAAGTTCTTTTTTTCTTTTTTAGAAACAAAACCTCATATTTTATTTCAGAATTTTGAGATGGTATTGTATTCACTCATTCCATCAGTCAGGCAACAAATATTTTTTAGCATCTACTCTTTCCTGGGAATTAATTAATTAATTATATTATTTTATTGAGGTATAATTGGCATGTAATATTATATTAGTGTCAGGTATATGACATAATAATTCATATTTGTATACAGTATGAAATAATTACCACAATTAAGTCTAGTTACCACCTGTCATCATACAAAGGTACAATTTTTTGTCTTGTGATGAGAACTTTTAAGATTTACTCTTTTAGCAACTTTCAAGTATACACTACAGTATTATTGACTATAGTCACCATATACATTACATCCCCCATTATTTATTTATTTTTTTTAATTGGAAATTTATACTTCCTGACTACATTCACTCATTTCGCCCACCCACCCAACTCCCCTTTGTTCTTAACAAGCACTGTTCTGTTCTCTGTATCTATGAGGTTTGTTTGGTTTTGTTTGTTCATTCGATTTGTTGTAGATTCCACATATAAGTGAGATTATGTGGTATTAGTCTTTCTTATTAGTCTGACTTCTTTCCCTTAGCATAATACCCTCTGGTTTACCTATTGTTGTCACAAATGACAGGATTTCCTTTTTTATGGCTGAATAATATTCCATTGTGTATACATACCACATCATGTTTAATCCATTCATCCACTGATGTACACTTAGGTTGTTTCCATATTTTAGCTGTTATAAATAATGCTTTGATTAATATAAGTTTGCATATATCTTTTTGAATTAGTGTTTCCATTTCCTGTGGATAAATACTTAGGAGCGGAATTGAAGATCAGAGGATAATTCTATTTTTAATTTTTTTGGAAGCTCCATACTGTTTTCCACAGTGGCTACACAATTCACATTCCCACCAACAGTGCATGAGGGTTCCTTTTTTTTTTCCATATCCTTTCCAACACTTGTTATTCCTTGTCTTTTTGATAATATCCATTTGAATAGGTGTGAAGTGAAATCTCTTTGTAGTTTAGAGTTGCATTTCCCTGATGACTAATTATGTTGAGCATCTTTTCATGAGCCTGTTGGCCATCTGTATGTCTTTGAAAAAGAAAAAAAAAACACCTATTCAGAATGCCTGGTTGGCTTAGTTGGAAAAGCATGTGACTCTTAATCTTAGGGTCATGATTTTGAGCTCCATATTGGGTATAGAGATTACTCAAACAAACAAAAAAGCTTTTTTAAAAAGTGAAAAAAAAAGTCTCCTCAGATCCTCTGTCCATTTTTTGAATTGGATTATTTATTTCTGTGCTATTAAATTGTGTGAATTCTTTATATATTTTAGGTATTAACCCCTTATCAGCTATAGGGTTTGCAAATATTTTCTCCCATTCAGTAGGTTGCTTTTTCATTTTGTTGGTGGTTTCCTTCACTGTGTATACTGGATTGGCTTGAAAAGATCCCTGCCATCCCAGGGGAAGATCTTATGTGCTGAAAGCCTTGCCAGAAGTCAGAGTGTACAATTTTGGGGTTTCTTTCACTCTAGTCATTCCTACTGTGGATCAGCTCTCCTCCTGCACCTAAGGATATATCTTGTTGACAATGTTGACACCATCTCTGAATTGATTCTCATCTGATATGCAACCTTTGACAGTGATTTGTTCTTTCCTCAGTGTTCATTGCCTTTGGTTTGGTTTCCTTTTAATAAGCAAAATGTAATTAAACTTGGAGGCATTTCTTTAATTCCACTCCCCAGTGCCTTAAACTTTCTCTTCCAAATCAATTTAATCACAGAAAATGTCGAAGCTAAAATAGATCCTGGAGGGGGAAAAAGCAAAAAGCATATAGTAAGAAGATCATGTTCCAAGGTTTTGGGTGGTCTTTTGCACAGTCAGAGAGTTGACAATGTTTAAGAGGTGGGGTGTGGGTAGAACAGAATAGACTGAATGAAAAATGAACGTGTAGCTCTGTCCAAGAAGGGAGGCTGGGAGGTCAGGTCTGGAAGTTCACAGGGGATAGACTGCTCCCACCTCTTTAAACATTCCTAAGTGGCAGCCCTACTATTTGAAAAGTCAAGGTGCCTCCCCCTTTCAGGTGTCGTTTGCCAGTGAACACCCATTGGCTATTTTTGATCAATGTTGCCTTCTTGGTTCCTCCTTTCTCTTCCCAAACCAGATGCAGGTCTTGTGGCTACTGGTGCTTTTTCTCACTAACTTGAATTTTAGTGTTTGTGTGGAGACTGTGTCACACCTAATTTTGCTATAAATGTTATATGTTCATTTGGTTTTGCAACCTTCTCATTCTATCTGTTTTTGTGTGTGATTTGGAGAGTTTGAAACTGTTATTTTCTTCTACCCCACAATTCGCATAGGGGCTGTAAGTAGTGCAGTATTCCCTGACTTTCATTGCTGATCCAGACCATCTCCTTTCCCTACTCCGAATAACCTGTGTTCCTTTGAAACACATAAGATCAGATCATTCTACTCACTACCTTTTAATTAGCTTTCTGGTCACTTCTTCTCATTCATCAAAGATTGTAATCATTAGATCCCTATATACTACTCACAATTGTTCCTTATTCTTAGAAAATTCAACATCCACATCAACCATTTATTCAACGCCCTAGTCTCACGAGTCTCTGAACTCATTGTTAGATTAGCCTGCTATTTCTCACCTCAAGGTCACATTCTCATGGTCAGATCTGAGACATTACTAATAACTGTGTCATTTACAGAGTCTCTATTTCAAATACAGCACTCTCCTCTTATCACTTGCCACCTTTCTATGTCACTATTCTATTATCCCTAATCCAGAATGCCTTTGAGGTTCTTGAAACCTCCAATACCATTTACCACAGTAGGTTTTCACTAAACATGCCTTTCATGTTTTCATTCTCATCTGTAAATAATTTAGAAGACATAGGCAATCTTTAGTCCACTCCCTTGACTATACCAGTGCTGGAATATAGTAAGAGCTGGATGAAGGTTAGATCCTTGTCCACCATTTTTAAAGGGAATTCCATATTCAAAGGCCTGGCATGGGAGAAGGAGGCACTTCTAAGAAAAAATAAGGATTGCTATTTTAAAGGTCAAATCCTATGAAACAAGTGTTAGGCTGGGCAAGTACACAGAGGACAGGTAATAAGAGCTCTTTCAAAGCCATGCCAAATACCTTGTTTGTTTCCTTAGGCAATAAGATACCATTAAAAATTCATGAATTGGTAACAATTCATGATGCTGTAACAAAACATCATAAATCAAGTGGCTTACACAACAGACACTCATTATCTTTCTGTTCTAAAGGCTGGAAGTGTGAGATCAAGGTGTTAGCAGGAACTGCTCCCTTTGTAGATGCTAAAGAAGGATCTGTTCAAGGACTATCTCCTAGTTTCTGACAGTTTCTCAACTTGTGGCGGCATAATTCCAATTTTCAGATGGTGTTTTCCTAGTGTGTGTATCTCTGTGTCTAAATTTCCCCTTTTTATAAGGACGCTGATCATATTGGATTAGGAACCAATCCTACTCCTGTATGTAGCGATCTTAAGTAATTACATCTGCAATGATCCTATTCCCAAGTAAGGTCATGTTTTGAGGTACTTGAGGGTAAGGATTTAAACATGTGAATTTTGGAGAAGAGTATTCAACCCACAGTATGGATTTCATAAACAACATTTTTGACATCATATGTGAATTCCGATGCTACTTCACCAAGTAGAGGACCCCATTTTATCTCCTATTACTAGGAAATATGTCTGCTGTGGAATGAGTGAGAAAAAGCCCACAAGGCACCCTTTGCAGATTTTCTTTTTCTGCAAGTGACTTGGTTACGAAATGGAGCAAGGCTTACAATATAAGCACAGCCAACACTCACTTCTCCTCAAGAAGATCCACATGGCAGGAGAGGAAGATCCAGGGCAAAACACACAGATGGGAGCTGTACCTCTGTCTTTCCATGGGTGATGCTCAAAAAGGCCTCTGTTTTCATGTCTGGTAGCATTCACCAAAGTTAGGCCAAGAGAAGTCAAAGTAATTTAGATTCAATCTTCTCTCAGAAATGAAATGAACAGAAGTTTTATTAAAAGGAAATGAAGAGGAAATTGAACTTTCATATTTCATTGTGCAATTGTGATGACAAAAACAATATTCGTGAACAGAAGTTTGAAAGATTGTTATTTATATGTCTTTTCTCCCCCCTTGTCTTCACCTACACTCTACTTGCTCTTGTCAAAATAGGGGGCAAGGCATTTTTTTTCCCATAAGAGCTTAGTCAACAGTAATAGCACAGGTACCTAAGCTAATGTGCTCTGTATTACTTTAAACAATTTTTACATTTCCTAATAGGACAAATTTACTAAAAGTGTTTAATAGTGGAAGATGGAATAAAAGTCAAATTTTAGTTTTTGTGTCATTATTAGCTACAACTTAGATAAAAATATATTTTTGGCCTTTGTTATCTTTTCTTGGGGAAGAGCACATTAGAACATGGTTATAGTAAGTACAATCATAAAGGGATTAGAAATTGCTTTCGCAAATTTTCCTATTGAGAAATCAGAACATGTATTTTTAGGACTTCATTTCTATTTAGTGGAGTGATTCTATATAAAGATAGCATGACTGAAATAGGGCTTGCTATGACTGAATTATTTAAGAAAAAGGAGGTGTTGCTTCCCCCATCTGAGCCACTCTGGGCACTAAAATGTTGACTTTGATGGTCAGGTGAGGCTTCAAGGGGAGGAATCTGTAATAAGATCCTGAGAATTCCCTAAAATAAGACTTCATGAATGTGTAATGAGTCTACGGGGAATAGCTGAAGGCATATTTAGAAATAGGGACTGGAGGGGCACCTGGGTGGCTCAGTCGGTTAAGCGGCCGACTTCGGCTCAGGTCATGATCTTGCGGTCCGTGAGTTCAAGCCCCGCGTCGGGCTCTGTGCTGACAGCTCAGAGCCTGGAGCCTGTTTCAGATTCTGTGTCTCCCTCTCTCTGACCCTCCCCCGTTCATGCTCTCTCTCTGTGTCAAAAATAAATAAACGTTAAAAAAAATTAAAAAAAAAAAAAAAAAAGAAATAGGGACTGGAAGCTGCTTCCTCTCTATACCAAACTATCAGCCCCTTTCTCCGCAGCATTGAAATGTGTCCCAAGATCTCTTTCCTGTCACTTTTCACTATGGGGCTGGTGATAATTCTTAACCAATGATTTCTGGTAAAGGTGCTGCATACAGAGTGGCTTCCAAAGTTCAAGGAGGAGCTGGAAGGGACACACTGGAGCACAGCATCATGTTAGGATGGGATAATAAGTAACGCTAGCCATGATGGATTAACCCCACAGACACTTCTTACTCATCCCACCATCCACATAGGTGAACAGGGGACTCTGCTCCGTACAGTCTTTCAGGGACTAAGGCTGCATAATCTTGTACCTGTACCTGGAGTCATCACAGCAAAGGAAGAAAGATACTAGAGATCTGTACTTGGCATTTTGCTGTCATGGCTCTCAAGTGACGCACATCAGTTTTGATCACACTGATGGGCCAGAATTAGTAACGTGAAGAAAACTTAGAAATCTTGTTTAGTGAAGTGAAACATGGATCCAGGTTTTATTATTATATATCAGGTCCCATCTCACTCTCATGGCCCTCCATCTCTATAGCTTGAGCTTTATGAAGTAAAGTTCGTAATTTTGCTGGTGGCCAAATTATCTCTTACTGGTTGCCCACACTAGGAGCGAATAAATGGAAGCTGGAACACCATGTGGGGTGAGATCAGAGGTTAGGGAAAAAAAAAATGAGGAGGGGCCTTGGATCTGAAACAGTTACGATTTGGGAAGGTTATTCAGAAGTTAGGCTATTTCCTTGACTTTTTCAACCATAGGTTTATTACATCTTCAATTTTCTGTCCTTTTTATTATAATATTCAAATCCATAGGCTCTATATCCATAATAAGAAGATTAGGATACCAAGGCGGAAGAATAGATTTTGAGGGAAGAATCAAAGAACGAATGTTTAGAGAACGACGAAGGACATTTGTGGTCTTCTAATTAATTAAAGTTGTTTCTGGTAAAGGTGCTGCCTCCAGAGTGGCTCTCCAAGTTCAAGGGGGAGCTAGAGAAGAGGAGTAGATACACATTAAAGCAGAAGAGACTGAGATCTTAAGTACAAGAGCTTCTGCCCTTGGATATCATAAATATTGAAATTGGTTAGCAGTGGGAAGAGGTGGAGGAATATACATCCCTGAGAGCAGAGGTCCCGAAATTGAGAGCTGGGTGGGTCCTTACAAGTCAGCTAGTGCATCTCCTTAACTTGATTGCTGGAATGTAACCACCACAGGAATAAATTCCATTGGATCGTAATAGGTACTCCTAGAAAATAGTGTTCTGTGGATAATTACATTTAGGAGATGATGCTTAAACAAACTTAAGGAGACAGGTGAGCCACAGGCTTCGTTCAGTCTTTAATAAGATAATGCACATAGTAATTCTCCAAGAGAAGGGATATAATAAGAAGCATGGCTTCATGATTTGACCATGGTACATGATTTTCATCAAAAATAATCTCTGGGGCCAAACATGCATGTAGAAGTATTGATGTCAACAGTCATTTCTTCTTGAGAATTTGAACACTAATGCTCTTGTGAGAAAGCTGAAGCTCCTAGAATCTTTTCTCCCCTTTGATTCATCACTGTCAACAAATCATCAGGTCCAGGAATAATTTCCTGGGCGGTAATCTCACTCTTACCACTTATCAGCTCTTTGCTTTCTAGGTCTTTGGGTTCACAATGGGAATTTTCAACCTTGAGGAAAATGCAACATTCAGTTCTTCTGCTATTGTTTGCACTGAGGTCCACCCAGTCTGTGCAGTGCATGTGAAGGGGTGTGACTGTTCTTGCTGGTGCCTATGTCATTCATTTGCAACTTGAATTCATTTATACAAGGATGGTTTGGTATTTAGGCAAAAGTAAGCTGAGGATATGCATGCAAACACCCTTAAGAAAGCCTTCTGCTGTAGCCCTTGTCCTGGAAGTCTGGATGTCTTATGTTTCCATCCACAGCAGTGGTGAGGTGGAGTAGCAAAATAAATAAATAATAAATAAATAAACAAATAACATAAAATAAAAAGAAAAAAAGAAAAGGAAGAAAAAGAAAAAAGAAAAAGGAAAAAAAAGCCAAATTTGCTCTGGATGGAGCCTGTGGCTTTTTTCTGTTCATCTGATGTTTGAAAATGACCATGATTATAAAATATAAACAAATAAACAAACACATAAGGCTTTGTCTATGTGGGATAATATCTGTCTCAGGGAAAAAGCTCCACTTTTCAGCTCTGTGGTTCCTCACTGGAGCCTGCTGATCACTCAGGGCCCTGACAGAAGACACTAAATGGATACAAAGCGATTGACATTTTCACATTAAGGATACATAGATAAAGAACTCGCAATGAGCATTGCATTGTTCCCACACAGTGGTTTATTTTCTTTGATTGCTTTGAAAATTAGGAAATTGCAACAGAGCTACTACTCTGACTTGCTCACTTAGAGAATCCGTTTTCTGGCTGCAGAAAGCATGAAAAGTTTTGGCTAAAATTAAAATTCAATAAAGGTCAGTTCTCTAGGCTATGAAAGAGAAATCAGAGCATGAGAATAGCTGAGTGGATCCCACCAAGCTGACCTATAGCAGTTAATAATAATGATTTCCAAGACAGGGCAAGAGGAAACCATGACTTCTGTGAACAAATGGTAAAATGGTTTGAAAAAAAAAAGGAGAACAAGGGAAAATGAATATCCTTTGTTAACATAATTAAATATCTTTCTCACTGGGATCATTTCTAGAGTAATTGTCCATAGTGCTTCCATTTTTATTAAAGGAGTCGCTTTTATTCGTGGTAAGTTAGGTTATATTAATGGCATTAGGGACTTTCAAATATATTTCAGTAACACTTTTTACAGGAATGATTTCTGAATCCATTTGGAGAACTGAAATAGACCATGGAATATTTTTTGCATTTATTGAAAAGTTGAAAATCTGGCTGGAATCTGATGTCAACACATCTTCCTGGGGTCTATTTGGATTTGTTAACAAAAAAATCATTAAATCCTTTTACAGATCATTGAAGTAACGATCGGCAGAAGGTGACTTTTTGTTGTTTAGTTTTGGTTTTGGTTTTGAACGCAGGGGTGTGAAACAAAAGCTACACAAGGGTGAGCACGTGAGTGACACATTTGTGGAATGATTACAAAATGAGTTTGTTTTCTTGATATTTCCTTGTGAATGACAATTTAACCTAAATATATATACACTATATTGAGATACAGGGTGTACTTAATAAGTTAGTTATATTTTAAGGGCATATATGTTTTTAATAAATTGGCATATCCTTGAGAATACTGAAAATTATGACACTAATAAGAAAACCTACATTCTCTCATTTTAATCCTTATCATGTTTCTATGAAGTGAACATTATTCTAGCCTCTTGCAAATTAAAAATATGAGGCATTATTTAAATTTTTCCTTGAAAATTCATAGGACTCTATTAAGGCTTTAAATCTGCATCTGGATAAGATTTTTCATTGCATGAGTGAGTAAAAGAGTGAACACCCCATATAGCAGAGCTGACTATAGCTTCCCCTTGAAATTGAAATGGACGCTGTGGTATCTGTGGCGTTTTGTGATGGTGCACATTAGTTCCTGCACACAGCACAGCGGTACTTGTTTAACATTGTTTTCTTGCATGTGATGTGCACACAGTCGTTCGAATATGGGGGTAAGTTTCAGTTTATTCTACCAAGGATACTGAAAGCAAGGTGCCGCACAAAGCAAGAACCCACACAGCAGAACTGGGGGTGTCTTCCCCTGGCCCCCAGAGTGCCTACGGCCATCTGTCAAGAGCTGACAAATCCATCTACTCAAGCTGGGTTTAAGGAACCAGAGAGGCACAAATGGCTGCACCAGAGCCTTGTAACTGGTTTCACACCATCCTCAGGATTTATGGGGAGTAGGACCCTTCTGCATTCCAGAGCCAAACTTAGGGTCAGCCTCACCAGGAGGACAAATATCCTGGCAGAGAATCTCTATCCCTGGTCTTGCAGCACCCTGCAATCCTACTGCCCTGTTTGTGGAGTCCTCCCTAGTACCCAAGGGCATTTCTCAACCCACTAGAAGATACAATCCATGAGATGGGGCTTGCCTTTCAGGCTTGTTTTTACTGCTAAATCCTTACTACTTCAAACATTGCCTGGCACAGAGTGGAGACTCAACTGATTCCAACCAAATGAAAGAATCATTGCCACACTAGATATAACTTTGGGCTACACCCATGCTCCCTCCTTTTGGAACAAACACAACAGAACTTACTGGGGTCCTCTGATCTCACTGGCACTCCCGTCACTCTGGATTTTAGCTGCTTCCTATGTAAAAGACGGAAACAGCATCCTTTTACCTTTCTCCAAGTTTGAATTTAAAACTTACAGTACTCCCACCAAGGTATATAATTTAACTTTTTCCCTGTTCTCAGACCATAATTCTTTCTTTTTCTCATTTGTACCAGTAAGAAAAACCTGAACAGATTAAATGTTTTCTTTCAAAAGCACTGTTACAACTGTAGCTTGAAACAGTGACCAAAAGACTATATATATGTGTGTGTGTGTGTGTGTGTGTGTGTGTATACACATATATATATATTTATACACATATATATATTCCTGTATTTTTCATGTTTATTTTTTCTTCTCCTAAAAGCAATATATTTATATCCTAGAAATTATAGATAGAAGAAAGATAAACATCTCACATGGGTATATCTTTCAGGGATTTTGTGTGACTGTGTTTTATATCCTTTTCTGTTTTGCCAACACACACACACACACACACAAACAAACACACAAGCACACATAGGCCACTGCATATGTCTTTCTATAAATTGCTTCTTTGTCCCCCCACAAGATATTTTATTGTGCAAATTTTCTCCCAGGAGCTCTGCATCATGTATATACTAACGTATATAATAAATATGCTGATATATATGTAGATGTATACTAATACACACACACACACACTCACACACACATATATAATGTATATGTTAAGAGGTCGTGATGTGAACTTGCCTATTCCAAACACAAAGCAACAGTGGACACAATATTACAAGACTTGGCAAATGCCAACCAGAGGGGTGAATAAATCTATGAGCAGGTGGGTAGAAGAAGGAGCAATAACTGGCGTGGGAGAAAGCCTTATTGTTTTAGAAACATCCATAACGTGGGGCACCAGAGGCTTCCACAGAAGATACTACTCTCTCTTCAACAGAGTTTAGAGTCCACAATTACAGAGCAGAAGGAACGATACTCTTCGCAAGAGTCAGCATGTATAACCAACAGGAACATGAACACCAGTGCTGTACCCAGCACATTTGTCACTCACTGCACCATTCTCTCTCTCTTTCTCTCCTTTTTTTACAGCTCCCTCCTCTATACTATAAAATTAGTCTCAATAATAGGTATGAAATGTCATGTTAATGATACTGACTAGCAAAGAAATGCAGACAATGAAAATTTCTTTCATTGAACATTTTATATGAAATCAATCCCATAAAAATAAATTTAATAATGCATAAAGTGAAAAAAAAGTAATGGAGTGAGAGTATTTGAGTACATTAATGTATTTTTTTAATAAAGAGGTAAAAGCACTCAAAGAAATACTTCTCACAGAGAGATCTGTGAGGTTCACAGAACAATTTGACACAGAATATAAAACTGACGTGTCTTAAGTTTTCTGTCTGTGTCTTTATAATCACTGTACTGTCCTTAGTTTCAAACCTCAGGAATATTAAGTACCACAGGGGTGGAGATCCAATTCCAACGAAAGAGAAAAAAAACTCACAATGTTTCCAAAACTATGAGCTCACTTTCTAAACAAATGCATGTTGCTGGGGTCATGGAATTGGAGACCCACCACATAACTGAAGTACTCCAAATATTTTCTTTTTGTAAATTATTTATAGCAATACCTATTTCAAGGATATGGTTTATGATAAAGGTAAAAATATTACAAGAAAAATACTTACAGTTAACTTACTTTCTCCTCTATCATTTGATCAAATAGGGAAAAAATTATAATTGTGAAGAGAAATTGGCAAATCCATTTTTACAGCAGGTTCATATCAAGTAGACATGTCTTAAAATTACCAGTAAAGAACCTCAACCCAATAGGATGCTGAAACAAATAATGCATGAATACATTTATACACCCACAAAAATTTTTAAAAATTAAATGCTAAGATGCAGAGAATATCTTAATGAACAGCAAATTAGAAACCAAAGGAGAACATCTTTTAAAAAAGTGTATTTTTGGAAGTGTAAAGATGTGCATAAATGAAAATTAAGATTTTCAATCATATTAAAATTTGAGTACTTCAGCTAATGCAATCTCAAGGGGGGGAATATATGGCCTTAAATGTGAAACAGGAAGGCAAAAAAAAAACAAACAAACAAAAAAAACAATGACAATCATTCAACTCTAAATGATAATTATAGAACATTAGTCTAAATTTCAAATAGCAAAGGAAGAGTACAGTAAGTATATAAGAAGAATATTAGTAAACTTTTAAAAAGAAATAAATAGGGGCACCTGGGTGGCTAAGTTGATTGAGCGTCTGACTCCTGGTTTAGGCTCAGGTCATGATCTCATAATTCATGGGATTGAGCCCCACCTCGGGCTCTGAACTGACAGTGCGGAGCCTGCTTGAGATCTTTCTCTCCCTCTCTCTCTGCCCCCCCTCTCTCTTTCTCTCTCAAAATAAATAAATAAACTTAAAAATAATGATAAAGACAAATAAGTAAAAGGAAACAATAAAGAGTATCAATCAAACCAGGAATTTGTTTCCTGGACTTTCAAAAATGGGAAAAAAAAAGCGAGGAAGAGGGTAATGAGCATGGGAATGAAATCTCTACAAAACAATCAATAATAAGGACTTTAAAAGGGACATTGCTGCAACACTAAGATTATTTTGCATGAAAAAAATACTTTCCCTTTCATTGGATATTGTTTGAAAACACAATTTACTGATGACATGCTATTCACTAGTTACAGGGCTATCTTGGAAAACACTGAGGGCTAGTGTATCAGAAATCATTCCTCACCCATTCCCATGGTTCAGCTAAAAGAGCATCTTCTCACTAGACTTTAATAAAACAAAACGGAGAAATGGCAGCAATCATCCATCTTCCCTGACTCCAGCCCCAGTGAAGGTAACCCTCATACAGAACATTTTTCATCAGAAAGGCATGACTGGTAACCAATGGGATAGTAATAATGTATTTTGTAACACAATTAATTGCTTTGTGTTTACTTTCTCTCTCTCTTTCTTTTTTTTCTCTCCCTCTGTGTCTCTCTTTCGGTTACTTGGTTTGTTTTTCAAACCATCATAATTTGGGCTGAATTACATCTTAAGCCATCATCTGTATAACAAAAATCAATTCTACCTGCTAAAAACTACAACTAAGCATTCTTTTATCCTTTTGGAGCAAACTTTCTCTGCAGTGGTGCTACTGTTGTAGGGGTGTTTGTTACACCAGAACACCAGGGTTATTTGCCAAACAAACAAAACAATATAGTAACACCTAGTGGAAAATTCCCCATAAATAAGTGGCCACCTGCTTTCATTGTTCCTTTCCCTAAATTTACTCTAGGCCAAGTAAGAAAATCAAGAAAAGATCATTAAAGAGGGCTCTAATATACCTACTTTTATAAATATTCTCTTTGTAATGGATTTTTTAATTGATCCTAATTCTTGCTGTTATAAAATTTTTATAATGGACCTACATGTATATTTATTCAGCACCTCTAACATCCTCCCCCAGAGTATATTCAGAAAAGTAGATTAAGTCAAGGGTATGATGATTTTTAAGGATTCTGATACATATTGTTTTATTAATATTCATTAAAACCTTCTAATTTGTGCTGTTATGAGCAGTGTTTGACTTATCCATCTCATTGCAGCACATGAGCTTGAAAATTCAAATATTCTTTTTCTTATCTAATTTGATATAAATATAGTATCTATCTGTTGTTTAAATTGAATTTATTTGACTATTAAGATGATTTTTCTTTTTAATGACATATATTTTCATCTTCTTTATTTCTTTGCTTATCTATCTTCTACTTACATCATTCACCCCCACTTGTAGTCAGTTGCTAATATTTTTTTTCCCATTGACGAAAGCAAATATTTATAGGTGAAAGGTTTGAATCTGTTGTCTTACTTGTTACTGATATCACAAATCAGTGCTCTGCATTTTAATGTTCCTTGTATTTTATTAAGTTTACTCTTGTTTTACCTATTTTGTGGTTATTTTCATTACTTCTATGCTTTACCAAAACTTTAGTATCTTGAGATCAGTTTTCACCTTTGTTTCCTTTTAATATTTAAGTTTTGCTTGTATACACAACTGTTTAATCAATAAAATGCATATTTACATACAATGAATAAGGTGATAGGAATGAATTTTTAACAATGGGTTTTCTATTTTGCATTCAAAATGTTAATCAGGGTATTTTCTATTATCTGCATGATACATCTGTAAAGTCATTCTCAGGTATAATATTTCCTGACAGTCATTTCTCATTTCCTCAAGAAGGCATGCAATTTTAAAATTTCTTTTAATGACAAAGAAATCTTAAACCTGGCATGGTTCTAACCACTTGGAGTTACTTGGTGGCCACAAATCTCTCAGACAGAAAGATGCATGCCACAGAAATATATTTTAAATTCAAAATTTGATTTCTTGTTTGGTAAGGGGAGTGTGCAGCTATTAGGAATCAGTGGGCACAGATGGAATGTTCTTGATTACCTTTTTAAAATCTTTCAGGGACATTCAACATGATTTCATGCTAAATAACATTCACTTTCAGTCCATTTCACACTGATAAAGATTTCCTGATAAATAGATATTTTCCTCTTCAATTTACCTGAGAAAAACTTATATTCTCACTGCTTTGGTTTGTTTAGGTAAGCTTGTATATATATGACCATAATGGATGGTAATGATTATGGAATTAAGGGCAAGCTTCACTGGTGGAAAACTGATTGGAAGAGAAAAGTAACTGGCAATGTGAAGCATAAGATAACACATAAAAAACCCACAAAACATTCAGAGGTTACTTCTAGAGACAAAGAGAATGTGGTGGAGTTGAAGGCTTCCTTAAGAATTTGCACCTTTCAAGGGCCCAGAGCAGATTTAGGAGGTCATTATTAGCATAGGCACTGGGACCAGTTGGAACTGGTTAGATCCTGCCTCTGTTACTTAATAGCTGTATAAGCACTGAGCAGTACCTGCAAGTACCAAGGACACAGTAGGCATCAGGTAACAACAATAATGAGAATTTCTATCTGCCACATCAGTATTTTCCCATCTCATAGCTGTTATCTGTGATCATGTCTTTGATCTCCTTCTACAAATTCAGCCCACTAACACTCTGGCAAAATGTTTGTTCTGTTTGTGATATTTTTGTCTGCATTTCTGATCCTGCCTTTTACTCATTCTCTTATGTGCTCATTCATTTGTTCATTAATTAACTCATTTTCTCATCACAAATTTACTGAGGAATACTACACTCAAGGTATTGGTAGTTTGTGAAAATTACAAAGGAAATTATCTGCCTTCTTAAAACCTGTAATAAGGGGCGCCTGGGTGGCTCAGTTGGTTAAGCATCCGACTTCGGCTCAGGTCATGATCTCGCGGTCCGTGAGTTCGAGCCCCGTGTTGGGCTCTGTGCTGACAGCTCAGAGCCTGGAGCCTGCTTCAGATTCTGTGTCTCCCTCTCTCTCTGACCCTCCCCCATTCATGCTCTGTCTCTCCCTGTCTCAAAAATAAATAAACGTTAAAAAAATTTAAAGAAAAACCTGTAATAATTACAGTGTCACATCATAAGGGCTTAAATAGGGTTAAGAACTGAGGCTGCTCTGGAACACTTATGGAAGGCACCTGTTGTAGTCTTGATGGTCTCAGGATGCTTCCTGGAGGAAATGGCTTTGAAAGAGAAACATGAAGATGAATAGGAGTTGGACAGATGGGAATCTGTAAAAGGTCAGGTGGTATGAATGTTATCAGAAGATGGAAATAGCACGTACAGAGACACTGTATGGGTCAGGTTTCTCAGAGAAATAGAACCAACAGAGTATTAATATTCTACAGACAGGGAGTTATAGATTTTAAAGAATTAGCTCCTCTGATTATGGGGGTTGACAAGTCTGAAATCTGCAGGCAGGCTGGCAGGCTGGCAATTCAGGTCAGAATTAATGCTGCAGCCTTGAATCCAAATTCTGTAAAGCAGCTGGCTGGAAATTCAAATAGGATTTCTATGCTGCAGTCTTGATGAGAATTTTTTTCTTCATTGGGCAACCTACGTCTTTACTTTTAAAGCCTTCAACTGATTGGATAACTCATAATATGGCGGCAACCTCATTATAAATGCTAATGCATCTAAAAAATAACCTTCATAGCAACATCTAGACTAGTGTTTAACCAAACACCTGGGCACCATACTCTACCCAAGTTGACACACAAAATTAACTATCACAGACCTTAAGAGAGCATCACCGTCTGTGGTCCTGAAAGAGGTGTGGAGTAACTGCAGAAGAAGGAGTAAGGCCAGGTATGACTACAGACACTCAGACTACAAGAGGATCTCCTAAGATGCTTAGGAGTTTACTCACAATATGAATTGTTTGGGCTTTAAAAAACTTTTTAAGCTTATTTATTTAATTTGAGAGAGAGAGAGAGAGAGAGAGAGAGAGAGAGAGAGAGAGAGAGAGAGAGAGAGAGAATGCACAAGTGGGGGAGGGAAAGAAAGACATAGGGAGAGAGAGAATCCAAAGCACTGTTAGCACAGAGCCTGATGCGAGGCTTGAACTCATGAACCTCAAGATCATGACCTGAGCTGAAGCCAGATGCTTAACCAACTGAGTCACCCAGATGCCCCTGAAGTGTCTGAGCTTTAATATTCACTCTACCACAATGGAAAGAGGCTGAACAGTTTCAAGTAAGAGAATTATATTTTAGAGGGTGCAACAATGACCCTCTGCCTGCATTTTTTTTTCTTGTGAAAGCCAAAATCTATGTATTTTCTCTGTTAAAGGATATAATCTGTGTGTTCTCATATACAACAACCTTGTACTTAAATGCAGTTAGACTTCAGTAGTACTAAAATAAATTCATTAGTTTTACATGTCTGTATTTACAAAGGTGTAAGGTTCCTTTTAATTCTGAAGTCATGGTGGGGGGCAGAATGAGTTTCTCCCCCTGGCCTCTGCTCCATTTTGCCAGTTATTTGTCAGACTGTGTGTTTTCTATCTCCGTTTCATTACCAGATTTCTAGTTGATATTATTTTTTCGTGAGCCAGTGTGATTCTGGCCACCTGGTGCCTTCCCTGTGCATTATTTAAGTTCAGCTGCTTCATTGGCTGCTTCATGTTCTTCTGCTAAATGGTCATTTCAGAGGATAATAGAGAATCTAAAGTTTTCCATAAAGTTCCAATGTTTTAATGAATTATCAAATTCTTTGTCTTATTAACATGATTACATTTTTGTTTCTTAATTTGCTTTTCTGTGACAACATATTCTAAATCAATAATCTGTGGATAGAAGATTCAAACATTTTTTGAGAAGAAATGTTTCAGTAGCATCCATGTCAAACCAAGTTGTTAGAGATTTTCCTGCTTCAGCACTCTCCTACAACAACTTTCTGCAACAAGAAAGGTATTCTATATCTGCCCTATCCAATATGGTAGCCATTGGCCACTTGTAGCCACTGAGTGCTTAAAAAGTGGCTAGTGAGAGTGAGGACTTAAGTTTTAATTGAATTGAATTTAAATCAATTTAAATTTGAATTTAAATATCCATATTTTGCTAGTGGCTCTATATTTGACTGCACAATCTTAGACCCTGTATAGGGTCCTGGCACCAGAGAGTCTCATTCTGTCAGCGCTTCTTCTTGGGAAGGGAGAGAGTCTGACAGTCCAGGGGACATTCCTACCTGGATCCCATCCTTCTCCCCTTCTAGACCATTCTCCCAGGAGCCCAGAATTCTATGTCCAGAGGAGCCCAAATATAATTCTGAGGTCTGTGCTGGCTATTTCCTCAGGTCTGCCCTCTAGAAAGAAATTCTTGCTGTCTGAGTGGGGAGCTGGAGCTTCTGATTGCACTCATGGTTGTACACACATGTGTGAGGGACCAGGAGATAAGTGGAGAAAGGCTAGAGACAAGAAGACAAGTGGGGGTGGGACAAGGATCTGCTCTTCCTGCACCACCAAGATATCAGAAATCTAATCTGAACTTCACATTTATACCTCTGGCTCTTAAGAGGGATGCAGGGTATGGCCCCTTATGGGCAGACATGTCCTGGATTAGACTGGGTCCAAGGAGAAGAAACCCAAAAGCAATGGGAATGAGAGCACTGTTAGGTGATCTTAGACACCAAGGCTAACCTTGGACAGACAAAATGGGCCTCTCCTCCCCTACAAAGGAAAACAAGGGGAAAAAAGTGGAATTCTGTCCTGTGAATTTCCCAACTAATTAGGAGATTGAGGAGCAAAATGAGCAAGTCAGCAAGAATCTATTTGATCTTTGTTGTGATTACATATTTCTCAAGTTTCAGTATTTTATTCAACAGCTGCTAGCTAGACATATTACTCTTAAATGTTTAAAAATTTAAATTTAAATTTTTTAAATTTTAAAAATTTAAATTCTGTGTGTATTCTTGCTTCAGGTCCACAAACATTAGGGGTGAGCCTAATACCTACACTGTGACCTCCCCATTACAGTACCCTTTAGACTTTCTCAACTTTAATTTATATCTTTTATCTTTACTTACTAGATTGTGAGATAATCTATTCTCCAATGACTAGCCCATAGGTGACAGAATGTGGATCCTTTATTGGTAAGAGTTGAAGGAAAGAATGAATACAGTGCCACATAAAAAGATGCATTTCCTTCCTCAACATCTCCAGATATGGAATACCCCCTTGTTCTAGGACTATTATATCACCAATTTTTAAAAATCTTAACCCTCATATATTCTCACAATGATAAGCCCACTTGCTCCTCTATCAGCCTAACTAGTGGATGTGAGCACATCTTTCTTCCTTTTCTGCAAATTACTCTGTGTTAAAAAAAAAATGAAGGAAGGAGGAAACAAGGAGGATGCCAACTGCTAGAAGAACATATTTTCCAAGAACCCACCATTTCACTTCTGTGTCACCTTGTTTTAAGATCAGGTTGTGCTTTGACCCTTTGGAATGGATACGTTGCCTATTCTGCTGAGAGTTCATCTGTTGGTAGAAGTCTGTTGCTACCTGTTTGGTAAGCCCTGTTCTATTTTATACAGTTGTTGGCTTGGTTGTGATGTAGAAGATAAATACGTTAAAATAAATACATGGTATTAAAAATTCAGGTTTCAGAACAACATTCCTTCTACTGGATACCATGGGTTCTTCCATCACATGTTCTGCAACTCAGGATTGCCTATTAACAGAACCTAGTGTGTGAAAAATGGGCTAGTAGGACAAATCAAACACTGCTGGAATAAATCTGAAGTACAGTGTCAACTGATTCAGGTTTCTATGCATGGCATCAACATAACTGGTGAAAAATAAATTGGCTCTCTTTCAGTGCATAAAATAAATCCTTTGAAATATTTTGAAGATTAGTCAGGAGAAAAACAGTTACTTGTCATTTTTAATTTCCATTCTCTTGTAAGAGCAGATCCTGGCAGGTAGAGGTGCTTTGTTCTGATCACAAAATCATTATCTTCTGGGTACTGGTCATTGCCACACTTGAAGTTGTCAGTGGAAGTAGGCAACTTTGGTGACTGAAATGGGGAGACAGATAACTTGTTTTGTAAGTGAGGAGGATGAGTGGAGGTGGGGAATTTCCTGAGTAGGGGCCAGGTGCAAGAAGGCTAACTCCCAGAAGAGAATGCAATGGGATACACAGTGGCTTAGAAAAGGGATATACAGAGACGACAGATGTGGCTCAAAGGGGTTTCAAGTGAATTGTTGTCCACTGTGGGATGAGAACTCCCTCCTTCATCTTTTTTTGTAAGTCTTTTTATGTAATGATGCCCAGCTTGTTAATATGGTTGGGTAGAGAGCAGTGCATTTCAAACATTCTGAAAGAGGTAAAATCATATAAATAGAGAATAAGTATTTATCTGTGCCTGTGCTTGTGTCTATGTGTGTTTTCCTACCAGAGGTCAAATTATTATTTTTTGTGGGGCGCCTGGGTGGCGCAGTCGGTTAAGCGTCTGACTTCAGCTCAGGTCACGATCTCACGGTCCGTGAGTTCGAGCCCCGCGTCGGGTTCTGGGCTGATGGCTCAGAGCCTGGAGCCTGCTTCCGATTCTGTGTCTCCCTCTCTCTCTGCCCCTCCGCCATTCATGCTCTGTCTCTCTCTGTCTCAAAAATAAATAAATGTTAAAAAAAAAATTAAAAAAAAATAAAAAAAATAATTATTTTTTGTTTATTTTTGAGAGAGAGAGAGAGAGGGAGAGAGAGAGAGAGAGAGAGAGAGAGAGAGAGAGAGAGAGAGAGAGAGAGAGAAAGAGAGAGAGAGATATCTGGGGAGGGGCAGAGACAGAGGGAGGCACAGAATCTGAAGTAGGCTCCAGGCCCTGAGGTGTCAGCACAGAGTCTGACATGGGGCTTGAACTCATGACCCATGAGATTATGACCTGAGTCAAAGTCAGACACTCAACTGACTGAGCCACCCAGATGCCCTGGGATGTCAAATTATTAAGTAGGTAGGGTGCTTATTAGTCTTGGTCTGGCCCTAAGTGAGCCTATGACTGAGTTGATAGAAGAATGTATTTAACAGTCGGCATTTCCTAGATGTTGGCTGAGAGTTAGACTCTGGATTACACAACACATACCAGTGTCTACTCTCCTAGAGTTCTAGTCTCCTGTTCATTCATCTGATAAACATTTGCAGAGAGCCCTTCTAGAAAAATATCCCTCCAGAGGAATAAATTTACCTTCTATACAATAAAAATTATGGCTTTTTATCAGTTGAGTGATGAATAACATTATTACACCAAGGGAAATTTTGGATTTCATGTGTCATATTTTAGTACAAATAAACTTAAATGAAACATGTATATATTTCTGAAGTTCAGAAACATATACTGTAGAAAAGTAATAGGTTTACATTATCTTGGAAATGATGGAATAACTAATGGCTGTCTAATTTATTCAATACTACAATTTTAGTTGTCATTTTATATTTCAACAACCTCTTATCAAACATCATTTATGGGTTCCTGCTGCCTGTTAGTCACCTCCAGTGTGACATTTCCAACTGGAGGTGTCTAAAATGGATCTTACAAGGCACACACATTTCTTCAAAAATGGCATTTGCTTTGACTTTCTCTGTGGACTCACAACTCGGCAATAAGAGTCTGGAATCATCTACAAATATGTTTCTTTCTCTCCACCTTCAGTCACCAAATTTCTGATTCCCTCTTCTAAAGAGATTTATTCAACTACTTTCTTATTGCTAATTCAGAGCAAGTCAGTGTTAGTCATAACTGAACTATTCAAAGAACATCTTAACTAATTTGAGGTCTTTAGTCTCTGTTCCAGTAACCTGGTTAGATACAGGCTCCAGAGTAGCCCTAAACTACAGCTCTGACCCCACCATTCCCAAGTCTTTACACTGGCATTTGTTTTCCCTTTTCTTTTAAATGAAATGCAAAAACAAAACAAAACCACAACAACAAAAACCATGACAACATATCTATTCTTATATCCTACCATCTTTTTATGTGAATCTGACTCTCCATTTGAACTGCCTTTTTCCACCATGGCCTACATCTATCTTCTCTCTTACCTTGACTGACAGGATGTCTTTCCTCTGAAATAACCTTGCTAGGTCCATTTCCTAAAGTAGTACTCCTCTGAGACTCATACACGTAGCAGATGCAGATGAGTCTCAGCATATTAACCCTTTACTTGTTTTTATTCATTTATTTAATTTTTTTTTCAAATGCTAAATGGGTAAAGTTCCTTGTGTCAGTGAATATTAATTAGTACTCTCTGGGGTTCAGATAAGAGAAACTCAAACTCCTTCAAGAGATTATTTATATCACGTGGTTAAATTGCAATGAGGAAGAATGGCAAGTGATTTATACATATCTATGTTTTTGGCTTATTCAACTCCCTGGAAGATTTGAATTTCAAAGACTAAGCAGAATGTTTACAAAAATAAGTTAATTGAACACTTTTTCTGTACAGGTACTCAAGTATCTCAGAGAGCCTGATAACAAGATCACTGTTTAATTTCAGGAAAGCCTGTTCCCTAGGACACAAACACCATCACTTTTCTTCTTATTGTTATCTGACTTCATTCTCTGTGTAATCTATCTTCAAAATAATATGGTTGGAGGAAGTTGGTATTTTCATCCATTCCAAATATCCGGGAAAGTATCTGATTGGTTCAACTTGGATTATTTGCTGATCTTTGAGCCAGAAGTTGGGGCTACGTGGTACAAGCCTGGTTGGGAAAGTGGCTACTTGCAGAAAAAAAGGAGCTCTGGGCACATAATATTGTTAAGTGCCTACTCCAGAAGTTTATAAAGCTAAAGAATACCAAATCCTGATTCAAAAAGGTCATGATAAAATGGTGGATGAGGTGCTCTCTGGACACATTTAAAACCATTTTCAAATCCAATAAGATGGTTCATCCAATCTTAACATTTTCATGGCTCTTTTTGCATTAATTTGTGACTTTACATTTTAAATATTAGTCCCAACTTTAGCAGTTTTGGATAGCTACATTTAATGTGAATTTCTTAACAGCCATACTGGTGGGGAAATATAATACCAAATTAGTCTTTAATATATTTTTTAGGTAATTGAGTAGCACTGGCATGCTTGCACTCTTCCAATCTAAACTTACTTGTCTTTGTGAATCTTCTGAACCATTCTCCATTTCATGGGATTGCTCCAATTAAATTTTCCAAAGTTGTGTGAATGTCACTGTCCAGGTATAGGGAAAAGTTTGAAACAGTCTTGAAAATCTAAGGGGGAACAAAGTCGGCAGCGCCCCTTACAATATCTACTTCCCTTCCTCTGTTACACCTGGGCTGCTTTATTTATCTGGCAGAGTCCTTCCCTGCCAAAAATATATTTAGCACGTTCACTACTCTCATTACCATAGCACAGAGAATCTTCTCAGAGAAACTTGGAGAGGAGTCCCTACAGTAAAAGCCAAATGAGGAGAAGAGTGAGCTATTACCCAGACATTTGCTGAGTAGGAATTTGTAAACTATGGTGGTCAGAAGACTGAGTACAATCTGAGGCAGCCACACAGAGACCACTGGGCATAGTGTCAAAAGATCAGTGGATCTGGGAAAATTGTACTAATAACAACTGCATGTTTTTAGACTCATTTTTAACATTTTCTATGTTTCAGAGAAAGACAAAGTGTAATGAAAAGCATAATGACTGTAAGAGTTAACAGGCACTTCCCAATTTTCTTTTCCAAGTCATTACATAGTTCAGTGATATTCTTTTATTAAAACAATTTACCATTGGTCTTTTATAGACAAGTTCACTTGGAAATGACTAATCTTTATTTAGGACCCTTCACAGCATGGGTGTTATTGACAGTCACTTCCAGACAATATAAATGGTCATCTGTCCCAATGAATTCAAAGTTTCTTGATCTCTTAACATTTCCATAGGATATCTGAATATTGTTTTCATAGGAAATGGAATGCAAGAATTTAAATACTATAAAAGTGTGCTATATTTACCAAAACCAAGAATAAATTGTGATTCTTGAAAAGTTAAAAAAAATTAAATTTCAAGATTTTATACATGGTTAGAATATTTGAGGAGACAGAATCATGTATTTCTTTTTTAAGATAAAAAATCAATGAAGTTTTTAGGAAAAAATAGAAAGAATACTATGTTGCTCACTAATTTTTGTTGATGTTACTGACCATGAATGGATTAATTCATAAATTGCCCTTGACCTTTCTCTTAAGTATCATATTTACACCTACTTGAATTCAGTGTTCATAATTTTTTCTGATTCATTTCCGATTATATTGTACACTAACGTGCATGTAGATATACATCTTTGTGATAATTACAGATTTGTTTCTTATATTGTCAAAAACTGTTACATTGATAGTATTATTTTAAGGGATAAAGATGGGTCCAGAGTTTTTGTCTGTTTTTCATTTGTGACTAAATCCATGATTTTATTCTTTTCTTCAGTTGAATTATACGCCTTTTAAAATTGAAGAACTGTTCTCTGAGATCACCTGGAAGCTTTTAAAGTAGTATGAGTGCAAGATCTGGATTACTCAGACCAACTTGTCTTTGCTTTGAAGTCTAACCTATTCTGAGAGCTTTGACAGTTTCTATTTTCTTCCATCACATTGCCTGACATGTGACTGAAAACGATCTATTCACAAAATGACTGACACTTCAACCTTGCACCATGAATATAGTCTTATAAAATGCATTTTAAGGGACAATTAAAAAATTAAGTTCAAGTTAAAATTCATCCCCATAGGACATTACCACACAAATGCCACATCTTGCCTCCATCATATAGATGATTACATAATCAGATTAACTGTATACAACACTAAGCTTGTTTGGTGCTGACAATATCAACTCCTCAGTCCTTGGTGTTGGCTTTTGATATCTATGGAAAGACTTACCTTTATGTCACAGGTACTAAACAGTAAAACAAATGTATCATAATCAAAAACTTTCTTGCAAATATGGATTTTTAAGAAAGAAAAAATTAAAATCAAATAGACTCATCATCTAATTTCTTAGATAAACTGAGACCCAGATAGACCCAAAAAGGTTATTAGTTACCAAAAACGACACAACAATGTAGGAGTGGCACCTACCACAGCTATAGCTTATTTTCCTTCTCAGCTGGGTATTCTTTCTACTTTGACTATCTGCTGTGCTTGTGGAAGCAAATGTGCCAATTGAAGAAATGAGAAAAATAAGACAGAGAAATATTCAAGGAATTCGTCCTCACTAGTATCTTTCCACTTGTGAGGAAAGTGTTGATCTCAGAGGTGAAATAATGAAAGTTGAAATGAACTGTTAGATAGTCCACCGGGAAAAAGTTAAATTTTATCAGATCAGTAATTCAAGAAAAAGGAGAAACTGGGATTTCTTTGAGATTCTTCAGGTTTCACAGGTTTAAGAGGAAGACAGATTATATTCCACAACCACTAGTAAATCTATACAATAAAAGTTTTAGCAATAACCAAATTCCATTTAACATCTATTCAATTGGAAAACTTCAAACAATTAACACGTAATTGGTGAAAATGCTTAATTAAAAATACCCTACATTGGGGCCCCTGGGTGGCTCAGTCGGGTAAGCTTCCGACTTCAGCTCAGGTCATGATCTCACGGTTTGTGAGTTCAAGCCCCGCGTCAGGCTCTGTGCTGACAGCTCAGAGCCTGGAGCCTGTTTCAGATTCTGTGTCTCCCTCTCTCTCTGACCCTCCCCGGTTCATGCTCTGTCTCTTTCTGTCTCAAAAATAAATAAACGTTAAAAAAAATAAAAAAAAAAATACCCTACATTGTTGGCAAGCAAGGTGGCTTATAAAATCAAAAATATCTTGACCCAATGAATTAAATTCTAGGAAAGGTTACTAAAAATAATTGCAGAAGAAGTAATATTATATGCACATTAAATTTTACTTTGCAACTTATTATTATCATGAATAATAGAAATGGCTACAATGTTTCAGAGTAGAGGAGTCCTTAAATGAGTTACTATTTGTCTTTAAAGACAAAGTAATGCAGCCATTCAGAATGGTACTGTGAAGTCAAGAAAAGTATAAACAATTCTTCTTGTATAATGATAAGTCAAAAAGCCACAATACAAAATTAGCATGGTATTAACTGTGTTTTTATGTTGAGAAACATTGGGAGAAATATTTATAAATGCCAAGACTGACTTTAAGATCTGAGGATTAAAAGTGACTATCCATTTTCTCTCATATGTCTTTACATTTCTAATAATTTTAATAACTGCAGCCGAAATCCCTGGGTCCCTTCCCACTTCAGGAGTTTAGCCCACATTCCAAAGACTTCCCCCAGTATTCCAGGCAATATCCAAAATGCCAAACAAGACCTCTGCAAAGCATGCCCAGGCATTTTGTTCCTTTCTTGCTTTATTTCATCCTCCCCCCACCCCCGCCCCCAGGGGATTTTGGCTGCCCACAAAAGATTCAGAGAACCATCCGTGACATTGCTGCTGCTGTCCTGGACATATTCAAGAAAGCACTGACTCCCTTGAGAACTAACTGCTTGTTGGCTATAAAGCTGCAAGACTCTTAGATAGCAAACTAGGTTCTCCAACTCCTGGGGCACGGAGATCCTCTGCAAACATTGAAAGACCTTTAGAAAAGGCCAAGAGGATACCTTCCTCTGGAGTCCTTCATTCTTTCCCATTCTAGTCTATGGACTGTCCTCCTGTACAGTCTCCTCCCTTTACGTGGTCTCCCCTTCTCCACCACAAAGTGCACAAGGGGCAGTAACCAGCACATTTTTTTAATTCTCTGATTATCTTTAGAGTCTATGGTGGAATCAGGAATTTGATAGTTACTCAACAAATGATTGCTGAATGAATGAATAAATAAATGATTGAATACACATAGAGTAGCTGCCAGCCTACCAGAATGCCAGTCACAATCAAGATTAATGAGGAGTCAAGACTTCACCAGATTTAGAATTATGTATTTCAGTTTTGTATGTCTGCTATTTGCCATGCAAAGTAGGTTGCCCATCCAGTCCTATTTTTAATCATACAGGGTAACTCAATCCACAAAGCTCTGAAGCACCCCTAGCCTCCCATCTACTCTTTCAAGTTTTTAAGAGGCTTTTGGCTCAGTGACTTGTTGTAAGAGTCTTTTATTCTACTCTCCTACTTTACAGGGAAAGTCTTTTGGGTCCTCATCTTGCCAAGCTCTCTCTATCACATCTGTGCTTTGACACATGTTTTCTCTTCTTATAGAAGACCCTTATCTAGCACCTAGAACATAGTAAACAGTCAATTAAAAAATAAGTCAGCTATATAAATGTTGTTTGGGAAAGAAAAAATATAATCGCATGACTCTTTACTTACCTTTAGGAAAATCTCATGAAAACAGGGCTTCCATTTCTTCTACAAAAAAAAAAAAAAAAATCAACATCTTAATTCATGAGAAAAATTGAAACGTCCTGTCTAGTTATCTTCCCCCTGTCTTTAGAAAGATTTAAACAGTCTTAGAAAAAAAGAAAGAATTAAAAAATCACATGTAAAACACAACTTGTTTTATCTTATAATTATTGTTTGTGTAATTATAGTTATTCCTTATATTTCTACATTTTCTTTTAATTAAAAAAAAAAGCCCTGGCAAATATACTACTATGTTTGCTCTTTCATTCTTACCCATTTATTCATGCATAATTACTGAGCACTTAATAAGTGCTGAGCACTGTATTAGCAACTGGGGATTCAAAATGGACCAGATAGACATGACCATGAAGACAGGGAAAGGGAAGAGGCTGTAAGTAAACACGTAAAGCTACATGAATAAATACGTCATCACAGTTGAATAAGCGCTACGAAGCGAAGTTCAGGGTACACTGAAACATGAAGGAAGGTGTCCGTATAATCATATGTCTTCAGCTGAAACTCACATGATAGTAAGCAGTAATCTAGGTGGAGATTATGGTTAAAGCTCCCTACGCAGAAGGAATGGAATACACAATGCCCCAGAAGTTGAAATAAGTTGGTCCAGTTTGAGAAAGAAAGGGAAACCCAGCATAGAGTAAGAGGTAGCAGGACCACTAGAGTGATGCTGGCGGGAAAAACAGGCCACAGATTATTCAGAGCTATATAACTCAAACTAACGCTTTTAAACATTATTGTCAAAGGAAGGAGAGGACGCAATGCTTTTAAGCAAGAAAATTATGTCATCAGATTCTCTCTTTAGAAATGGTTTCTCTAGCTACTGTAGGAGGAATGGGTTAGAAGAAGGGTCAAGAGCAGACAAGGGTGCCCCCTCAGAAAGCCATTGTGGAAACTCCCCCAGGAGATGATTTGACAGGAGGATGGAGAGGAAGGAAAAGGTTTGGTTTTACTTTGGAAGCAGAACATCTGATACTGGCAAACTAAGAAGTACTACTCTCATCTCAAAAAGAAGGAAATTAGTCCTCAGAAAAGAATGTTATAACGTTCACAAATCTGAGTATTCACCATTTGGCCATCCTTTTAGTTAAAATTAAATTTATATTTTCAAAAATCCTTGAAGAGACATAGCTGACTCAGTAGTGCAATCCACCAAATACTTTAATTCTGCCAAGGACATATTTGGGGCACTTCCCTCTTGATGCCAGGTTTGGTTCTGTACTTTACTTTGGCCAAGGAAATAACAGCAGGAATGCCACTTCTGGATTGAAGCTTTAGGAGAAAGCACATGATTTATCCTATTCTAATTCCTTCTAATAAATCAGGATGGAAGCTATTTCATCATCTCGGCTCTCAGAATGAACAAAACATGAAAAAGAGTCCCAGTCAGCTGATGATAGGCATATAGTAGGAATAAGTGATTATCATTTGTTATTCTAAGCCACTGAGGATTTTGTAGTAAGTTATTATAGCAAAAGCAATTACACTTGATGTATGTGTATATATATATACATATATATATATATATATATACATATATATGGTTGCATATATACATACATAGATGTATATATATACATACATATAAGTATATATATATACATATAAATATACATACACACACACACATATATATATGTGTGTGTGTGTGTATGTATATTTATATGTATATATATATATGTATATATATATATAAATTATTCTCACCTCATGTTTTACAAATTGAGGGCTCAGAGTACATCCAATAAATCACAGAGCAGGAAACAGAAACCAATTCTACCAGACACCAAATTCAAGCCTTTCCCAACCATGATTACAAGAGTCTTCTCTAAATGTCACAAACCCAAGACCCCAGAAATGGACACGATGAATGCATTAAGACCTAGATGTCAGGGAGCAATGAAAATCATGTAAGTTAAAGGCAAACAGTAGAGCTTTTTCAACAGTTTGAGAAGCAAGTACATGGACTATATGTAGCTGAGAAGGGAGAAGGAAAATTCAGTTACTCCACAGGAACAAGGCATTATAAAATCTTTGTTAAAACTGGTTGTATGGAAGAATCATTAAAACTTGGTGTCAGAGTGTAAGTATATAAAATTTAATATAGAGATAATCAAATGAAGAATTTTGTTTTTAGTTTCTTTATTTTGTGGCTTTTTTTAAAGTAGGTTTTTTTTTTTTCTTGTTTTTTGTCAAGAGAGATAGAGAAAGGTACACTGAATAATGGGTTCCGGGAATAATAGCCATCGGAGTCTTAAAAATTACTCTAACTTTAAGACTTGTCAAAACAACTCCATCATTTCAGAAAGGAATTCTACAACATATGTCAGTGTCAGCTGTGTGACAGTAAAGTATCCAGTTTCAGTGTAAGTGGGTTTACATGGCTCCTGCTTGTCCCCCTTGGGTCTCCTTTCCTTAAGAGTGGTTGTTAGAGAAGATCAACATATGGCAAATTTGGCAGTAAAACATCATTAGTAAAAAAACACCCACAACTGCAGAAAGTTGAAAGAATTTTGAAAATTACAAAGAAGACTGAGGGCTCTGATGGTATATGCAGTGTAGAAATGTTGCTAGTTTTCTATGCCTATGGGGAGTAGCTTGCCAGTTACCTCCTCTCAGCACTCATTCTAATATGGACCTACTGATACAAGAGTCTGTATCTGTATCTGTCTGTATCTGACCTACTGATACAATCCCCACAGTGACTGGTTCAGGCTGAACCCATGACATACAATCATCAGATCAGATTTGCTGCCACTCCCTGAAAAGAGTATTTCGTCATCAGATTTCAATTGTGAGGAGGTGAGATTAGAACTTTGCTAGCCATTTTTGCACAATGAAAAGAGAATAGAGCCAACTTAAAAAACAGCTAAGTAGGAAATAAAGAGAAACTGGAACTGATGATGTTATAAGTACTCCTGCACCAAGTCACATCCTCAACCCAGGCTCGCCTGCTACATGAGCCAATAAAAATCCTGCTTTTTAAAAGTTTGTTTGGGTGAATTTGTTGTTATTGTCATTGGTATTGTAGCATTTTTTTTTGCCACTAATGTCTTAAAAAGTCATAACTGATGAAGTACTCTTCAAGTTGATTATCTCAAAAATGAATATCTTATTTTCAACTATTCAAAATCCAAACTATTGATGAAAGTATATTTAACTATCCTATAAACATTTTTAGAATTCCTTCCTGCCTAAGGGAATAAGAGAATGGAGTTGATGAGAATTACACAGCCCCTAGGAAAGTCTTCATTTATCTGGAAAAGGAAAATACATAGATAATTACAATACAAAGCAAAGAGGGCAAGGTAGGAGATTCCAAGAGAGCAAAGAGGTATAGTAAACCTGTGGACACTGAAGCTGTCTTAAGGGAACTAATGCCATGTCTCTGTTTCTGGGGTCAAAAATCCACTTTTATGTGGTCAAAAATCCACTTTTGTGTGTGGGTACAACCTGAGGACTGGCATTATCATTTCAGCATATGGAACACCAGCTCTCTGAATGTTGCAAGGGGGATATTTCCTTCTGCTTGGAATTCCAGGTTCCGGGGAGTGGTGGCACTTCTTATCCCAAGTGCTTACTGCCCACTTCAAAGCTCTATCCCAAAGCTCCAGCTTTTGGAGACTGCTGTCCCACACCATCACGGACAATCTTCTCTCCTCGGATAGCACTTTGTCGCAGATCTCCTTTTCTGTTTTAACAGATTTCCTCAAAGACTCTGTTCTTCTTCTCTTCTGGATCACATGACCCACTTCTCCCATCCCTGAAGTACGATTTACAGCCCTACACAAGGCTATCGAGAAGCTAAGGCCAAGACAAGGCACCTTTGGGACCTCTCTGGAGGATTTTAAGATCTCTTGAAATAAAAGTGGTATTTTAAACAATAAGTGAGAAATCCAATGCTTTTAAAAAGAAATTCAGCCTGGCGAAAGTGAATTACAACCAAATGCTTAAACTACTTTTATAGTTATGAGATTTTGTTCCTGTAAACAGTATGCATTATCTGCTAAAAGCTTATATATATACATATATACATTACAAAAAGAGACAGAAAAAAGGAATATATCTAGGAAATAGAACTTCAACAAATATTACCAAAAATTCATTAAGCTTTAAATCAGCTATTGCTTGATTTTGCTTGATAAATGAAACATACTTTAAAAATACTTAAACATATACAAACACTTGTGTTCTTAACAAAAATATTATTAAAAATGGAAGTGGTATTTCATAATTACCTATGTAAATATATTTATTATATTATATTAATATTCTAGTGAGATCAAAACATTTAATGTTAATAAAGAAAATAATATTTAAGTCTATTTCATTTTATCACTTTTCTGCATTTTGGGGTAGGTTTTATTTTGTATTTTATTTATATTGCATTATAGCATGTAAGTTACACACATGTTATTCAATAAATAAATATGCAGGCATTTTTATATGCATTTAAAAAAAATCTTGCTATTCAGTGTGTGAACAAAAAGTAAAAGACTAAAACCACTGGGTTAGGTTATAAGATCTACAAAGGCAAAAATCTTGTCTTATTAATTGTTTCATTTCTAGAGTTTAGAAGCATACCTGACACATTCTAAGTACCTAATCGATATTTTATAAATGAGTAAATGAAGGGAATAGATCATTATTTTAGATAACATTATTTTCTAATGTTATTATGTGCCATAGAAAATATCATTATTCAAAAATCACTCTTTTATAGGTCATACTTTGAAGCTTAGCACTTGTATTATGTTTTTGTTGGTTTGCATGTCTATACCACCACTGAGACACTTCTGTTATTATTTGAGCACCAAAGAATTATTTGATAAATGAATAAATGAACAAGTGAATGAAGAAACACTAGTGTATTTATGCTCACATTTCCTATACAACAGACCATCACTTTATAATAAACACCTTTGTTGCCTACTGTAAAATGCCAGAAATGTGATTTTAGCCATGCAGAGCTGTTAGATTTTCTGATTAGTTTTGTATCAGGAGGTATGGGTTTGAAAAGTTTAGCAGTTTAAAGAAAACTCATCACCAGAATTTGTTGACGGGCAGAAGAAGACTTTAATCTAGCAAAAAAAAAAAAAAAAAACACAGTAATTTATGATGTATACTTCACCGCAGTGCTGCAGAATTTCAATCACAGATTATTGGAAGTAGATGTAACAAATACTTCTGGAATCCAGGGGACAAACAACAAGGCTGAGGTATTGGGTCCATTTGGTAATGGAGAATATTTGAGTGAGATGAATGGCATACCTCTTTATTTATTTGCAGTGGCTCAGAGGCAAATGTACAATTCAAAGCTAGTTTTTAATGTGAAGTATTAAACTGAAAGCTTCCCTTGGGGACTTTGAACGGACGTCTAAGACAATAGTAACTCTCAAATCTTTTATGATGATTTTGCTTGTTTTTAAATCATTTTAGGTGGCGTGGAGCTTTTGTGAGGCCTTTTCTAATGAGCATACAGCTTGGATAGATATTCAATAATGTGGATTGTATTACAGATGGTCCCTGACTTGGGATGGTTCAACTTAGAATTTTTCGGATTTATAATGGTGTGAAAGTGATATTCATGCAGTAGAGACCATACTTCAAAGTTTTCATTTTTTATTTTTTTCCAGGCTAGTGATACGTGGTATGATCATTTCTTTAATACTGGTCAGCTGCAGCAAACCACAGTCCCCTGCCAGCCACATGTCACGAGGGTAAACAAACAATACATCTACAGCCATTCTGCACCCATGCATCCATTCTGTTTTTCATCACCAGTACAGTATTCAGTAAGTTGCATGAGATATTCAACATGTTAGGCTTTGTGTTAGATGATTTGCTCAATGGTGGGCTAATTTAAGTGTTCTTAACACATATAAGGTAGGCTAGGCTCAGCTATATTTGGTAAGTTAGGTATAGTAAGTATATTTTCAACATATGATGGGTTTTTCAGGTTGAGCCCCATCATAAGTCAAGGAAGATCTATAGTAGATTTAAAACAGTCATGAGATGCATGCTATGAGGAATTAGCAACATAAATCACCTAACATCAGTGATGTTCCACTTCAAGATTATTGTTAGGTTGAGCATATCAAAAACTAAGGTCTTCAATAGAGTTAAGGGATTCCATATTGGGAATCTGTATGGTGTTGGGGGTAAGAGATGCTTATTTCCTCTCCTACAGTGTGAAAGAATTTCCCTAAATATCTCTATCCTATTGTTCCACCTGCTTTCCTCCCCAAAGAGAAAAGAAATCACCTTGTTGGTAGGTAATCACTGTTCAACTTTCTCTATTGAGAGCAGATCAGTCCAAATATTGGAGGCAGGGGATTTGGTTTACAGCTGTGTTCTAGCCCTCCCTGACAACTGGGAGGTAGAGATTCTGGGCTTTCTGCTCTGCATTCCAAACATTTCAAAATCTAGATTAATAAAGATGTGTATGTGAAGGGGGTATGAAGGGGGTGTGCAGGTGATGATAAAAGTGAAATATTAAAATGCCACATATTCAATTTATCAGCTAAGTCTTCCAACCCAGCATTTATGGGATATGATGCTGGTATGTAGACATCCATCTGAATGTATTCTTGGCCCATATTATTTGTCATTGTTGTGCTCAAATGTCTTAGTTGCTGTCTAATTCGGGGAGGCGGGGGGAAGAGCCACTTATTGGTTATATCAAATTCCATCTGGCTTTCTTAACTTTATGCCACACTGTTTATGTTCTGCAACTAAACCAAATTACTTGCACTGCCCATATATTCCAATCTTTTACAACCATGTTCTTTTTCATGGGTTGACATCGCATTTTCCTTTCTGTGGACTGGACAACAATGATTTATCTCTCAAGGCTTTATGCCTATTTGCTCTACGACACGAGTCCAGATCGGGTGGCCCGCTGTTTCTTGAAATAGAGAATGTTAGGCGGATTTGAATCTAAATTTCTGTAAGACCATATTCTGTACAATGCATCCTACAGGCCAACTCTGACCCTACTACATGTTCTGTAAATAAAGTATTACTAGAAAATAGCCACAGCCATTCAGTTATGTATTATCCATGGCAACTTTTACAGTACAAAAGCAGAACTGAGTAGTTGTAACAGAGACCATATGGCCCACAAAGCCTATAATATTTACTATCTAGCTCTTCACAAAAAAAAAAAAAAAAAAAAAAAAAAAAAAAAGTTTGCCAATCCCTACTTGAGGCAAAAATTGGCTGAAATCCAATAGCAAATATTTCCTTTATATAGAGGCAGTGTTTTCTAGCTTACCACAAGCCCTATCAGTATCTTCTGTGCTTCATTCTGAGTATAGCATTCATTTATATTCCCAGCATGACTCCTCTTGACATTTGACTACATGAGATCCATCTTAAAGATTTACTTGATGACTACAATCTGGGATGGGGATAGTTCTAAAATATTTGTTTAGTGCTTTTTTTATCATTTATGTTTCTCTGCAAATGTTTTCCACCTCTTCATCCATTATACACATACTTTCTTTTACATTGAGCATACATATAGTGGTTCCTATAAAATCCTTATCTGTTAATTATACAAGGCTGGATAATCTTAGGTTTAGTCTCTATTGATTGGTTTCTTTTGAAAAGTGGCTTATTTTCCTACTTCTTTTTTTTAATGTTTATTTAATTTTGAGAGAGAGGCGGGTGAGAGAGAGAGAGAGAGAGAGAGAGCGAGAGCAGGGGTGGGAGAGGGTCAGAGAGAGAGGGAGACATAGAATCTGAAGCAGGCTCCAGGCTCTGAGCTGTCAGCACAGAGCCTGATGCAGGGCTCAAACCCACGAACTGTGAGATCATGACCTGAGCTGAAGTTGGCCGCTTAACCAACTGAGCCACCCAGGTGCCCCTTTCCTATTTCTTTAGGTGTTTAGTAACTTGGGACTGCATCCTTGTCATTGTGAATGATATTTTGTGGAGGAATCTAAAATAGTATTTTTTACATGTTTTAGTAGGCAATTAATTTGGATGAGCTCAAACTGATAAATTTATCTTTTCTGCTGGAGGGGGGCACTTAAAATTTTAGTTATTTTAAATTTACTTTATAAATAAATAAACTTAAAACAAAATTTTAAAGGGACATCTGGGTGGCTCAGTCCATTAACTGCCAGACTCTTGGTTTCAGCTGAGGTCATGATCTGATGGTTTGTGGGCTCCAGTCCCACATGGGGCTCCACGCTGACAGCACAGAGCCTGCTGGGGGTTCTCTTCCTCTCTCTCTGCCCCTCTGCTGCTCTCATGTGTGTACGCGTGCTCTCTCTCTCTCCAAAATAAATAAACTTAAAAAAATACTTTAGGGGTCATCCAGACATTTATCTTCAGTTTTCCAAATCCAACTTTTGGCCATCCAGCAAGTTGTAGACTTAGGCATGCTGTTGGTATTAAGGGTCATAAAAACCAAAACTCACTAAGTTCTATTCCCTTTTTTCTGAAGTGCCCTCTCTCCTTCATTATATTTTGCTTTTATTTGCTCTCCCATGCCTTCACTGGGCTTACATTATTTGTTTTTTCCAGGGTTTACTGTCATTTGAAGAATGATTGGCTTGGTTGGAGCCATTTGGATATTATCAGGAGTGAAACCACTGAATAATCAGTTGTTTGTTTTTTTTCCTCACTCTTTGGGAGGCCCTGTGTTAGAATTTTCTACGAACACTATCTTCTTTAATCCTCACATTCATAGCTGAGTTTTACTGTATCTGATTAAGTAACTGAAGATCAGAGAGAGAAAGACACTAGCCAAAGTTTCATAGAACATAATAAGATGCAGAAACAGAATTCAAACCCAGATCTGGTGGAGTTGTGTAATCATGCTGCTTTCTTTGTATCATCTGCCAGTCTATGGCTTAAAAGCTACTTCTGCCATTTCTGGGGTAATCGAAGCTCCATCAATTAGGCGCTCTGTCCTGATGTTATGGTAAATTATTGAGAAACAACAACAAAACCAAAAATAATAAAAACAAAAACAAAGGTAAAACCAAGCTCCCTGATTTAATTCCCTTTTTTTATGACCTTATTGTATTGCATTTATGTTTTCCCTTCTTAATCTTCAGAGCATCCTTACTTGATAAGGCCGGCATAAAACATTCATATTTCCACTGCTGCTTACCCAAATCTAATCGCTAAGAGTATGAAATGCCTACCTTTATTCTTAGGCATTAAATGTTAAACCTTCCAAAATATGCTGAGAATGAGGCAGCCATAGGGATGCTGTCATTAATTTGTATTTTCCGTTAGCAAAGAGCTAAATGCATTTCCACTAGTTCCTTCAGGTGAGAACAGCCCAAGGTAGATTTTTCCCTATGCTTAATCTATGTCACGGTAACTTATGTACTGCTTGGCTACCAAACTTCCCCAGCTTTTCAATCTCTCATACAGATCTACGGCATTGTCCGCAGGGACAGGGATGTGACCCTACGTGGGCTAGTTATGTAATCTCAGGAATTTGGATCTAGAATAAAAACTCACAGGGGTTGGATACAGTAGAGGTGAGAAGTTGAAGAGGTAACTAGAATATAGAGATTCCTAGTGCTGTCCTAATAATTTATCGTCCTAAAAGTTGCTTTTATAGACATACTCTTGATTTCCTTAGTAACTTTCCTTTCTCTACATTAAGTTCCTCTTTAATCCTATAAGAAATTCCTGTTTGATTTGTTTGTTACTAGTAACCAAACACCACATGGAATGACCTACAGACAAAACATTCATATTTGAAAAGGGAGGCCAGTGTGAATTATTTGGATATAAAATAATGGGAGTTTAAAATTTTTTAAATTGTTTCAATTGTCTCAGTTTCCCAGGTCATGTTTTAAAGAGGAAAAGACTAGAAAAAGTAAAAGTGTTATTAGTTGCCACACTGAAAACATAAAAATAGAGAATGATTGATTAAATCTGAATTTCAGACAAATGACAAATGATATTTTAGGGGTGCCTGGCTGGCTCAGTCAGTTAAGCGTCCGACTTCAGCTCAGGTCACGATCTCACAGTCCGTGAGTTCGAGCCCCGCGTCGGGCTCTGGGCTGATGGCTCAGAGCCTGGAGCCTGCTTCCCATTCTGTGTCTCCCTCTCTCTCTGCCCCTCCCCCGTTCATGCTCTGTCTCTCTCTGTCTCAAAAATAAATAAACATTTAAAAAATTTTTAAAAATGATATTTTAGCATATCCCATGCATATACAAATAGTATACACTTATACTGAAAATACTCATTTTTGTTTTCTGAAATTCAGTTGTGACTAGGTGCCCTTAATTTGACCTGGCAACCCTCCATTGTCCACTGTAGCACCATGGACTTTTCAAAACAACCTTCAACTTACTCAGGTGATATGCAGGGATCAATAATACCTATTGACACAGTCTTACTTCTCACAGAAACTCCACTGATAAATAAGAACTGTATCCATGAAAACTTCATGCAAGAAGATGTAAGAACACTGAGGAAACTCTGACTAGATGTCATCAAACCACTGTGCCCTATGTTTTTTCCTCCCTAAGAGTCAGGGGTGAAGTTTTCTTTATCCCTCTGCATAGCTTGATGCTGCAAATAACCCTTCTCATAGTGCCAATATTTTCAATTATGGCTTTGTTTTTGGAAAGGATTGAAAGAAAAGCTCTGGAAAGGGATTCTGTATAATTTTTATACATCACCTACCTGCCAGATGGGTAAGGGTGAATAAATAGGAAGAAAGACCTCAACTGATACAGTCAGGAGGGTTAAAATAAAAGAGGTAAAAGTAAAGAAAGGGCCAAAATACAAGGATAGGACAGAAATAAGAGAATAACTATGAAAGTTGATACTGAGATTTTAAGAGTATGATATACTGTAAGATTGGGATCAACTATTAATTGGAAGAGGAAGTTCAATAAAGTATTTACACATATGATGGGAGAGGAATAATAGTTTAGAGGAGCAATGGAAGATGGTACAACAATCATCATTCATTAGTTCTTTCACTATAGATGTATCTATGGTGAATTATGTTCTGTGCTAAAGCTTTGTGAGGTATCTTAAGGGACTGGGGCTATTAGTCTCAACCAACAATAAAGTGGTCTAATACTTTTTGACAATATTTTCCTAGGTTAAAGCCTCTTTTTTTCTAACATTATGTGAATAAGGATTATAAGTGAGGTGCATCCAATTGTCTCAGGGAAAGGAGGTTGCTAGCTCCTCAGAAGGAGGGAACTCAATTTGCAATAAAGTTATCTGTATCCTTCCTGCCAGAAGAAACTCCAACATAAGGGGAGATATATCACCGCTGCAACTTTTCTTCAAGCACAGGAGTGCAAGGGGGTGGATGAACATTCTTCTGGACTAAATTCAACATTATGGTTCCTGCAAAATTGACCATAAGTAAGACACATGGAAAGTACCCGAGGCTATAACATCAAGGAAGAATTTGCTGAGCAATGGCTGTAGATAGTGCTTATGCAACTGGCATCTGCTTTAAAAATTGGATAAAGATAAAAGCTACAGAAAATTGCAGAGTCTGAGGTTTATGATGGCGAGGAGTTGAATACATTGCCAACATCGGAGTCTCACTCCTAGGAGATTAAAAAGATCTGAGAAAGCAAAACCCACTTTGAAATCACAAATGGCTGAGACAATGGTAAGACACGAAAGCCAGTCAAACCAAGTTTCAGTTCTTACCTTAAGAAGTGGGGTGTAGAGAAATAAATCTGATATTTTTTGGCAGATGGAGCTGTCTTCTAGGACTTCAAGCATTCACCCACAAGTTGGATGCCTAAGAACAAATGATTTACTCTGGTCTTCAAACTCCTTATCTATAAAACAAAGATAAGACTAGACTTACCATACGGTTAGATGACATAATGAACAAAAAGTAGGTGACAGGTAAGTAGCTTCAGTAAATATTTGTTGTCTTCTTCAACCCATTCATGTTAAAGCTGTAATATAATTGTTTATGTTTGTGTTAATTAACCAACGAATATACCCAACCTACAGATTGTGATTCAGTAATTTCTATAAAAGGCAATGAAATTTTAAATGCACTTCACCGTTTCATGGGACAATGTAATAACTTCTGGATGTCTGAAGAGTAGATCTTGAATAATTATCTGATTTAGATCACTTCCATGCTATCCTTACATGTGATTGACAGGTAAGCTAGAAACATCAGTCCTTTTTAGTTATACTCATTTTTCAGTGGAAACTGAATACTATTTGCTAAAGTCTGAAGCTGCCCATAAATTTGGTACTTTGGAACATTCTTTTTTTTTTTTTTTCAACTTGGAAGCTTATATAATTCTTTTCCTAGAAACAAAGACTGTAAAAAGAACATATGATTAAGCTTACTGATATCACCCAGGATTTGAGGAATATTTGTTGTTTTCTGATCTTTTTAATTTTAAAGTTTTCTAAAGTTAAATTTGTTTGTAACTTCTTCTCTGACTCCTCACCAACTTAGTAGGTCAATAAATTGAAGTCAGAGAGTTGAACATGGATTCAAAATGAATAATACTCTAGCTAAGAATGTAAAAGGTCTTCTGGTCACTAGATAAAAGATGTCTTCCATTGTATTTCCTTTCCTCTCTGTAAACTCCGATGAAAATTCTCTGTATTTATTATTAGTTTTATTATTATTAGTTTTTATTATTATTTTAGTTTCTAGTGCACAGAATGATTTCAATGCAAAGATTGTGTCTATGCTAGATGTTCTGTCAAAGTCCTAAAAGTGGCCATAATCTTTCCCTTGTGTGTGTGTGTGTGTGTGTGTGTGTATGTGTGTTTGCGTGGATTGTACACTACTCAAGAATAATGTAGCTATTTTTTTAAGTAAAGTCATGTTTTCCTGTGTGTGTATTATCCCATGTAACCCTATTCCTTATAAAGAGTTGTGTTTGTAGGGTTGCAAAGTATCCTCAGGAAAATTTGTTTATAATCTTAAGAAGAGATCTGTAGCTACATATTCATTTTAGGAAAGTTAGTACCAACTAAAAGAGTTGCCACTAATATGCTTGTCATTTCTAAACTAGTTTGGAATATCCATCCAAGTGGATTTCAGTGTAAAGAATTCTGACAATCAGAAAATAGGTTGCTTAAGTGAATTAGCAATTATAATAAAGAGAAAATACTTGCTTTAGCATAAAATTCACTCTTTTATGGAGAATTCAGTTTAATAAATCATTTATATAAAATTTTAGTTCAAAAATAGAGTTCATAGGATTTTTAGTTTTTTTCTTTTTAATCTATATTATGAAGCAAGTAGGACATATGTTAGCATCTCCATGCAAGAGGAATTTGGGATTCAGATTAACTGAGTAATTTATCTAAAAGTACACCGGGTAAGGCTGTGGGAGGTTGTGGGAGGAAGAGTGTCAGAGATCAACCCTTCCACCTTTCCAGAGTTAGTTTTTTATTTTGTTTTGTTTTCTTTTCTTCCATTCCACTACTCTTTCTTATCCTTTGACATTGGAGTACAGTGAGAAAAAAAGGGGGAGGGGAGAAAGAATGTCTTCCTTTACAACACCACCAAAGACATAGTCAATGACTCAAGCAGCAATTACAGTACCCTTTGATACATAATTCAAAAAGAAATTTGTCATTGAAGTTAAGAAAAAGGGTAATTGACGTGGCTGGAAGATCTTTTATGTCAGAGCAGAGGGACAATGTAATGGTAGGAGTTTGGACTTTAGCATTCTGACAGTATGGACATTTTCAATGAATTAAATAAAAAAACAGAACTGGGATTCCTTTTGAGCTGAAATGTGTGAGAAAACTGAAGATGTGACAAGTCGCTTGCATGGAAGGATGAAACCCACAAGTTGCTTAGGGAGTGGAAAACCATACTGATGATAGGGCTCTTTCACAGAACTGACAGGAACCGAAAGTGTGACTGCAGGCATGACAAATTGTTTGTAACTTGACACAGGAAGTTGGGAACCAAAGTCGCATTTAGGGAAAAAAAAAGCCCACAGAAGGAGGTTAGTCATGCAGGGGGGAGCATGTCTCTCCATAGATTGTGGGAGAAACTGGACACACGCGATCCCTGAATCACACAGATGCACGTTTCCATCCTAACTCAGTTGCTAGATGGATGAGACTGGACAAGTTTGAAGACTCCATTTCCAATGGAAATTTTAACAAGGTTTGAGATGGGGATTACATCAGACAAATTCCCATTGGCGTTCCCGTTGCGCTGATACTGTCGGCAGCCATGAACGGTGGTTGTTATTTTTTATCATTATCAACAACATCATCACCAACACCACCACCACAGGTATTATCAGCATCCTTATCTGGTACAGGCGGACTCTATGAGGTTGTTCCTCATTCTCCAAGATGGGAAGAAAAGTTTAATTCAGATACATAAGCATGAATATCAATTCACCTCTGCACCTTTTCATTAAAAGTTTGCTCTTTTCATTCAGTTGAAGTTGCATTTAATCCACAGTGTATTTTTAATAAAATGTGATCTCATCATTAGAATTTTTTTGTGAATGTGCATTGATCTGCACACTTGGGTGCTTAGAGAGTGGGCTGAAATCATGCTCACCTAATATAAAAGTTAGTTGTTTTCAGTTTCAATTTTATTTTGCTGTTCTTTATTTATCCCCCCCGACATAATTATTGTTATTACTATTACTATTGTTTTGAATGTGTTGTTAGCAGACAGATGTTAAAAATTCAATATCTGCCTTCCTCAATTTCATTTCATTTAGGCTTACTTGTTCTTTTTTTTTTTTTTTTTTTTTTTGTCTAATTCCACCATGGGAACACCTTCACCCATTTATTGGGAACATAACATCATTTTGAATTTTAAAAATGTTTTCTTACCATCTGGCTGTTCTGTTGCTTGTGTTTTCTTTATGAATCTACTAGTCTATTGAATCACTATTAGGTAATTATTTTTAAATCTGTGAATATTTATACCTGTATTCAAATGGAGGTCTGACTTCTGTTGATGTGTGGGTGAGTAGGGTTTTCACTTAAGGCGAATGACTTTAATTTGCTTTCTGCCCCTTCCCCCACCACATTCACAACCATGCCCACCATCATCCTCTACAATATATTCTCTTCATTTCTTCAGTGGACCTATGGTCTTCTTCTCTTTTACATGCATCTCACCAGCGTCCTCTCCAGCCAGGAGGTTCCAATAAGTTTTCGTTTTTATTTTGGTTAAAAAATGTTTATTCTCATTTACAGCATGTTTGCTGTAATAGTGATCAGTCACAGTTTCTATGAAAAGAGAGCAAATAGAAGTATGCATTGTAAAATCTGCCTACCTAATTTCTGTCTTTGGGGACCATTAAATTCATTTAAAGAAGACCATGTTATAGATTTTCTTGACCACAGCACGAGTATAGGAATTTTATGGGGGGAATACAGCTTTCTTTCACATCATTTAAATATATCCTATCTCATTTAGCTTATAAAGACAATTCAAACATTTTTTATGACTGATGGCTTTTCTTTCCTGGGATATAAATATCATCTTTTTTCTCTTCAACATGTTGAACACGAGCACATTGCATTGCTTCTACTAGATAAAATGTTAGTTTTGTATAAACAAAAAAAAAAAATATATATATATATATATACATATATATATTCTTGAATTAGGTACTCTAATTTTAATCTCATGACATAGAGTCACAGGCATAGCACAATTAGGATCTTGTTCCCAGAAAAGTCTATAGGATAATGAGCTCACCCATTTAATTTCCTACAACATACCTAAAATAAACCATGAAGAAATGCTTAAGACGTGATGTTTTGGTTCTGTCACAGTTTCTGACTTAATTGTCCTAGAGCATAGTGTGGGTGTCAGAATTTTGAAAAAAATTCCCCAGATGAGGTAAGGATAAAAACCACTTCCAAAACCCAAAACTACAGGAACGCAGAGAAAAAAATGAGACTGGTTGGAGCTTATGAGTTAGGAAAAGTTTTAGTGGAGAAGGGTTACTTGAACAGGAGATTGAAGGATGACTTTGATAAGAGGATAGACAGAAAAAGAATATGCTTCCATTGAACCCAAAAAAGTTAAAATCTTCTAGTTTGGGGATGGATTACTGTATTAATCTGACCAGGCTGCTATAACAAAATACCACAGATTGGGTGTCATAAGCTACACAATTTTCTTTTCTCAGAGTTCTAGAGGCTATAAGTTCATGATCAAGATGCTAGCCAATTTGTTCCAGATGAGGATTATCCCCTTGAGGTACAAATGGCTACCATCTGACTTTGTGCTCACAGGGCCCCTTTTCCTTGGTGTGTGTGCAGTGAGAGAGAGAGAGAGAGAGAGAGAGAGAGAGAGAGAGAGAGCTTTCTGGTATCTGTTCTGATAAAGGCATTAATCTTATCAGATCAAGACCCACTCTTATAACTTCATTTAACCTTAATTATGTCCTTATTGGTCCCTTATCAAAACACACACTAGGGGGGCAGGACTTCAATATGTAAATTTTGAAAAATTTACAAAATTTACAAAAAAAGTGTGCTTACTTGTGCTAATTCCCTCCCTTCTCTTTTCTCATTCTTCTTATTTCTTTCATTTCCCAGAAATTTTTTCTTCCTTTCTCTCAGTTTCTGTGTTTTCTCCAAATGATCATTGAACACTTGTTCATCTACAGGCATTTGCTTTTTGTTTTGTTCCATTCCATTTTTTTCCATCAGAAGTGTACTCTGTAATTACCATCCCTCTTTGCCCCTATCCTCTTATCTATCCCTCGCCCTGATAACCATCATTTTGTTCCTTGTAGTTAAGAATTTCCTTCTTGATTTGTCTCTTTTTTTTCTTTGTTCATTTTATTTTATTTTTAAATTCCAGATATGAGTGAGATTATATGCTATTTGTCTTTCACTGACTGACTTACTTAACTTAGCATTATAATCTCCAGTTCTATGTTGTTGCAAATGGCAAGATTTCACTTTTTATGACTGAATATTCAAATGTATATATTCAAATACACACACACTACTTCTTTGTCCATTCATCTATCTATAGACACTTGGGCTGCCTCTAGAGTTTGGCTATTGTAAATAATGGTGCAATAAAGATAGGGGTGCAGGTGTTCCTTTGAATTAGTGTTTTTGTATTTTTTCGGTAAATATCCAATACTGGGAACACTGAGTTGTAAGGTAATTCTATTTTTACCTTTTTGAGGAACCTCCATACTGCTTTCCACAGTGGCTGCACCAGTTTGCATTCCCACCAATGGTGCATGAGGGTTCCTTTTTCTCCACATCCTCACCAACAGCTGTTGTTTGTTGTGTTATTGATTTTAGCCATACTGAAAGGTGGAAAGTGATATCTCATTGAGGTTTTGAATTACATTACATTTCCCTGATGATGAGCAATGTTGAGGATCTTTTCATAAGTCTGTTGGCCATTTGTACGTCTTCTTTGGAGAAGTGTCTGTTCATGTCTTCTGCCCATTTTTAATTGAATTGTTTTTTCAGCATTTAGTTGTACCAAGATATAAGTGTTTTTTTTCCCTAGGCTCTAGGAACACTGAGGTGAAAAGGTATGACTTTACCGTACTCAAGGTGTTTATATTGTAGTAGTGAAATACACCCAGGCACAATCTCTAAAGCACAGCCTCACCTGTGTCTCCTGGGAGCCTCTCTGAGCATCTCTTCCACAGAGCATAGAGACTTCTTTACTTCTTCCTTAATAGAATAATATAGTGGCTGTATCACATTTGAATTACAAAGCTTGTTCACCAAATACAAACTAGTTATGTTACAGTAAAGATTCTGGTGCTCTATATGGGCAGGGACCCATATTAGAATCACCAGGCTCATTAATAATGAAGCCAAGACATGAATCTGGGTATTCTAGCATTCAGTGCAATGTGGTTTGACTACACTGTGATTAAAATAAACATACACACACAACTACCAGATATTTAAAGGTAAAAAAAGAAGGACAAAGAGAATGTTCACTGGTTAAGCAATTGTTAAGTTTGACCTGAAACAGAACACAGTATTAATTTGAGAAAAAAAATTCCATCACTCTCAAGTGTATTATCAGCTTTTATAAAAATCATTTCATGGTGGTGGTTAAATTTTTTTTTGTTTTTGTTTTTGTTCCATATCACATGAATAAAAGTTGAGACCATATAGTGGGATAGGGAAGCAGAATCTTTCAAGTTCCCCTTTATTCAGTTTCTTAAATCACTGAGAAGGTTAATCCTTATTAGGTCTGTGTGCTTAGGTAATTTGGGACAGCTTAACAATTCTAGTGATCAACAGTTAGGCTTTTCGATTTCTTTGATTAATGAGGTGACTCATCTCATAACATGGATATTTGGGACAACAAAGTTCTCTCTGACCATTTGACTATCAAGTGACAAATACAGTCATTCTGGAACAAACTAAAAGTTAAATCTCCCAAATCCACAATTTCCTCTTCTACCTAAGTGTGTGTGTGTGTGTGTGTGTGTGTGTGTGTGTAGCACAATATAGCTTTTTTGACTGAATTACCCACATAATTGTCTCAAGTCTTCACATCATGAATGTGAAATATTACCTTGTAATTCTTACATTAACTTGTCTTATTGCTGAAATAATATTCTTATACTTCTTAAAGTGTAAGGTAGCTGTGTGGCATTAGCAGGTTAAATTAAAATGCAATCAAAAAATAATAATTCTCATTCTGACAGGTGCAGTGTAATAGAGATGGTGCTATATAACAACATTAAATTTTAAAGAAATTTTAAAAAAAGAAAGAAAGACTCCTACTTCTCTAGCAATCCTACCACATTAGTCTTTACCACATTGCTAAACATTGCTTTAGCTTTCCACTTTAATAGTGGCAAACGCTGAGGTCTGACATGAAATAGGCTATTTCATCTGAGATGGTTTAAGCTGGCCTAAGGAGTGACAGGAGAATATAGCAAGCAGTCAGCGCTAATGACAGCATACCATTTTTATAGACTAAAGGTCCAGCAATGAATTTCAATTATAGAGTGTCAGGATGCCCAAATGCAGGTACCTGATAACAAGTCAGAAGCTCACAGTTTCTGTAAGGCTTCTGTAGAATTTCAATAAAGCTCTTAGCCCTTAGCACAGCCTTTTTTATGCTTTTTTTCCCCTTTGCTAGAAGCCAAGAGATGTAATCTTTTCTGAGCAACTCCATCTATAGCACCCTTCAGCCATCGTGTTGCAATAGCTAAATGAAGCATGCCTTTCTAACATATGGACTTCCCCTGTGGCTCATCTTCCAATGTGTTTGGGAGTGACACAGAGAGTGGGCATAGATTTTCATCTGCAACGTTTAAATGGAGTTTTCCAAAAATGTATTATTAGCTCAGCAATAGTGGAGGCTCCATGATGACCTGATAAGGCCATATTCCTGCCAAATATTTGAACAGGTTGGAGGAAAAAAGTAATTGTAAGGGACCATACTACTCACTTGAGAAAGAACAAGTGAAGATTTATGCTCAAAAAGTAGTAAATATCACTGATTCTATTAAGTTTACTTCCTATATTACTTCAGGGAATTGTTAGGAAAGGCAGAATGAGAGCAATCAATGTATTCCATCTTTTTATTTTGAAATAAATGATAAATGGGTTGAGTTTGCCATCCATTTCAGTTAATATTTTTTATTATAACATGCCCAAAAGACAACTTTAGATTTTCCTCCCTGAACTCACTTTTCCTGGAGTGTTTCTTGACTTGGTTGTAGGCAGCTCCTTTCAGATGCTAATGAAAAGGAAGTGGATTCCTTCATGGCTCATTTTTTATTTCTCTTGGACCCCACAGACAACCCAGCAAAAAATTTTGCTTGCTCTATTTTCAACAAAATAACCAGAATCAAACAATTCTCCTCACCTTCGTTGTCACCACTCTGGTACCAAACAGTGTGTTTAGGATGCATGGGTTTCTACAGTAACCACCACCCAGGTCTCTCTGCTTCCACTCTTGTCTCATCTTAGTGCTGTGTCTTTCTTCAAGACAGCCAACCAAATGGTCCTTTAAACATTTTATATACATATATATATATATAAACACAACAACATAAGGTCCTCATTTACCTATCTTTATCCCAAAGTTTTGTGCCATTTTGCAGCAAGGTGATATGGAACTCAAGGAGAATACATACATACATATATGTATATACATATGTATATATGGATGTATATATATATATACATATATATGTGTGTGTGTGTGTATAAATGAATGAAAGAGAGAGAGAGAGAGAGAGAGAGAGAGAGAGAGAGAGAGAGAGAAAGAGAGAGAAAGAGAGAGAAAGAGAGAGAGAGAGAGAGAGAGAGAGAGAGAGAGAGAGAGAGAGAGAGAATTTTAAGCAGGTTCCATGCTCAGTGCAGAACCGGCTGCAGGGCTTGTCCCATGATCCTGGAATCATGACCTAAACTGAAATCACTCACTATGGATTTCACATTTTCCTCTAGTATTTTCAATTTATTAATTATATTTATTATAAAATCACTCTCTGCAGGCATGCTACCAATACTGACCTCACTTTGGCTCTCCATTTTGTTCATGTTCACTTCATGACCTCTCCTGGGGCTACATGATCTGTCCCCCTTAGAGATTTATATGCATACCTTAGAAATGCCAACCAAGGCCGGGGTGGGGGATGCTTGCTTTGGTCTCCCATGACTCTGTTAGAGATAACACAGTCTATCTCCTTCCTGATGCACAGGTGGTACATCAAGATCCAATTAAAGGCTAGCTGTCAATTAGGTTCACTCAAACCCTTTGGGATGCATGCCAATCCTTTGATCTCACTACAGTGCCCTTCTGTACATCCTCTTGCTCTATAAAACCTGTGGACTACAGTCTGGACCTGGGAAAGAATGGTTGTATGGTGCCTGGATCACCACCCTCCTCATTGCCTCCATCAGTAAGCCACCCTAAATAAAACCATAAACTGTATGCAGTGGACTACTTTGTCTTCTGGTCTCAAAGTGCCTTCTCAATTTGGGGGATACTTTAGTGTCTCCCCGCCATCTTCTTATTGTATCAACATATGGATCATCTGTATTCAATCATTTGATCCTTCATGTCTGTGTTATATGCTCTGTGACCTTTTCTCGAAAAACTCTAAAGGGTATCATCTACTCCAAAGAAGACTACATTTCTTTTCTGGCTGGAAGATAGAGTACCAGTTACTTATCTTGATACTACTGGAAGCAGGTGTGTTTTTATTCAGGATGGTGGTCGTCAGTTTTTTCTTCACTCCTAGGGTTGTTTGGATCTACCATGTCTTTTTCACATTTGGAGGGCTTGAACTCTCATCTTTAACTTCTCAGAAACATAGGACTGCTGAAACCTTCCAAATGCTGTTTTATTCTGGGTTTCTCGGCCTTGCCTTGTGCTGGAGCAACTTTGGAATTGGTCAGTTCCTCAAGGGACTATTAGACAAATAATTTTTGGTTTACTTCTTTCCAGTCAAGAATTCTCCACCCAAGAATTTGGACACTTTAATCCTAGTTCATTTGTCAACTCAGGACTTTATTCTCTGTTCTCCTTGAGTTCCATTTCACCATGCTGTGAATTGGCACAAACTTTAGGAGAAAGATGGGTAACTGTGGAATTTATATTGTCGTAGCTTTTTTTCTCAAGAATTTCAGCTCCTCATGTCCTGCCTCGATTAGTTATTCTCTAACACGTTCAGGCAGGTTTATTTGAAAATTGAATTGTGTCCAGACTGTGTTAATTCCAATGGCAAGGTTAGTAGAATTCAGGTTACTCCTCCATGGCAAGCCCTGGACATTCAGTTCTTCCTGTTTTTATTCTCCTACATACTAATATTCTTTGTCTCTTTATTTCAGTAGTGTTTACTGTCCACACCTCCTCTGTTCTTCTTTCATCCCTATTTAGAAACCATACATATCCAAGAAGTTAGCGATCAAATCTGTTTTACAGACTCTCACTGTTTTTATTGGTTATACCTTTCCACCTTATTACTTCTAGGTTCAGACCTCTCCATTGCATTAACAATTCACATCCTATAACACTGTCAATTTATGATGAATTATAAGGGCATTGACAACAAACGTGTGAACTTTTCTCTAAATTTAATTTAAAAAATAATAAAAAAAGAAGAAGAACAACAAAACCTGTTCTCAGTATATCTCATCTACTGATCTGTCTTCCTTACTTGAGGCCTTTAACATGCCAGGAAGAAAATAGGAAGTGTTAGAGAGCTATAATATATAGGTCAGGGAGGTTTAAAATATCCACAGGCATGAATCTTCTGACCTAGTATATCTGAACCTAACTCTGTGTAAATAGCTTCCCTGTTAAACTCATTTCAATAATGTTACTTTATTTTCAGATGAGCAAGTTCCAACACAAACAAAACAAAGCCAAACCTGATCTTTTCATCTCAAAGTCGTCCTTTTTTTTTGTATTTGAAAAATACCTTTTTATAGGATTCTGTCTGCTACCTTATCTTTTTTCAATGTTATCTCTGTAGATTGTAACATCTAACCCCTACTGGATGTCCAATTGCAAATTTCAACAATGAACCTCGCATTATGTAATCAATTTGCATGCATTGCTAAGTTCATCAGAATATTAATGTTTTGAATATCACATTTTATTCACATTTCTTCAGGGCCCCAGGTTCCTACTGGCAAATTATAAATATGATCACTAATGGTTTCAGAAGCTATTTATCTGCCATTTTTCTTATATTTGGCTTTTAAAAACTCAAAGTCCTATTATGTGTTGAAATGAATCATCTATTCTCTGTGTAAATTTCTGGTATAAGTATTTTCCTCTTCTTCCCAAATTATTATATAACTCTTCCTCTTTGACACTTATGTAGAATTTGCATTGATAATGAGTTTTAATGAGAATTTAATTGATGATAGTTTTTGTGAACTACAGTGCATGTAAAAATAAATAAGTACAAAAAATGAATAACTTAAAACCTTAACATTCCAAAGCACTTGAAAATATTGCTATGGAACTTGTTATTTAATTTTGGGGATGGCCAAATGCAAATGGTGACCATTATATGCAACTCTGACCTAGTGCAGAAATGAAATAATCATCTGGGAATATTGTACCCAAAGTAATTATTAACTAGTTGCTCTTACCTTTTCTCCAGTTTCTGCCTGACTTGGTTATTCATATTTTCCTTTGCAATTTGCCTTGCTTTATATCCCCTAGAAACTGGTATTTTGTTCTTTCATTTCCATAATTTCAATCTAGCTTGCACATTCCCCAAAATGCATGCTTGTAAATTGTGTGCACATATCTGCTTGCAACCTTTCAGTGTTTTTACTCTTAAATAATTTCAAAGGGACCACAGGTAACTCTTTTTTTTTCTACCTTGGTCATTTTAAATGTTCTCAGGTAAAGTGGTCCTTAGGCCTTAAACATTTTCACTGAATAGACTTAGGTATATAGGACATTTGAATGTTTGTCTCTAATGTCAAATAATTCATGTTTGTCATTTTAGATGGCTATATTTCATTTTAAAGAACCATAGCAGGCTTGGATAAAATATCGTACTCTTAAACGATCTGATATTTCTCTCAGAAATTTGACAAATAAATTGACAGATACAATTGGCTAGGCTGGTATTGCCTAGATCTTTGATTTCAGAATTTGATTTTTTTGTCCAAGACCTGGCAAAAATATTGTGTAACAGGATGTGTTCTCCTAGATAGTGTAAACATATTTCTATGTAGATGAGCCAATATATAAGCTTCCTTATTAATGGGGAATTTCTGTGAACATGTTTATCTCAAAAAAAGTGGGATTTAACCAGAGGAAACCCTGTTATCTGCTGTAAAGAAAAATTGGAAGATTTGCAGGAAATTTAATATTTCATTCAAATGAAGGTTTTCTAGTCTGTGGTGATTGGTCGAAAATTAAAATATCTTAACTATATCCTCTGACAAAATTCTATAATTAAAATTAGAGAAATTACTCCATGGTGTTCCAATCATGATATACCATTCATGATCATGTCAAGGAGAACAATATCGATTTTTTTTCCTTTTAATATTTCTGGATTAGGAAGCAGTCAATCTGGTTTCAAATCCCTGTAAAACACACACATACACACACACACACACACACACACACACACACACACGTTATAGGGCACACTTGCGCACAAATACATTCACTGCCAAGCCTCTTTTAAAAAATAAAGCTTAAAAACTTAAAATGGAGTAGCCTTCAACAATGGGTAAATGGATGGATAAATTTTGTTTTATGACATTATGAAATATTATTAAATAGTAAGGAAATAAAAATATGTTATAAAATCTTCATCACATAAAATTGATATGAAATTGCAAGGCTGAAAATATGTCCATATGTATATTTTTAGTACTATCCTTTTGTCTTCTCCTTTCTGGATTCAGATGACCTGGAGCAGGGGAGGGAGGTAGCCTTATTCACTGCTAGGACAGTGTAAATACCCTGACTCTCCACCAGGCCTCCTCTGATGCCATCCCAATGGGGAAAGAGGGGTGCCTCATTACTGCCAAGGTGGAAGTGGAGTCTAGGCTTCCCTACGTTGTCTCCACTGCCAACATGGCAGTGAAGGTGTCATTACTGCTAGACAAAGATGAAAACACTGGCAATATTCTCAGCTTTCTCTGTCATCATCCCAGAGAAGGGTTGGGACAATTCCATTCATTTGAGGAAAGCGGAAGTAAGTCTAGGTTTTCCCCTTTGCTGGTGGGGTAGAGGTAGAGACACAGTGTGTGTGTGTGTGTGTGTGTGTGTGTGTGTGTGTGTGTGTGTGTCTATAGTGCAGTAGTATCTAAAAGCTTTCTGTCTTGCTAAGGTTGGGTCCCTTTCTTGGTCCACTGGCTGGAAGGAATAGGCTTTTGTTGAGCCTACCCACTTTCTTTTCCTTTCCCTCTCCTTTCTTTCTTTCTCTTTCTTTTTCTTTCTTTCTTTCTTTCTTTCTTTCTTTCTTTCTTTCTTTCTTTCTTTCTTCTTTCCTTCCTTCCTTCTTTCCTTCCATCTTTGCTTTCTTCCTTTCTTCCTTCCTTCCTTCCCTCCCTCCCTCTTTTCTTTCTTACTTTCTTTCTCTTCCTGTGTCTTTGTGTGTCTGTGCATTTCCAAGTTACTGGTATCTTTAGTTCCACACTGCAGATGCATAATGCAAAAATAAGACCCAGGAAGTCATCAGCATGTCATTACTCTAGTCCTAAAATCCCTCACCTGTGTGCCTTCCTCTTTCTACCTTTCAGAATCTTTTTACTGTGTGTTTTACATATAATACTGAAGGGTTCTGGTTACACCTCCTGGGAGGAATAGGGAAAAGTACATCTCCATCTTCCTAGAGTCAGAGGTGAAGTATTTTGTCTTTCCATTTGGAATACCCAGATATCAAGCTACCTGACATGCCTACACTGTATGGTAACACTCATCTGATTACTCTTGCCCTTGCAAAGTCTCTGTCCATAGCAGCCACTCTTAAATGGAAGAGGACCTATTTTTTTAATTGTTTTTTTAATTTTTTAAGGTTTATTATTTAGAGACAGAGAGAGACAGCATGAGCATGGAAGGTGCAGAGAGAGGAGGAAACATAGAACTTGAAGCAGGCTCCAGGCTCTGAGCTGTCAGCACAGAACCGGACAGGGGGTTGGAACCCACTAACTGTGAGATCATGACCTGAGCCAGAGTCAGATGCTTAACCAACTGAACCAGACAGGCACCCCGAAGACCTATTTTTTTAAAAGTTTATTTATTTATTATTATTTTTTTTAATGTTTATTGTTGAGAGAGAGAGAATGAGTGGGGGAGGGGCAGAGAGAGAGGGGGACAGAGGATCTGAAGAGGGCTCTGCGCTGACAGCAATGAGTCTGATCTGGGGCTCAAACCCACTGACCATGAGATCATGACAGAGCTGCAGTCCGATGCTCAACCAATTGAGCCATCCAGATGCCCCTTTTTATTATTTTTGAGAGAGTAAGACAGTATGAGTCAGGGAGGGAGATAAAATGGGACAGGCTCCATGCTACCTTGAAGCCCAATGCGCGGCTCTATCTCATGACTGTGAGATCATGACCTGAGCTGATGGCAAGAGTCAGAGGCTAACCAGACCAAGTCACCCAGATGCCCTGTGCAACTATTTTTAAACTAATTTTAAAAACAGACATATTTAACAATATTTGATAGAAAGAGGTTGTGGCTACATACCTATTTGCCTTTTGCTTTTTGGTTGTTTGTTTATAAAAGATACTCAAACACATCCAGACATATTTCTTCATGATTTAGTTCTCAGAATTGCAAACCTGAATCACTTTGTTACTTTCTAAATTGCAAAAGTTTGGTATTACCTAAAACATTTTTTGTTTAAAATAATGTCAAGTATTAATAGGATTTCTAAGTTTTTATAACTTTACAGAAGCATATTTTATGCCTAAATTTAAAGACCTGATTTAATAAAGTTACTTTACTGATTTCCAAAATCAGCCAGCTAAGGCATTTAAATGGGAGATATCAGCTATTACATATGAGTCTTGTTAGTCAAACCAACACAATTCAATAACTTCACAATTTCTATTGTACCATCAATTATCTATTAATTTCTAAATGAGATGATGAGATAGCATGGACTGTTGGTTACAAGAAAGATAATGAGAGTTCCTGAGAGAGGAAATATTCTCCTGAATTACATTATCAAAATATTAGATCATTTAAGAGAAATATTAGAAAATTTACTGTTTTTCCCGATTAAGCAATAAGATATTTTATGAACTTAAAACTATTTTGAGGCACTGCAAGCTTCAAATTGACTCTTGCAAGATGATTCTGAAAAAATTCATTCAACCTTCTCAAAACAGTAACTGAGAAAAATTGAGGTGGGGGAGAAGCCAACAAACTCTAGAATATAATATTACATGCAAAAGTTGCGAGCAGCCCATTCTAAATGTGAGGTGATTTTCTACTCACTGGCAAGACAATGCAGATTTAGCAAAAAGAAAATTATCAACAGCGAAGACCTTTTCCCTACATTGTGTTAGATTTTTCAATATTCAATCAATGTTAGGAGAGAAAGTGCCTTTAGTGAGGCTGGCAGTTACTCCTGCTTAAAGACTATGCAAGCCTCACAAAAGACATTATAGGATGAAGTGGATACAGATAATGCTTTAAATCTTTATCTGTTTGGTTCTCTATAACTTGAGCTCTACAAGTCCAGGGGCAGCCAGAAAGGGGAAGACTGCAGTTTTCTCCTCCACCTCACCCCCCTGCAAGCAAACAGGATAACGGGAATCTGCATCCAGGGTCCATTGGTAAAAAATTATTCATCTAGATGTATCTCTTCTCCTTCAACCAAGTATACAAAAGCACACCCAACACCCACCCACCCCCCCGAAAAAAATCCTTGAAAATAAGGGAAAAGGAAATTGGTATCAGAAGACCAACGTACTTCTGTAACTGACATTCTGGGACCCAACGTACAATTGAGGGATGGGTCATTTTTAGGAGGCTACAAAATGAGGAGGAATTCATGAAATTCCATACACCATCATAAGGAAATGATGGCTCAGAGAAAAAGACAACATGATCTTCTAGATTAGATGAAAGAATAATTGATTGATTGACTGATTAATCTCCTAGATTAGATGAAATGCCTGAGCATTTCATGCCTGAGCTATGTCTGCTTACCTTCAACTGGTCAATGCATTCATGTGACAGAAGTGAACAAATGAGCACAGCATCAGAAATGGAAGTGAGGAATATCAGAGGTCACTAGAATGATCTTCTAGTCACCAAATTACTAGACGGGGCTTTAAGGACAGTAGTGGGTCCAGGGAGAAAAGTGGTTAAGAGAATTGTATCACTTCCACTATGTAGCTGAACCTCAAGATTTAAAGTTCTAATGAGAAGGAAGGAAGCCGTGGCCCAACTTGCTCGATTTCCTTTCCATGACCAACAACCCCATTTTATACACATATCCTGGTTGCTTTATGAAATGTGAAAGACACAGTGGGCTGAGTCTGAGACAGGAATTCGTGGGAATGGTGCATTTTGGGAATTGTAGTTCTGAGCATCGTCTAGGCAAGGAAGATCCCAAGTGGATTCGCACTGTCCCTCATGCACGGTAATTGGATCACACAAACGTGAGACAAGATGTTTCTCTGATCCAGGAAAGCTGTATTTTAAGCCTGACAACCAGCTACCCAGAAAACAGACTAAGTTTTGCGCATATAAAGATGGAAGAAGATTATACCAGACACCAAGTGTGACCTGAGAGAAAGCCAGGCCACTCTACACACACAGAACTGCTTACAGGCTTCAGAAGGATAGGATAGGCAACTACTTAATTAAAAATGAGTAACAAGGTATGAGAGGGCCAGAGGAGGCAGGATAGCATAAGACTTATGACAAGCTTCTACAACAGAAATGAGTCTTTGAATTCAGAAAAGGCACACTTTTGAAGAAAATGTACTAAACAAACAGGAAAAATTGTGGAAAGTAAATTATTACCAATGAGAATAAAAATAGTATTTTAATATTGAAATATTAGTGCAAATTGGAGCCCACTGGAGCATAAACACCTTGACTTTATCTGAAAACAGCACTGAAACCAATTAAATATAAATTACCACTAAATAATTTATTTTCAGTGAAAGTCCGTATTAAACCAATTCACAAGAAAACCATTTTATTAAGATTCAGCCATATGAAATTGGACCCATGGAGTATGAAAATTCACATGATGATATTCATTCAACACATACATATTGATTATTTTATTCTAGGTCAGACAGTGGTAGACACTGATTAATCAACAATAGACAGGATACAATACCTATGAGAGGTAGAGTGACATAGGTCTAAAACCTAGGAGGCAGAAGCCTAAGTTTACATTCTGGTTTTGCCATTTCCTCTGCCATTGTGACTAAGGATAAATTATTGATCATCTTTGTTAATTTAGTTATTAGCTCCTCATTTAAATATGTGAAGCAATTTAGTTTTAGTTCTTCATTTTTAAGATAAGGGTAATTTTACTTACATTATCTGTATATGGTTATCCACATATATGATTTTCTATATTACATGATTACACATAGTATACTTAATTAGCCATATGTGTGTATATGATTGTAAAATCATATATAAAAGAGACAATTATATATTTAACATACATATATATATATAGTATATATAATATATACTACATAATATATACTATATACATATAGTATATATATATAGTCTGGGGGTTATAATATATATATGTTTTTCCAGATGTATGTATATAGATGTATATATATGTGTTTGTGTTTGGCATATATATACATGAGAGAGAGTTTAGACTTGTATTTAGCATGTTGCAAGTACATGGGAATATGTGGGAATCATTATCATTTAAGATTATACTAGCTTATAGAATGAATAGGATGTATAAATACACATTTTAATATAAGGACTTTGAATTTTAATAGACAGACTTGTACAGACTTGTGGGGGAGAGTCAGAGAGCATGACTTTGTTGAGGGTAGTATGAGATGGTTTCCTAGGGTTGGAAATAACTTGACTCCATAATGATTCTTAAGTTTTCCTAAATGGCAAAGAGGAATAAGAACATTATTAAATAAATACTGGGTATGAGATATTAGGAAAGGGTGCTGAGCTCGGTAGGACTCATAACAAGACATCCAGGAGAGAGGCACTTGGGTGGTTTGGTTGGTTGTGTGTCCACCTCTTGATTTTGGTTCAGGTCATGACCTCACGGTTCATGAGTTTGAGCCCCATGTCTGGCTCTGAGCTGACAGTGTGGAGCCTGATTGGGATTCTCTCTCTCCCTCTCTGTGCCCCTCCACCACTCGTGCTCTCTCTCTGCCTCTAAATAAATATACATGGAAAATAAATGACACCCAGGAGAGAAAAATGGGACTTGATTCTACAATATATATTAGTAGCAAATAGTAGATGGTATTATATTCCTTTGGAAGTAATTTGAGATATTTTATTTTATTCTGCAGTGATTAGAGTATTTAATCAGTTATGTACTAGTTCTTACTGGTTTATCCTTTGCCAATTGATTTGACAATGTCTTACATGGAAACAAATTCATGTCAAGCTTTAAAAGAAATGCTTAACATTTCTACTTACTTAAATAAACTTAGGTTTATTTATTCTGAGAGAGAGAGAGAGAGAGAGAGAGTGAGCACACACATGTGCAAGGGAAGGGTAGAAAGAAGGATACAGAATCCCAAAGAGGTTCTGCATCATCAGCACAGAGCTGGATGTGGGACTCTGACTCATGAACTGTGAGATCATGACCTGAGCCGAGATTAAGAGTCCAATACTCAACTGACTGAGCCACCCAGGCACCCCAACTTTTCTCCTGATTCCTAAAACTGCATAGAACCATAGAAGTTTATATCTAGAAAGATTTTCAGAGACAAAGTACAACCATAGATTCTTAGACCATGGCTTCCTCAATACTGGAGAACACATTTCAGTCGAATTTTTATTTTCAGTATATAAAACAATGTAACATTCACTTATAAAGTATATGTTGAATGGGTAAAAAGTTTTAAGCACTAGTTGTTTGAAAGCCCTACCTAACATTTTACATGAATTATCTCAATAATTGATGAGAGACAGAGATGCTAAAGCAAATACAGATCGTGTCCAACCTACTATAGCTCAACTTCTGATGATTGAAGTTATTATGGTGTGAAAGTGATATGTATTCAGTAGAAACTATATTTCTAGTATTGAATTTTAGTCTTTTCCTGGGATAGCAATATGCTATACTATACCCTCTGGCGATTCTGGGCAGGTCTCAGTCAGCCACATGCTCATGAGGGTAAACGGCCAATTTATAACCATTCTGTATCCATACAACCATCCTGTTTTTCATTTTCAGTATAGTATTTAATACATGAGATGTTCAACACTTTATTATAAAGTAGGTTTTGTGTTAGATTATTTTACCCAACTGTAGGCTAATGTAAACGTTCTGAGCAAGTTTAAGTCAAGCTAGGCTAAGCTATGATGTATGGTAGGTTAGGTATATTCAATCCATTTTCAATTCACACGTTTTTCAACTTACAAATGGGGTTATAGGGACATAAGTGATTTAGCAATCTTCTTCAGAGAGGGTATGCTTTTATATGCAAGCATAGTGATTAAATGACAAATGGGGAATCTAGGACTCTCAAGAAAGAAGCAGTCAAATAAAAAATATCTATAGCATGAAGGGCTAGGTTGGGCTGGGACACAAATTGGTTACTACTCAGTAGAAGACCTTTGTCATCTTCTCCAGTTTCAATCCTCAATACAGACTTCAGCAATTTTTTCTATTAGTAGTGGATAATCACCTTTAATCACTGTTTAAAGTTAGTGCCAGAGGGGTGCCTGGGTGGCGCAGTCGGTTAAGCGTCCGACTTCAGCCAGGTCACGATCTCGCGGTCCATGAGTTCGAGCCCCGCGTCAGGCTCTGGGCTGATGGCTCGGAGCCAGGAGCCTGTTTCCGATTCTGTGTCTCCCTCTCTCTCTGCCCCTCCCCCGTTCATGCTCTGTCTCTCTCTGTCCCAAAAATAAATAAATAAAAAAAAAAACGTTGAAAAAAATAAAGTTAGTGCCAGATCTTCTAGACTCCAATGCTGTTTGGGGGTGTGCTCTTTTCTTTGGAAAGTCATTGGCAGCAAGAAATGTCCACTTCTGCTTCTGGCAGCTGAGACAGACATCATGATAAATGGGAGGTGCTGAAGGACTGTGCTTAGATCACAGGAGAAATGAATTGGGGGGTACGTTAGGACTCACTAACCTGTATTCATTTCCCAGGCTGACAAAATGTTCTTAGAATCAACATTTTTCTTCTGTCATCCATTCTCCCTCACTTGCTCTTACTCTTGCTTGAATTTATCAGACATTTATACATCCCTGCCAAATAGCCAGAGCTGTGTTACATATGGGGAGTGATGATAAGTATACTCTCTATAATGGACTGGGTGGACATAGGAATAAGAATCAATTTCTCTGTAACTATGTAATAAATTCAGCAACATTGGCTTTTACCTTATTACCTTGAGAATCTGTTAACTTCTCTCAACAGAATATAGCCCAATCTTCTCTTTGAGGTTTGCTATCATATACTCCACTCTATTTATCCTTTGAAATCTCTGTATTTTGCTTAATCATCAGTATGATTCTTCTTCAGTATTCTAAAAAAAAATAGTGGTTTTTTTCTGTGACCATCAGGTAAAGGATTTGGAGTTTTAGAATAGTATTCCATTCCTCCTGAATTTTAATGTCCCCAGTTCATGTTTTTACTATTCTCTGGTGAGCAAGGTTATCCAGAGCTAATGGATTGTAATACATTAAATCAATACGTGGTTAAGATGTGAGATGGAATAGAGAACGTAGAATATGGAGAATCAGGATAATTTATTTCCATGTGTGTCCTTGGACAGGTTGGAAAATTTCCCTAGATGTCTGTTTCTTCATCTGTAAAATGAGAGTTACCAATGCTTTCCCTGTTTGTCCCATGGATATCAATTAAGAAAAGCTTGTGAGAGCATGATGCCACATTGTAACCCCATTGTCAAACATGGAATCTGTCACCACATTTATGCTTTAAAAATTATGTTGAATAAATGAGTGAAGAGATACTTTGAAAAGTATAAAATACTGTACAGCACACACATAACAGATTTGGAGCTTGTGTTTTCAGAGGCATTCAGAAAAACTGCAAAAATGGCCTCTCATGCCCTCCTTTTCAGGCCGGTAAGTGGATATTAAATCAGTTCAAGGGTAAGAATGCTATTATGCAATGACGATTGAAGCTCTGGGATCTGATATTCATGCATGGAGGTTCCCACACTAGCCAGGGGCATGGCACCTTCATGCATCAAAATAATAGAACAATGCTGACAATAATGAAGATGAATGGCATGGTTGTAGGCATTGATAGACTTGTATTTTCAACCATGAAATGTAAGTGATCCAAAGTGTGAGCCGATGCCTTTTGAAAATTGTTCAATAATTAGACATCTAATTATATAGGAAAAAACTGTATACACTTATTCAGGTATTGTACATGTTTTAAAATGTTTTCCAGATTAATTGAAGGTAGTACTCACAATCACCTCCTGTAGGAGCAATAATTAACTGAGCAAGAAAAACTTTGAAGTTCACATTTTATTTCTGATTTGCTTTTTTGGGGGCTCTGTGAAAATTAAATTTGTTCATAAGCACACTGCAACAACCAATTTGTTATCATCATCAAATACTTGAAGCTCACCACTCACCACCAAAAAGCTACCATCACAATGTCTGTATATGTTTCCAGTTTTCTTTCCTTTCAATATGTGTCGAGGTGGGGGGAGGATAAAAAACAGGGAGGGACTGTATTTCAAGTACTCTTTTCACAAATTGTATATTCACTTAAGAATATAACTTGCACGTTTTCCTATGTCATTATATTGTTCTGATAAAAATTTCAATGTTCCCACACTATATCATTACATGTATACACATGCATTTTCATAGTTAAGTTATTTGCACATTTTTACAAATATGCACAACTGTGGTGAACATTCCAATGACTCTAAGACTGAATTTATTAAGGTACATAAGTCAAGTGAGCAATTTACCATGATTTCTTTCTTTTTGTTTTAATATTTATTTTTGAGAGAGAGACAGAGACAGAGACAGAAAGCAGAGGAATGGCAGAGAGAGAAGAGACACAATCCGAAGCAGGCTCCAGGCTCTGAGCTATCAGCACAGAGCCCAATGTGGGGCTCGAACCCACAAACTGTGACATCATGAACTGAACAGAAGATCATGGCTTAACCAAGTGCACCACCTAGGGAGCCCACCATGATTTCCAATAGGAGATGGATTGGAGATTAATCAGATGGAAGAAGGTAAGCAAATGCATTACCTGGAAAACAGTATGGAGGTTCTTCAAAAAAAAAAACAAAAATAGGGGTGCCTGGGTGGCTCGGTCGGTTAAGTGTCCGACTTCGGCTCAGGTCATGATCTCACGGTCCGTGAGTTCGAGCCCTGCGTTGGGCTCTGTGCTGACCGCTCAGAGCCAGGAACCTGTTTCAGATTCTGTGTCTCCCTCTCTCTCTGACCCTCCCCGGTTCATGCTCTGTCTCTCTCTGTCTCAAAAATAAATAAACGTTAAAAAAATTTAAAAAAAAGAAACAAGAACAGACCTACCCTACGACCCAGCAAATGCACGACTAGGTATTTATTCAAGGGATACAAGTGTGCTGTTTTGAAGTGGCACATGCACCCCAATAGTAGCACTATCAACAATAGCCAAAGTATGGAAACAGCCCAAGTGTCCATCCATGGATGAATGGATAAAGAAGATGTGGTATATATATTTATAATGGGGTATTACTCGGCAATCAAAAAGAATGAAATATTGCTATTTGCAACTATGTGGATAGAACTAGAGGGTATTATGCTAGGTGAAATTTGTCAAAGAAAGACAAATATCATATGACTTGACTCATATGAGGAATTGAAAATACAAAAACAGATGAACATAAGAGAAGGGAAGCAAAAATAATATAAAAACAAGGAGGGGGATAAAACATAAGAGACTCTTAAATACAAAGAACAAACTGAGGGTTGCTGGCGGGGTTGTGGGTGGGAGGATGGGCTAAATGTGTAAGGGGCATTAAGGAAGACATTTGTCAGGACATGCACTGGCTGTTATATATAGGGGATGAATCATTGGAATCTACTCCTAGAATCATTATTGTGCTATATGCTAACTAACTTGGATATAAGTTAAAAAACATTTATTAAAAAAAATGTACTGCTCCCTTGATTTCCCTAGAACATCCTACAAATCTCTCAGATCTGTTCACTTTTTTCCATGATCACACACTTTTTCACCACCAATGCTAAGTTACCAATTTTTAGTGCCTAGCCTACCTTATGAACTCCAAACTGACTTTCTTCCAACCATCTTCTGGAACCCTTCTTCACACAATAGCCAAAAGTATCTTAAAAACACAATTAAAAAAAAATGCAGTGAAGTTATCCCCTTGATTAAAAGTCTTTATCTGCTGCCTATGAAATACTTTCAGGATAACTCCTCATCATAGCCTACAAGGAAGGCTCTGTGAGATTTCGTCCTGCTCATCTACCTCTCTGGCCTCCCCACACACCTTTTCAATACTGCTGCTTCAGCTTCAACCATTTCAGCCTTATTTCAGTTCTCTTTTTATTTCTTTTCCTAACAAACTAATCCCTGTTTCCAGGTCTTTACACTTGCATGACGTCTGCCTCATTTTCCTCCAGTTCCCCTGTTTGTCTACTTACTTCTTACTTATCTTTAAGAAGCCACTTCAAAACTCTCTTCCAGTGGAAGTCCTCCCTAATCTTCAGTCCAAATTATGTTGGTCATATATTCATATTCATACCTCACTATATATTTCCACTTGTGGAACTTCTCCTTTGGAACTTTGTATTATTATTGTGTGCACATTATTATTTGAATACAAACTGTCTTCCCAGTGAGATTGTAAACTCTATGACACTCATTAGCTCATCAGTCTGAAGATATATTATGGTATCAACAATGAAAAACATGGCACACTAATGGGATTATTTTATTTCAACACTATTTGCTACCAGCGGAAGAGACAGGTAAATATAAATTTCCCTTATTTCTAAAACACACATTTCTACTGAAAAAGCTATCAATTCATTGGCTTTGCCATCATTTCAATAAAGGACAGAAGGGATACAAAATATTTACATTTAAAATGTTGAAAAATGAAACAAAGTGGTCTTAAATTAGGTGTGGGGGGGTGCTGATTTCCGTGAATAAAGCACTCAGCATGAAATAAAAAGTTGTAATTGTAGATTTACCACCCATACATCATGTGATTTGGGGCAAACTGCAATCTGTTTTAGAAGATTTACCCTAGGGGTGCCTGGGTGTCTCAGTCAGTTAAGCACCCGACTTTGGCTCAGGTCATGATTTCACAGCTCGTGAGTTCAAGCCACACGTCAGGCTCTGTGCTGACAGCTCAGAGCCTAGAGCCTGCTTTGGATTCTGTGTCTCCCTCTCTCTCTGTCCCTCCCCCACTCACACTGTCTCTCTCTCTCTCCTTCAAAAATAAACAAACATTAAAAATATTAATAAAAAGGGTATTTACCCTGGGTGGGGAGAAGGAAAAAAGGACACTAACATTTGTTGATAACCTCCCACGTGTGTCAAATTCTACAAAGTGCTCTACATTTGTTAGACAATTTTATTTGAAATTTATCTTTGTCACACCATCAATGGTAACATTCTCATTTCTTTACATGTAAGAATCTATAACTTGGTGATGTTGACTGCTATTTCCAAATTAAGGAGTATAAGTGATAAAACTAGTTTAAAATTATGTGTATTTGACCTCAAAGTAGATGTTTCTTTTAATCATAAACTTTGCATCCCCTAGTTGCAAATAATAGCATCTTTCTCATAGGGCTGTTCTGAGATCTGAATGTGATTATATATGTGACCACAACAGTGCTTGGCTATTAGTAGATAATTAGTCCATATCCAATGAGTAAAAATAAATGCATATTCGATGGAATAATGTGTATGTAATAAACACAAATTGCCACAGCACACTCTTCTCACATCTAGGCTTTATTCATCACATAGACCTTCTGCAAAGATAGATCGGTTTCTTCCCCCGTAATGTTCATAAAAACTAATTTACATCTTCTTATAAGAACACTTGGCTAGAAGTCTGAATCACTGAATACATATAGGGTGATTTTGAGAAAAAACTTGTATATCTAAGACATCGTTTCACACAACTAGTAATTAAGATCTACTAGCTCTTGAGAGGCAGTAACCCTGAAACACATTTTTGGCTCTGTGTATCACAAAAGCAACATTTTACGATTGTTCATAAAAACATGCATGAGCTTAGAAGTTCCAGTTATTAAATGAATAAATAATGTGGCAAGTGCACAGAAAAGTAACAATTTGAATAATAAACAAGAGTTGTTTGGGTATTTCAATGATTTATTTATAATGATAACAGTTTAAATTAGATACTGGGATATTCATAATCATTGTACAAACTCTAGTTGAGTATTTTAGCTCTGTGCACTTAATATACTATATATTTTCAATGTAAGCCAATTTGTCTAATAAAATGATGAAAAAAATCTACCAGTTCAATGAAGCAGCTTTATGTAAAGACTGTAATTTAAGGACATTAGAATATTAAGCATTCATTTCATGCTGTTTCCTGCCTGGAGGTTGAGTAGCATATACAAACCTAACAATTCTGATGCTTCGGAACAGTTCCAAAAATTTTAAAATCAAATGGAAGCTTCTTTCATCCAACAGAATACTCCCCAGATACAAAATCAGAACAATAAAAAGTCTAATTTGCATCTCTCCTAATCAGACGTGCATTCAAAAATGCAATTAACCTGACGTTGAATTCAACCTGAACGGTTATGAGTTTGTTAAATGGTGAGGGTGAGGTTTCTTTTCTTTTTTTTCTTTCTTCCTTCCTTCCTTCCTTCCTTCCTTCCTTCCTTCCTTCCTTCCTTTTTTAATTTCTTTTGCTGGTATGAACTTTTGTTGTATTGATTTGCATTTTTTTTTCAAACTCCAATTTCTACCTGAGCCCAAGTAGTTTAATATTTGGGCTTCCAAAATGAGGCTTTTTTTTTTTTTTTGTATGTGGGAGCATGTTAGGCAATGGGATAAAATAATTTTGTCTTTGAAAGATTGTTTGCATGAAGAGAGGACTTTTTCCAAAGTATAACTTACCATATAAAAGAACTTATATAATCTCACCAAAAGATTATAAGGGAATCAAGGCGGAGGAAAGTCAGTAACTCAAGGCAAGTCTGTGTTTTCCACATCTGAAATGACCTCTACACTGGGTCTAGGACTCTTGGGTATGAGAGCAGTTTTACGCCTAAGCCCCCCAACCTCAGTTTTGGTTCTTTGTTTCCATGATTCCTCAAAAACATTGAGGAATGAGCATGGGCAAGGCAACTCAAATAAAATTGGAATAATGAAACACTGAAAACTCAAGCATGAAGAGAATGCAACTGACTTTATTAAATCTCCTACTTTTAATTATATGTATTAGCTTAGGGAGCAAATGAATGACCGCTTATGATTATTTACATAATCACTTTATTTTTTATTTATTTTATTTTTTAAAAATTTTTTTTAACGCTTATTTATTTTTGAGACAGAGGGACAGAGCATGAACAGGGGAGGGGCAGAAAGAGAGGGAGACACAGAATCCGAAACAGGCTCCAGGCTCTGAGCTGTCAGCACAGAGCCCGACGCAGGGCTCGAACCCACGGACCGTGAGATCATGACCTGAGCCGAAGTCGGACGCTTAACTGACCAAGCCACCCAGGCGCCCCAACATAATCACTTTAATTTAAGGTCTGCATTTAGAAGACTAGGAGCAAGCTTAGGTAGGAGAGCAATGGAATAACTCTGGTCATCAAGGACAGTTTTCTTAATTTTTGTTTAAGTTTATTTATTTTGAGAGAGAGATGGCACAAGTGGGGAAGGGGCAGAGAGAGAGGGAGACAGAGCATCCTAAGCAGGCTACTCACTATCAGCACGGAGCCCATTGCCTGGCTGGATCCCACAAGGCATGAGATCATGACCTGAGCTGAAACCAAGAGTCAGACACTTAACCAACTGAGCCACCCAGGTGACCTGGACAGCTTGTTGATTTTATAGTGAATGAGACACAGCCTGTGAAATTTGCAGCAGTCTTCTTAAATATAAGTCAATTCAACAAATGTTGGTAAGCACTGTACATATTCAGGGGATATAGGCCCTTTAATAAGGTAGCTTCTCTTCCCTCAGGATGCTTGCAGATCAATGGATGACACCTAATTAAATCATCATACACTCACCCCACTGTTTTACCAACTATACCAAGTTACCTCTCAAAATAAACGTAAGGAAGCCATGTTTGCAATGTCAAACACACTTTTCAGAGACCCAAAACAGATGTAGTTCCAGAAGGCTTTTTTTGTGAATGCATCTTGAGTTGTAGTTTTCTGTAATGGTGAGTGATAATGTGAAACAAATTGCCTTCATATGTAAATGCCCAGTATAAATGTAAAAAAAAAAAATTCCAAGTTCACAGCAAAGAAGCAAATTGCAGAAGAATACAATATGTTAGTAAGCATGGTAGAGTGAAGAGATTTCATTTAAGAAGTACATAAATGTATAAGTACAAATTTGGATTTGGGTAACAAATAAATGAATAAGCAACTCCACAGGGATCTTTGCACTATCAACACAATGTCCAGTGCATGATAGGCAGTCAAATATTTGTTTACAGAGAGAAGACAGAAATGGGTAGAAGGATGTTTGGCTGATGGAGATGCTATGGGTCAAGATAATCAGATATTTTGTGGGAACTATTTTTAGGACAGTTGAACTCTTTTATTAATATTCTAATCACCCACCAAAAATTTATTATAAGAGTGAGGATTTAGTACTTCTGAAAACTATGTAGAGTAGAAATTGGAAATATCATAATGAAACAGCTGTCACAAGGGGGGACCTTTAATGATAACTCTTTAATTGGCTAGAAATATGAGAGCAGGCCCCAGAAAAACACCAATAAGAGTAAGTCATGGACTAAGGAAGCCATGGCTTCCATGTGACCTTTGCTCAGAAGATAATTCTCAGCTATAGTGTTCACTTCCTCTCACCCTCTCAAGCTGCAGACAGGAAGATTATCAGAATCTCTCCCATCAGAACTTTTGACAGATGGAATATGCAAATCTCGTTTCACTCTGAGGATTTGCATAAATTGTCCATTTAGTAGCATTTCTTGTGTCCACAGAATCTGAAGTAGCACCAAAGAGCAATAGGAAAACTGTTGTAAATGTACGTTCTGCTCAAAATACGTCTTTATCTACAAGAGTCAACTATGAGTGGTAGCTGGCAATGAAAATTAGATCTCTGCAATTATTGACATATTTGGTTTGCTTCAACTCAGATTCCTGGAAGCCTTCCATCTATTTTTGAAAGTAACATAACATCATAAAGAAAAACAGAATGAGGTAGAGAAAAGAAAGGAAGGAAGGAAGGAAGGAAGGAAGGAAGGAAGGAAGGAAGGAAAGAAGGAAGGAAGGAAGGAAGGAAAGAAGGAAGGAAGGAAGACCACAGCCATACAGAATGAACAAAAGATAAAATAGTAATGCCACCAGAATATGAGGAAGTGACTTGAGGGCAATGACTTTTTTGTAGTAGAACAAGGCCTAATAGATGTTCTTCCAATGTTGGTTGACTCACAAAGCACCAATGCAGCAATATTATTCTAGTTACAAAATATAGATAGTTAAAAACCATACCTCCCTTTGTGTAGATCTATTTTGCTTATTTATAATTTGAATACATATTCATTAGATTAGTGGGCAGAAAACTAAACATAGTTCCCTCTGCAGGGTGCAGTAATTTCTCAACAAATACTTGTCATTAAACATTGAATTAAAAATATTTTGTTCATTGAGGGTGCCTGAGTGGCTCAGTCATTTTAAGCGGCCCACTTTGGCTCAGGTCATGATTTCATGGTTCGTGGATTCAAGCCCCGTGTCAGGCTCTGTGCTGACACACTGGAGCCTGGAGCCTGCTTCAGATTCTGTGTCTCCCTCTCTCTCTCTGCCCCTCCCCTACTCTCTCTCTCTCTTTCTCTCTGTGTTAAGAATAAACATTTAAAAAATTTTAGAAAAGATTCTGTTCATTTAATACATATCAACCAAAAATCAAACAATATATTGGGTATTTCCTAGGCCAAAAGGGTTAAAAATGACTAAGAGAATACAAGCATTTCTCTTAAAGAACCTAAAATATAGAATTATTTTTACTGCTATTACTTATTATTATTATTATTATTGTTGTTGTTGTTATTATTTTCGTTTTTATTTTTATTATTTTTAGAGAAAGAACTTTACTGGGGTATTCCTAAAAGCTTTTGAAAATAATTTTGGTACCTGCAGTGGGCAAACTAAAGAGTATCTTGTTTTACACAATGATGCCTGAACAATTATATAAACTACTATTGTTCAGGCACAACACCACTTACTTTTGTGAACACCTAAAATTACTCATTCTGAGCCAAGGATGGTGAATTGGGCTTGTTGTCAAGCTAATGTGCAGTCCCAACCCAGAATGAATACAAAATAGTGAGACAGAATTTCTTGCGTCTCATAAACTGTCTGTGGGAGTAATATCCAGCATCGAGTCCCTAAATACACTGAGTCATAGCTGCATTCTTAAAATATGTGTAAACTTTGCTAAGGGAATCTCTCTGAAGGACTCTGTTCTTTGCATGCACAGATTCTGACATAAATACCAGAAACATTCATTTCTTTGTGTCCTATATGAGAAAGTAGGTTTTTTTCCCCCTTCTTTCTTTCCTATATTTATCACCAATGAAACTTAAAATTTACTGTGTATGTCAAAAGATTGTAAGGAGAGATCATTGTAAGTGCCTTCTTTGTCCTTTAAATATTCATAAAAATACCATTTGAGTAATTTAGTTTTGTGTCTTGTATGTTTTAGCTCAAATATCATCTCTGGAGGCCTCCCTCTCCTGGACGTGGATGGGTATGTTCTCCATTCTTCACCTTTGCTCATTTTCCATGATATGTTTTCTATTCTAACAACTTATACATAAATACAATCCATTTAAGATGGTGATATTAGGGGCACCTGGGTGGCTCATCCAGTTGAGCATCCGACTTTGGCTCAGGTCATGATCTCACATTTGGTGGGTTTGAGCCCTGTGTCAGGTTCTGTGCTGACAGCTCAGAACCTGGACCTGCTTTGGATTCTGTGTCTCCCTTTCTCTCTGCCCCTCCTCTGTTTGTACTCTGTCTCTCTCTGTCTCTCAAAAATAAATAAATGTTAAAAAAATTGTAAATAGTGATATTAGTTTACCTGTTTAATATCTATCTTTGCCCCCAACTAGAATGTAAGCTTCATGAAAACAGAAACTTTGCCTGTCTGAAGAGACTACTTTATTTCATTCCCAGATCCTAGACAGTGCTTGACATGGAAGATTCTTAATAAATCTTTGTTGAATGAATAACTGAATAAATAAAGTATACCCATGCAGCAATTTCCTTCTTCCTCATATCTGATATTTATTGGGAATTACTGCATGAATAACTATAAAATTAAAATAGTAGATCTAAACTGCATAAACTGCATCTTCCCATTCTAAATAAAGCTATTTTAAAAACTAAAGTCAATGTCTAAATAGGGCAGCAGAAATAACATTTGAAACCGTATATTCTCTGAAAGACCAACGCCTGCCAAATATAATACAAAAGTAGAAAGCTGTAGCCCAATCTCATTTTTGCATAACAAACAAAAAACTAAACTGCCAGCATACTGAATCCAGTAATAGAGTAACATACCATTACCAATTGAGGTTCAATTAAAAACTGTTAAGGATCATGTGATATTAGTACAATTAGGATAGTCATCTCAACAGGCATTAAAGGCATTTAATAAATTTCAAAAGTCAAGAGTCTACCTGATGCTTAACTAAATTCCTGAAACATTTATATTACATTAAAAATAAAGATATGAGTGTTTATGGTAACAAGCATGATTTAGCACTAGACAATACAATCAGTACCAGACAAGTAGTAGCAGAAAATAAAATTGTGTAAGAGAATGAAGTAAGAGTGGTAGAACAGTACTTCTGGAAGGTGCTTTTGGAAGTTTTGGAGATAGGGAATTTTTTAATCATTTTGAAATTATACAAATTATTATGGAGAAACCATGGACTAATGAAAAAAGATGCAAGTAATTATTGTTGAGTATAGAATGAGTGATAAAAATCAATGGTTGTAGGGGTGCCTGGGTGGCTCAGTCAGTTAAGCATCTGACAGCTCAGGTCATGATCTTGTAGTTCGTGGGTTTGAGCCCCATGTCAGGCTCTGTGCTGACAGCTCAGAGCCTGGAGCCTGGAACCTGATTTGGATTCTGTGTCTCCTTCTCTCTCTGCCCCTCCCCCACTCATGCTATATTTCTTTCTCTCTCTCTCTCTCTCTCTCTCTCTCTTAAAAATAAATATTAGGGGCGCCTGGGTGGCTCAGTCAGTTAAGCATCTGACAGCTCAGGTCATGATCTTGTAGTTCGTGGGTTTGAGCCCCATGTCAGGCTCTGTGCTGACAGCTCAGAGCCTGGAGCCTGGAACCTGATTTGGATTCTGTGTCTCCTTCTCTCTCTGCCCCTCCCCCACTCATGCTATGTTTTTCTCTCTCTCTCTCTCTCTCTCTTAAAAATAAATATTAGGGGCGCCTGGGTGGCTCAGTCAGTTAAGCGTCCGACTTCGACTCAGGTCAGATCTCGCGGTCCGTGAGTTCGAGCCCCACGTCGGGCTCTGTGCTGACTACTCAGAGCCTGGAGCCTGTTTCAGATTCTGTCTCTCTCTCTCTCTGCCCCTCCCCTGTTCATGCTCTGTCTTTCTGTCTCAAAAATAAATAAGCGTTAAAAAATTAAAAAAAAAATATTAAAAACAATTAAAAAAATTAAAAGTTGTCTTATATAGAAATAATACCTCTTTAAAAATGTAAAATAAGAAACAAAAACCTCATAATGAAAAATATCATTACATAATTAATGCTTAACTCATCAGAATTATCTAGAGCCTTTATGGAATGACATAAAGGACCATTTAAATACATAATCTTTATTTATAAGAACACTCAAGTCTATACACTGATATGTAAATGTATTCAGATTCCCATAAATTTCCTAAAATAATTTGAAGGAAAATATAAAAAGTAATAATTTAAACCTAAAAAGCTAATTTAAAAGGCCAATACTGTGGAACTAGTCAGAAGAAAAAAAAAAGATAAAGAAAACAACAAAAGACTGATACTTTTTCCAAATATTTAAATGTGTCATAATATATGAATTAAAACCGCATAGTGATAATGCAAAGACAGATCAATATAAGATAATAATGTCTGAAATATACCAGTATATTTGTGAATTCACTATGTGGGGAAATGATAATTTAAATAAAGGGAAGGAAACAGAGATTCTTCATAAATGATACTGGTATACCCTTAAGTCCTTGTGGGGAGAATTAGAGCCCTATGTCACTTCATTCATCAAATAAATTTCAGAGGCAATAGATATTTAAACAAATAAACAAAAGCCTGGAAAAAGGGTTAGGTAATTTTTAATTTTTAATTTTCTGCTAATGATAAGTTTCCCCATCCATATCATGAACTTAAGAAACCAAAAAGGTGAAAGTTGTAGAATCTGACAGTATTAAAAATCATTAAAAAAATAAGCCATATGTCTTTACATAAAATGAGATATAAAAAATAAAGCACATTTAATGAAGGAATCCTTACTAATTTTAATGTAGAAAGTACACCTTCAAATACTTACACATACACACACAAAATAGCAAATTAAACTCAATAGGAAAAAAAAGGGATCAATGACATGACTAGTAAATTCAAAGAACATTTATATGTTCAATCAGGTAAAGATCATAAATTCAGATTTTGTGCTCCCACACTCCACCTCTACTAAACACATCATGGAAATTAAATATGAAGTAGACAGAAGTCTGAAAAGACATTGTGGCATGGAAAAACAAAGGGAGCATTTCCAGAGAGAAGACCAGGACAGAAAGGCAAGGAGGTAAGCCCATAGACAAACTTGTGGTCCCGCTGGGCTCCTGGTGCAGAAGCAGTCTTGGGGGGAGATTACTGGCTCCCAACACACAGTGTGGAATGAAGTGACTTACAGGTGGTCAGACTGGGGCCAGGCTTAAGGCCTCTGACCTGAGGCCAGAATAGCACATCTCTGACTGCTAAGAGGTGCTCATGAAAGTCTTGAGATTCTCTGCAGAAAGGGTTCATATCATGCAGGGAAAGAAGAAAGAAAGAAAGAAAGAAAGAAAGAAAGAAAGAAAGAAAGAAAGAAAGAAAGAAAGAAAGAAAGAAAGAAAGAAAGGAAGAGAGGGAGGGAGGGAGGGAGGGAGGGAGGGAGGGAGGGAGGAAGAAAGAAAAAAGAAAAGAGAAAAGGAAAGGAAAGAAAGAAAAGAAAAGAGAAAAGAAAAGAAGAGAAAAGAGAAAAGAAAAGAAAAAGAAAAGAAAAGAAAAGAAAAAAGAAAAGAAAAAAGAAAAAAGGAAAGAAAAGGGGGAAGCACAGCCACACCACAATCAGGAGCTGAGACAACCTACAACTGGCAAAGAGAAAGCCTGTCACACCACCACTGTCAAAGGGTTGGGAACTCCATGATTGTGAAGTAAGTGGTAACACTGTCTTAAAATAGCAGGGTGAGGTAGGCAGGAGGAGGTCTAGGCAGACCCCTAGGAGACAATGCTGACAGAGAAAAAGACAGCCAGACAGACAAAGGGAGGGAGAAAGTGGGAATGAAATTTAACCTCAGTCAAAATAAGGTGGCTCCCTTCAGGAAAGTGAAAGCATACAATGTAATTAATCACAAATATTAAGTCAACAGACAAAAGAAATCCCTTAAAAAGCTGAAAGGAATAGAACAATATAAAATAATTTAAAATCAATGAAATGCAAGATCTTCAGAGAAATAACATTAGAAGTAACAATTGATTTAAAAAACAGAACTAGAAATTGCGGAAGAACGGAAATAAGAATATGAAAAAAAGACCCCAATACAAGCTGATAAAAGCTGGAGTAATGGAAAGAAATGACAAAAACCATGTCAACATAGCACACAGTTGACGACAGAATTACTGAAATGAAACAAAGTAGAAAGAGTCCTCTACGCAGGACTGGAATTAAGAACACATGGAATAGAGATTGAGAGGTTCCCAAAGAATTCTATTGTCCTAGAAAACATTAGAGGAAATTAAAAGATACAGTATTTGAAAAGTTGATTTCCATACATGATTGAGTAAAACCACACACTGAGTAGCAGGAAGATGGGTACAAGTTAGTGTGTATCAAAAACAAGTAATAAACCCATAGATACAAAGATAAAGTTAAAATGTAAAGAAACCAGGAAATTAAGTTAAAATTAATGAATTTCTGGAAAGAAAAACATGAAAAAGAAGACGGAAAAAGAGAAGAAGGGAATGGAGAAATCACATTTACTACTGTGAGTCCTTACATAAGAGGGCTCTAAACACTGTCAATGTTGTTTGGTAAAATTAACTGACTGTAAATAATCATTATATGAATAATATTTTTAATTTTGATTAAAAGGGGAACTAAAATGTAGAAATTAATAGATACCCCCCAAAATATTAGTTTAAAGGACAGTTAAATTATGTTAAGATGTGTGTTATGTTCAAGAGAGGGACAGTTGCCGAATCACCTTAAACATTCTAGAAAATATAATAGCTAATTGTATGTGATAAATAAAATTGTCACCAAAATAAAATTAAAATCAAATCCATAATTTCTGGGGGAAAAAACAGAGGGAACTAAATTATGTTTTATGGATCTACTGGAAGTTTGAAAGCAATTTAAAAAGAAAACAAAAGAATAAAGTCCAAATATTGCTTTGGCCCACTAAATGAAATTTAACCTATCCTGTAAGAGAGAGACTATTTGATAAAATGAAAATCTCTGACCACAGGGCAATTTAATTAGAAAGTAGCAATAAGAAAATACTTTAAATATTTTTCCCAAAAAACACAATAAAATAAAATATTTAAACCTGAACCATGTTACTAGAGATCTATCTATATAATATGTATATTATTATATATCAAAATGTGTAGAACACAGGAATATCTGTAATCCTCAACATAGTTATCAAAATGAAAATGATTGAAAATAAATAATATCATTTTCAACTTATAAATTATTCAATATCAATAGTATAATTGAAGAAAGTGTAAGAAAGAAAATAATAAAAATACGAGCAATGTTTAAAAATGGTATATACAGAAACAAAAGAGGATCAGCAGTACAAAAGATAACTCATTGAGAAATGAAATAAAATAGAAATCTTTTGTTAGGTTGATCAAGAAAAAAAGGAGAAAATTGTACAAATAAGAAACAAAATAGCTATATTTAAATGTATAGATGTACATAATTGTAGTATAAATGTCAGAAATCATAACTGTAAGTAAAACACTGTAGGCAATTAAGTTGAAAATTAGGTAAAATGGCTATTTAAATATATATATGTATGTGTGTGTATATATATATATATATATATATATACACACACACACACATATTACATATGTATATATATAATATGCATATATAACCAAAATTATTCAGGAATAGAAAATATACATTTCTCTAAAAAGAGAGAAATATTTTCATGTGGTTTAACACACACACACACACATACACACACATACACAACTCAAACGATTTATATGTAATTTCTACAAAACATTCAAGGAAAAAGAAATCCCTATGCTACACAAAATATTTCACAAGAAAATGAAATGAAGATAGTTATCTAATTTTATGGCTACTGCCATAAAACCAGGTAAAGAATAATACAAACTACAAAAATTATACACCTATTCTAAACAGGTTTGGTTTGCTGTTAATAAGGAAAAAATAGCTCTTTAAACTCATCACTATAAAATATATATATTGAATTATACACATATAAATTTATCCCAGGAGGAATGGCTACATATTTGAAAATATTCTGATGCAAATCATTACATTAACTAAAATCAGAAGAAAAAAAAAAAGCAAATACTGTAGATACAATAGATCATTTCAATGATAAGAGGTATTCAGAGCATCTGAGTGACTCAATGGGTTGGGCATCCAACTTCGCCTTACGTAATGATCTAACGGTTTGTGAGTCCCACTTGGGGGCTCCCTGCTGTCACCACAGAGCCTGCTTTGGATCCTCTGTCCTTCTTTCTCTCTCTGCCCCTCCCCTGCTCACACATGCATGCTCCCCCTCTCATAAATAAACCTTAAAAAATTTTAAAGAAAATAAATATTGAATGGAATTCAACATCATTCATAGTAAATCTTAGCAAACAAGGAAGAAATGTGTATTTCCTTAACATGTTAAAAATATTTAAAAAAAAATTTTATGTGTATAAAAAATTTAGAAATATTTTCATTAATCAAGAACAAATTTTTATTGAATTTTATAAGGAGATCAAGAAAAATAATAATACAATATAAAGCAAATTAAAAGGAAGATGATATGGAGAAGAGTAAAAACTATTTTTTGCAATTATATAATATCTAGATAGAAATCAATACAATCTACATAATAGATATTTGTACAAGTTAAAGTGAATCATATATAATATCAATATAAAAATCAATTGTGGTACTCTATACAAATAGCTAATTGTCCAGAAAATATAGATTAAAAACATTTTTCTTTGGTAATGCAAAACTAAAAAAAATGGTAAATATAAATTAGGGCAAGAATTTACCAAGAAATTTACAAAATATTACTGCAAGTGATTAAAAAATTAACTAAATGAATAAGCAAGTTAATTAATGGGAGAATTTACTATTATAATGGAAATTCTCACTCAGGTTAATATAATAATTGAATATAATTTCAATCAAAATCTCAATAGCATTTTATTTACTTAAGATGAGAGGTTGTAACTAACATGTACATGGAACATCAAAGGGCCTATAACACTGATATAAACTTTTTAATAAAATGGGTGTTTTGTGTTGTGGATTCTTGCCTAAGAATTTGCATCAAGATTTGTTATGAAGTCATAGTAAAGTCCTTATGCAAGAACTAAAAAAAGATAGCACAAAAGTACTAGCCAGAAGTCTACAGAAGTAGAATCTAGAGAAGAACTATGCGTGTATGGAAAATCAATATCTAACAAGTTGGTATTACAAGTCTTTGAAAAAGATGGATTATTTAATAAGTGGCACAGAGGTAAATTGACTATACACATGGAATAAAAAAACGAAATCATATTCTTACCCCATCCATCATTCAAAACCACTACAGAGTGGTACAACATCTACTTCTGAAAATCAAATCCTTACAAAATCATTAGACATATGTATAGGAGAATATTTTTTTTGACTGAATGGTACAGAAGAAATTTCCTAAAGTACACACACATACACACACACACACACACACACACACACACACACTGACATATAAACAGCAAATAAAGTGTAAATACTTATGATAAATTAAACTTCATTAAAATAAAAATCTTCCATTCAAGGAGAGACCCTATGATTAAAGTGAAAAGACAAGTCACACAGAGGAAAAGAAAAAAAATTTACAAGAACTGGAACTGAAAAAGGATTACTGTTCTAATGCCAAAATAATATGACCAGTCTCTTAGAATCAGTGAGTTAATTATAAAAGACTGATGGAATATAATCGTTAAGTTAAATATGGGTAAATACTACTTAGTAAATAAATTCAACCAACTACATTAAACATGAATGGGTAAATACAATTATCCGCAACAATAAATCACCATTTTTTTATTCTTTTGTTTGTTTTGTTTTTGGTCAACAGGCCACAGCAAAATGCCTCGCCAAAAAACCTCCACAAAACAAACAAAAAAACAAACAAAACAATGACAGCAGAGGGAAAAAAAATAAAAAAGAAAACAACCAAGCCAATGCTTTATGATTCAGAATATGTGTAGATCTGAAAAAGAAAGCCCTAACACAACCTGCCTAATGACTATATTCTTTTCAAAGGCTGTAATGTTCCTGTAACTAGTAAGTATCTTCAGTCCTCTTTTTCCCTCTTTATAACACATGGTTAAAGGATGGTCTTATATTTTGAATTCACAAGCAGTTTTGTCAGCAACCCAACAATTCTCTCTCTCAAAGCTTTTGAAGTCTTTGGCCTAAGATCCTAAATTAATTTTAATTAAGGATGAATTTAATTTATTTGGGACTGATAATTAGTTAACTTTCACCATACAAACAGGCAATCCATGGCAGATGAAAACTGAATAACAGCGTATGTTAGATGATGCTTGATTTCACTAATGATCAGGGAAATGCTTATTAAAATCTACAATGAGAGGCAATGCTGTGCATATCAGGTTGGGATATTCAGAAACTACCAAGTACATATTTTCGATTACTTACAATGTATGTAGTTTATATTTGTTCAATTTCTAAGGATGATGTATATATAAATAAAAATTTAAATATATCCGTGAAATACTGTCAAATGGAAAATGAAGGTTGCTAAAATATATAGGACATAATCGTATTTACAGACACACACACACACACACACACACACACACACACACACACACACACAAGTACATTTAAGGAAGGGAGAGAGGAGCAGTAAGATAGAGAGGTAGTTAGATAGATGTGACACACATACATACAGACAGATAGGCAGATGGCCATCAGAGGGGAATGCAATAGAGTATCAGAGAGAGTGACAAGAAGAGACATACAGACACAGAGAGACAAATAAAGATTTTCTGTAGAAGTATTAGCTGATGTACAGTTTTTCCTGGGGATTACCTGTACTGCTCTCTTTTCTGCTTTGTTGTTGTTGTTGTTGAATAACTTTATACTAAATACGCTTTGTTTTGCAACATTAAAATTTTTATTAATAAAAATAATAACACAAATACTGGTTCTACTCATGCCAATATCACTCCTTAGGATATATCCCAAAATCTCTGAACACTTCCCACCCCATGATCAGGAAAACCGTAATTTTAGAGCACTATTAAGTATTATAATAAATGAAAGAAAAACCATACACAATTAATGGATTTATTCATACCAGTCTCATTTTAAAATCTATCATGAAATTCTAAACACTTCCTATCCCTGGATAAGTAAAATGATGATCTCTTTTTATTTCCTATTCTTTAAAGCCTTCATAAGCTACATTTTAAAAGAAAAATAAAGAACATGCACCAATTAAATGATTTCATTCTTTTGGCACTGTGACTGTGATAAACTGTTGAAAATCTTCAGTCTATTTAACCAAGCTAATTAGATATGTGTGTAAACTCATTTATATTTGTGCTAAAATCAGTCATCTATTTAGCCATTTACCTGTTCATGATAAACATGGAACTCAGGACGGCACTAGCTTACTTAATGCTATAAATGTAACTATGGACTTCTTATGTTTTTCCATAAGCACCGAGCATGTGTCAGGAAGAACAAATCTCATGATTCAGCTACTTCACCAGAACTGGAGGTTCTAAGCTGCAGATGGTGGGAATAACCATATTAAAGCTAAATTACAAATTATTATAGATTCTAACAATAATTTCCCACAACAATCATAATTATTAGGAGAGTGTCTCAACCGTCTCACTTATGTACTCCCCTAGACTATTCATTATCCACAGCATTCATTTACCCAATGCATTGAACCAACCTCCTTAACTACAAAACTTTAAGGACTGAATGAGCTTCACACATAGACTTTCTTCCAGGAAATGGGCTTTCTGGTTCACCATTAATGTGAAAATAGAGCTATATCCCTGGGGTATTAGGATACTGAGTTAGTTTTCTTTCCACAAAACATAACTTAACTGATGCTGAATGTAGTTTGATAACTAACAGGAATTTAAACATGTCATACAATTGGTAAAATACTTTTGTATAATTGCTTCCTGGGAGATAAAAATCCAAGTGAAAAAGGATTATCGCATGACAACATAGTGAACATCAGCTCCAACAGCATCCTGTTGCAGGGTTATGGGGAACTCTCTGGTTGAGAGAATGGGGATCAGTCTTGTACCAACATTAAGTGTATTGGATGTGCTCCTACGCTAGTAGATTCTACACTTACCTAAATTTCTGAATTGTTTATTAAGAAATTCCAGAACAATCCAGTGTTATTGTGAGTGTGTGTGCACCTGTGTGTAGCGGGGGGGGAGGGGTCTCTTCCCACCATCCTAAAACCCTCCTGTGTAACAAAGACAAAACTGAAAAAAACAGGCAACGTCATTTTCACATGTAAGTGTATGGAACCTATACTCTAAGAAATAAAAGACTGATCCAAGAACATAAATCTATGATACTTCATATAAACCACCACAGAAAAGATGAAAGAAACAGATAAAAACCTGCATCAGGATTACTGAGTAATGTAAAGAATACTTTAGGAGAAAAATTGCTTTGTCATAATCTTAACATAATTTTTAGGACAGATGTGGTTATATGTGAGGAAGTCTCAGGCAAGGGTGAAGAGAAGTCAGGGGTCACAGTAAATTTGAACATATTTCTCTCCAAAAACACATTTAAAAGAAATTAGAAAATGCAATTAAAGTGTATACATATTTTATTTTAATGATGTTAATTCACTTTCTATGAAGTTAGCACATTAAACATTCTGTGATTTGGATCCTATTAAAAACTATATTATGCTAAAATAAAATATTCTAAAAATTATTTTGGTGACAGAAGAATATTTAGACACAGCTAATTGAGAGAACAAATTATCCCATTTAGAACCGTGTGAAGTATAACAAATGTGTACATTAAATTGAAAACAAAGCTGGGCTTTTCCCATCATCATCCTCCAAGGGAGGAAGTCAAAGTTGGATGAAGATATGATGTTGAAGAGCATCTTTGAAGGAATTAGAGAACAACCATGCTGCTACCAACACTTCATAGATTGGACTGGAATCCTGTGTAGGCTCACTCACTCAATCATGTTTCTGGCACGTGACCTGGGAAGACTCATTAGCTTAGAGCTGGAACAACTGAGGCATTTCTATCTTCATGCAATTTGCATAGACCCCATCCCAACATCCCCCAAAGTCATAATCTATCAGCATCAAGTCTGTCTAAAACCTGCCCTCAGTATCATTTAAACCATGTATGGGTGACTATGGGTTGGAACTGCTTTCCTTCTGTGAACCTGTGAAACTAGACAAGTCACTGGCTTCCAAAATATAATGGTGGGACAGACATAGGTTAGGCTTTCCAATTCCAAAAAGGAGAAATTGGCAGGAAGCAAGGGGTCATGGATCCCAAATGAGTCCAAAACGTAGCATGGCAAATTCCATTTGATTTTAAAGATTGAGAACAATCCTCTTTGGCTCTATGGTATGTCCTCCAGGATCACCATTATAGTGACCCTGTCCCCTGCCCTCTGGGCCCAGGGTGGCAGTGGCAGCCTTGATGGCCTCTGAACTGCTTCTGGATTATTCTTCCCTTTACTTGAAAGACAATGCACATTTGCAGCTGGATACCTATATTAGCCCAGTTCTTGCCTATAGAACACCAGAAGTCTGAGAGCCTTCCATCATGATAACTCAACTTTGTCCCCTTACATCCAAGATGGCTGGGTTTCTACTGATACCAAATTCTGATAACCCTTGTAGGCTCCCAGTGTGGTTCACAGAGCTCCAGCCATTAGACCAGAACATCTTCCATAGATCTTTCCTTGATGACCTCATCTCCATTTGTGGCTTGTGCTTAAGATGCTTGATTGGGTTAGTGATTCACTTGCCTAATCTCTTTATAAAACCTTGTCTAGCCACACTCTTGGCCCCTTTTCTAGAGGACACTATCTGGATAGGCTGAGAAGGTTCCAAACCTTCAAGTTCTGCTTCCTTTTTGCTTAAATTGTTCTCTTCCAGTCTTCCCTCCTGTCACATTTTACTATAAACAGCAAGGACAAACCAGGGCACATTTTGTACATTTTGCTTAAAAATATTCTCAGGTAAATATCCAAGATCATTGCTGATAAGTTTTACATCCTACAAAGCACTAGAACACCACTGGGCCAAGTTCCTTCCCACATCATCGTAACAAAGATCACTTTTCCTTTGGTTTCCAATAAAATACTCATTTCCAGGTGGTATTTTACCAGAAACATTTTAACATTCAGTTCATGGCAATATATGTATTTTCTTAGACAACGGAAGCATTCTGTACAGCTCTCCTCTTTCTGAGCTCTCACTAGGATTGCCTTTATTATTCACACTTCTGTCATTAGTATTCACACTTCTGCTATTAGTCTCTCTAAGACAATCTAGGCCTTTACTATCAAGCACCTCAAATTATCCTCCACCAATTACCCAAATCCAGAGCCATTCCACACTTTTAGCTATCTCTTAAAGAAGCACCCTACTTCCCAGTACCAAAATCACCTGTATGGTTTGACCCTCCTTGTATTAGTTTGCTAGGGCTACCTTCACAAAGTACCACTAATTGGGGGGCCTGAACAACAGAAATGCATTATCTCATAGACTTGGAGGCCACAAGTCTGAGATCAAAGTGTTGGCAGCGCTGATTTCTTTGGAGGCCTGAGAGGGAAGGATCTGTTCCAAGGCTCTGTATGTGGCTTGTAGATGGCTACTTCCATGCTCACATGGGCATTCTTTCTCTTATATGTCTCTGTGCCCAACTTCACCTTTTTAATTTTTTTTAATGTTTATTTATTTTTAAGAGAGAGAGAGAGTGCAAGCAGGGGAGAGGAAGGGAGAGAGGGAGACAGAGAATCTGAGGCAGGCTCCGGGCTCTGAATTGTCAGCACAGAGCCTGACACGGGGCTTAAACTCACAGACCATGAGATCATGACCTGAGCCGAAGTTGGGCACTCAACCGACTGAGCTATCCAGGCACCTCTACCAAATTCCCCTTTTTATAAGGACCTGTTAGATTAAGGTCATATCCTAAAACCTTTATTTAAACTTGATTATCTCTATAAAGACTCTATCTGCAAATAAAATTATGTTCTTAAGTACTGAAGTTTAAGACTTCAACATACAATTTTAGGAAGGCACAATTCAACCACAACATCCTACAAAGTGTAGGATAAAAAAAAATGTGTATGTTTATTTCAGCATCTAACTTTGATGCATCTGGTCTTAGTCGTTAGGTTTGATACTCTGAAATCTAATGCATATTACAAAGATAAAAATACTATCTAGAGATAAATAAAAACTTCATTCACATGTGTATGAAATTGTGGACCCATGCTTATTTAAGACACTATGTCTAATAAGATAATCTCATAATTTTTTCAATTAGAAGTATTGCTTGTGTTCACCATTCCTCTTAGCCTACAGACACATGCCTGTGGTTGAACAAAAACACTAAGTTCATCTTACAGCTCCCTATTGCATTCTTAATGCCTTTGGGTAAATATATACACACTTCAGCCTGTGAAAGTCCTCCTTTGCCATATGCTCTTTAGTGTAGACTATGGAATGGGCAGTTAGCCTTGTAAATTATTCCCCACCTTTGTCAATGGTGAATGTTATTTCATGTACAAGCTTATGACCACAATTTGCATCGGATGGATCACCACACGAGCACATCTATCCACTCGGTTCTCAGGCAATTTCTCCATATATATTGTTATAAGAAGCCTTTTCCTGTTCTTCATTTTCTTTTTAGTTCTGTTTTAGGATTCAGGTTAGGTATGGACTGCACATAAGTGCTGGAGTTTGCTCAATCAAAAACTGAAACACATGCTCTCACTAATACAAGGACAAAAGGGAAGAATATTTGAAATCAGAACAATACCAAGAAATTCTCACTATATGGTTGCCTTGGCTATGCACCATCAAAGTGTAGATTGGAAACATCTTTAAAAGCACTGAAGTAATACAGAATGCAATATTAGCTAATTTTGTCATCATCAGAAGGCACTTGAGATGTGACTTTCTGCCATTCTTGTCAGTGACTAGAAGAGATGTCTATCATAATATCTAAATCAGACCACTCAAGGCAATACTGAATAAAATGTTATCTCTGGAGGTGAATAAAATTTTCTTGAACTGAAAAGCTGTCGCAGTTAAAATATTAGCATGAGGAATTTTAATTTGCATTCAGTATGATGCCTCCTTTTCCCTGATCCTTAAGTATTGATAATAAATGTGTTTTTGTTTTGTCAACATTTTTATAAATCCAGCCTAAACCCAGTCTGCTCATAGTACTCTATTAGGGCTGGGGATATGAAGATTAATATAAGTGGTTGCACTAATGCCAGAAAGAATGATATGCAAAAATTCTATCTCATTTTTTAGAGTAAAATAAAGTTTTCTTTGTGTGAGACTATTACAATTGAGCACTGGGATTGTCAAGGGTTTCAGGATAGTAATCTCTCAAGTATTCAAATAAACATTCTAACTTTGGATAGTTGATTGGAAATCATAACTGAAGTTGAACTATAGTATTAGCTAATGACAAAGTTTATGATGCAGATATATTATCACCCATTGAAAATATTTGCATTGTAAAAGATCAAAAACATAAAGGCTTACTTGACAAATGTTCATTCAGAAGCATATGTTTTCAATATTGTGAACTTTTTGCAGAGAAGTGTATGCTAATCATGTTTCTTTATAGAATTTAAAATAGTTCAACAGCATTTTGAAACAAATGTCTTACAAAAGAAATCTGTTGCTATCATGTCTAAGTTCTCTCTATTTTTAAGAAAGTTAAAATATCTTGAATAGTCTTTTTCTTCTTGTGAACTATGGCAATTAAGGACACCTTACTAAATACCCTTTGTGTGTAAAATGGATAAAGTAATGGTACATACTTCTAAGGGTAGGTATGAGGACTAAAATTAACTAATACATGTGAATCAGTTACTACAACACAAAGAATACAGTAAGTGCTTAATGAAAGTTAACTGCTTATTTTGTCACTGTTTTATTTTCAAATAACTAAATTTTTACCTTCTAAAATTAATTTTGTTCAACGTTTTGGGCAATAAGATTTATTCAATGAATCTTGTTTGAACCCCTGTCTCACCAGACAGTTGACAGTGTGTGTGTGTGTGTGTGTGCACTCTGAAATGTAGACAGAAGAAGCTTCTTCATTAACGTAAAAGGCTGTCCACAAACTAATAGGTTGGAGTCAGAATAGGGACCTTCTACCTCAAACAACACTCACTGTGTTGCATCAATAAGAAATTGAGAGAATCAAAGGCAGATTTTAAAGTAGAGTCAAGGAACAATAAGTCAAGAAAGCTGGAAAGAATATCCAATGTAAAAAGGACAGTCTCTTCAACAAATGGTGTTGGGAAAACTGGACAACAACATGCAGAAGAATGAAACTAGACCACTTTCTTACACCATACACAAAAATAAATTCAATGGATGAAAGACCTAAATGTAGAAGAGAACACAGGCAGCAAATTCTTTCACCTTGACCATAGCAACTTCTTACTAGACACGTCTCTGGAAGCATGGGTAACAAAAGCAAAAAATGAACTATTGTGACTCACAAAATAAAAACCTTCTGTACAGCAAAGGAAAAGCAATAAATAAAACTAAAAGGTAGCCTACAAAATTGAAAAAGATATTTGCAAACGACGTCTCTGGTAAAGGTTTAGTATCCAAAATCTATAAATAACTTATCCAACCCAACATCTAAAAAAACCCCAAACAATTCAGTTAAGAAATGGGCAAAAGACATGAACATTTTTTTTTTCAAAGAAGACATCCAGATGTCCAATAGATACATGAAAAGATCCTCAGCATCACTCATCATCAATGAAATACAAATCAAAACCACAATGAGATACCATCTCATGCCTGTGAGAATGGCTAAAACTAATAACACAAGAGACAAAAGATGTTGGAAAGGATGTGGAAAAAAGGGAACAAACCTTTTTATACTGTTGGTGGGAATGCAAACTGGTGCAGCCAGTCTTGAAAATCATATGGAATTTCCTTTAAAAGTTAAAAATGGAACTACCCTATGACCCAGAACTTGCACTACTAGGTAGTGAAAAGCATACAAAAATACTGATTTGAAGGTGCACATGCACTCTGATGTTTATAGCAGCATTATCAAGAATAGCCAAATTATGGAAATAGTCCAAATGTCCATTGACTGATGAATGGATAAAGAAGATGTGATTATATGATAGAATACTACCCAGCCATAAAAAAGAATTGAATCTTGCCATTTGCAAAGACATGGATGGAACTAAAGTGTATTTTGCTAAGTGAAATAAGTTAGAGAAAGACAAATATCACATGATTTCACTCATGTGGAATTTAAGAAGCAAAGCAGATGAACATAGGGGAAGGGGAAAAAAGAGAGGGAAGCAAACCATAAGAGACTCTTAACTATGGAGAACAAGCTGAGGGCTGATGGAGGCAGGTGGGAAGGGGATGGGCTACATTGGTGATGGGCATTAAGGAAGGTACTCATGATGAGCACTGGGTTTTATATGTAATTGATGAATCACTAAATTCTACTCCTGAAACCATTATCACACTATATATTAACTAACTAGAACTTAAGTAAAAATTTGAAACAAACAAACCAAAGAAACAATATATAAATGGGCCAGCATTAAGGATTCACAGAAATGGCAATGTTTCAAAAATTTAGGGAAAGAGGGATAACATAAAGTAAAAACAAGTACAAAACCTATCTTAGGTTGGGTTCTTCAAGAAACAAGTACTTAAATGGAGTTTTCAAGCAGGACGTTTGGTAAGAAGCGTGGGTACATCTGGATGTCCATCTCTGGCGCAGTGACATGAGTAGGGTTGGGGAGAGGGTACATATGAGCTGTAGTGCGGCTACAACAAAGGTCTCTACCACCCACCACTGATATGGCCCTTCCAAGGTGGCCCACCTTAGGGCAAGCAGGCAGGGTGTTTACACCCCCTATCACTGACTACTTTTTGGACACAAACTACCCATTAGAAGGCAGTTCTTTTCAGCTGCGGGGAATTTTAGGGGAGGCACCAACACAACAACAAGAAGAATGAATGCCTCAGACGTGAGGAGGAGATCTAGGGCACACAATAGCATCTACTACCTATTTAAACCAAATTCTGAAGCTTGATTGTATTGCCTGTAGCTCTGAGGAAAGGAGATTGAAGCAAAGTCAGAAGATAGCTGAGAGCTCAGATGAAGCCATCCTCAAAATAACTTTTTCATTTTTTTTTAAGAAAGTAAAAGTTGAGCAGATAATCTGGCGACAGCCAGAGGTTCAGAAATTCCCTTTTTGATTATAGAATCAACAATAATATCAGTATTATGAGTGGAATTTGTCAATGAAGATGTATTAATTAAAGTGCTTTGAATTATATTTCTTGTGTGCACAGCTGTTTCCAATTACATGATTATAGCTTACAAAGCCAACAATTGAAATCCTGTTTTTTTACCATCCATGGGAGAAAGCAGCATACTGTAAAACTATAAAAATAAGCTCTCATTCTGCAAGAGTGTGAAAAGCAGAGTGAAGACTACAGAACCTAGCCATTGAGGGAATTCATGCAGAAATATGCCCCCTGGCATGATGCTTATTCTAAATGATATGATTTGTCTCTGAGCTCTTTTTGCCAGGCAGATCTTTAAATTAACAACAGGTCAGCTTCAGAGGCATTCATTTAGGGGTGAGTCAAGCTAAAAATGTGTTTCGTCATTTATTGGCCCACAGCTTTCAAGTCAGGTGTCTCCAAATCCCTAATGATGCTGCATAAAGAAATCAATGGGTATCCATCATCCTTGCTTCCAAATCTTCTTGTGTCTTCTGGACTTCGAGCCAAGGAGAATAACTCTTTTGTGGTCCATGCAGCCAGAAGCATTTAAGCGTTCAGCCCTCCAGCTCTGTGCTCAGATGGATCTGGGTTTGATCCCAGTTCTTCCATTTAGTCACTCTGATTTTTAACAATTGAGTTAAAAAACAACAACAATAACAGAACACATATATCAAAGAAAATCACTGTGATGATAAGATGTTTTAGACAAAGTACTCAGCTGAGATGCTTTCATTCTCTTAATTACCATTTATTGAACACCTCATATGTGCTGAAAGAATTCTATTTCCATAATTATTCCATGCATTAACTAATTAAACCATCAAGTCAGCCTCATGCAGTGGGTACTACTATTATGCCCATTTTACAGATGAAGAACTAAGGCTTTGAGAGATTATATCTACTCTTCAAGGTGAGTTGGCTAGTATATTTCCGCTCAAGGCAGAGATAGGATTATCAGTTAGTGATACTTAGTAATAAATAGTGGTAATGACAAACATTAAATGGTAGGTGCTATGGTCACTAGTTCTATAGCACTAACACTACTTTTACCTCTGCTGTTATTAGCTCTGCACAGTTCTAGGTGACTAGGAGAGAGGACAGTCTGGCTATGGAATAATTTTACCACGTGCCCTTCTGGTTGAAACCTTAGTTCACAATCTATCAGTTTTACATTAGTTTTACATCTGCTATCTAATTTGCAGTGTTCAAATTCCTCAACATATTACTTATGGCAAGTATTTATCTACAGTATATGTAAAAATTATTGAAGCATAAATACAAGAAAGGAAATAGGATCTCAAGGTTGGAGAATGGCAGGATTGGAGTCAGAACTTTAATCTGGTATTTTATCCACTCAGTTTATTAAAAAAGAGTGGGGGGAAAAGCTATCAACAAACTTATTTCTGTTTTTGTTTTCTTATCACATGGGTAGATCTTCACCCCATTTGGATAATGTATTTGGGATGGGATGGTGTAAAATATAGGCTATATAGAATAAGAATTTCACTTTGAGGGTCCTGCATCCAACCTCAGTGTTAAACTGTTATCCACCAGAACAGCTGAAGCTCAGGAACAGAGGGGGATCTGCAAGATTGACAATGTCATCAAGGAAAATGCAGAGAAATTTAAAATATATAATCCAGTTTGAGCTATGATACCTGCCTCTTCACAAGGCATGTACTGACTTGCCATTTAGCAGATTCTCATGCAAGCAACTCTGGATAACGAGTTCCAGGGTGAGTGGCAGTAGGAAATGAATTTTCAGAGATGGTCAGAGATTCTCCCAATCAAAAGTGAGAAAATAAGTTATCTGTGGGCATTTCACGAAACCAAGTTACTCCAGTTTAGTTGAAAAGTTTTTTCAGGTACAAACTAACTTAATTTTGCTATGGAAGTAAGAGTCTTATTTTAAGACAGAGGGACATAAATGGAAAAATGAAAGCACTTTTGGAAGGTAAACTTAATATCTTAGAAATAACATTAGATCCAGAAACTGTAGTTCCTCTTTTGAATTCTGGCACTAGAGCTCAATCCCTTTCCTCATTTTGGTGTAACAGGCTAAAAGTTTGTGACCTTTCAAAATTCATATGTTGAAATGTGATGGTGTTAGGTAGGGCTTTTGGGAGAAAATTAGGTCAGATGGTGGAGCACTTATCCATGGGATTAGTGCCCTTATAAGAAAAGACAACAGGGGTGCCTGGGTGGCTCAGTCAGTTGAGCATCTGACTTTGTCTCAGGTCATGATCTCACAGTTTGTGGGTTTGAGACCCACAGTGGGCTCTGTATGACAATTCAGAGCCTGGAGCCTGCTTTAGATTCTGTGTCTCCCTCTCTATCTGCACCTCGCCTGCTCGTTCTCTCTCTCTCTCTCTCTCTCTCTCTCTCTCTCTCTCAAAAATAAATAAACATTAAAAAAAAAAGAAATTAGAGTTTGTTTTCACTGGCTTCTCTTCACCATGTGTGGATACAAAAAGATATCCATCTGGAACCAGGAACAGTATCCTGACTAGACACCAAATCTGCAAACACATTGACCTTGGACTTCCCAGCTTCCAGAAATGTAAGAAAGCTGCTTATATATATATATATATATATATATATATATATATACACACATATATGTGTATATATATATATATATACACACACACATATATATATTGCTGCATATACATATATATATAATGCTGCATATACATATATATGTATATATACATATGTATATGTATGTATATATATGTGTGTGTGTGTATATATATATATATATGTATATATATGTGTATATATATACACACACACACACACACATATATATATATATATGTGTGTGTGTGTGTGTGTGTGTGTATATATTCATTCATTCATTCCCCCCAGGGGAATTAGTTGGTAAACATTTACCTTACATACCACCTACTGTGTCCCAGTGCCTAGAAACCTGCTTACAATATCAAAAAGGTCCAACGGCTGTTTATTGATTGAATAAAATGAATGTACACAGAAATAGGTTCTTCTGGAAACTATCACTATACTTATTACTATAGTAATAAGATGACTATAGTCACAAAACTTATGTGTGCTCTTTTATAAGGAGAGGGAAACAGCTTGATTTATCTATATCATCTATCTATCTGTCCATCTTATGTTAAGGAGTATTAACCAATTTTAACCATTTTTTTTCTAAGGGCTTGAGTAGATATTGGGGAATACTGCAACTTGTGTTCCATAATTATTCTTCATTATACAGGCTAGTAATTACTGAGTGTTCGTTAAATGTACTTCCCTGTTAGAAACCAATTTGGGACATTCATCAGCCCTAGTAATTTGGGGTGTGTTTGTGTGTGTGTGTGTGTGTGTGTGTGTGTGTGTGTGTGCATATGTGTATGTGTGTATTTAATCTACTTCTTGTCAATAAACAGTATATGATTACTGATGTTCAGATGGGTCTCAAGATAAATTACTTATATTCTAAATTAGATTTCTCATCTATGCATTTGGAAAATACAACATACTTTACTGTTAATTTCAAGAATTAAAGAAATGAATGTTTAGCCAAGTGCTTATAATAATGTGTTAGAGTTCTCCAGATAAACAGAATCACTAGGTATACATGCATATACAGATATTTACATACAAAGGTACTTATAATACACAAATATATTTAAGATGTCCCAAGACCTACATTTGATAAGCTGGAGACTCAGGTGAGCTGATATTGTGAAAAGGGTTGAAAAGCAGGAGGGTCAATGGTGTACATTTCAGTCTGAGGACCAGCAGACTCGAGGCCCAGAAAGAGCCAATGTTTCAGTTCAAGTCCAAAGGTAGGGAGAAGAAAAACTGTCTTATCTCAAAGGAAGGAGGATTTCCCTCTTACTCATTTAGGATAGTCAGTCCTTTTGATCAAGTGATTTGATGAGGCTCACCCACATTCAGGGTGGCAATCTGCTTTACTCAGTTTATTGACTCAAATGTTAATTTCCTCCAAAAACACACCACAGACAATACCAGAGTAATGTTTGACCAAATATCTGTACATCTGGAGCCCAGTCAGGTTGACACATAAAATAATCATAAACAATTAAATCCCCAGTATAAGTTGTTATTTATAACTATCATTATGGCTATCATCTATAATATTAATATCACATTCTTAATATTAGATTATACGCATTTTTCTAGGCATTTTTACACATAGTATCTTTTGCTGACATTACTCCTTCACTATAGTATTTCAATTATTAACTCTCAAAAAGCACTGCCATAGCAGCTCATTGTATTACTTTTGGTGTTAAAACACATCAACAAACAAGAAACAAACAAACAAACAAACAACAACCTAGAAAGATCCTATCATTTAGCCTTGTATTCCTCTGCTATGTTGCACACAGTAGGGCCATTATAAATTATTTGTTAAATATACTTGGGAATATCCACGGCAGAACTCTAGGGCCTTATTTAAAGGAGAACAGCACATCTGTTAGAGAAGAGCAGGTGCTTATTTTAGCAAATGATATAGGCATTATTTTTTCTTGCTTCTATCCTCTACAAAGTCCCTGAGTTAAGATTTATTTTTCAAAGAGTTAAAGGTCATTATATAAAAATGACCTCTCAATGTAAGAATAGCAACATAGTTAAAAGTTCATAGTTTGGACAGTCAGCGTTAATGCAGACTGGAGAAGTCATTTGGCAATTCTCCCCCTTTCCCTAGGTAGCTTGATGAATGACCATTTCCTTTATTCTGTGTTCAGAAGTTTTATGGGCCATGGAGAGTGCAAGATCAGAATTATTTGCGCCTGAAATCAAAAGAAGTATTATCCGGCTATGCTTAAATAAATGTAGTAAAAGAACTGGACAAAGCATTTCCAAATACCAAAAACTCGACGTTTCAGAGAAATTTTGAGAGTGTTTGCAAATAAATCAGAGAGAAACTCTATTTGTAGTTTCAAAAGAAGGTCAAAGCTCCTAGCATTGCAAATTATTTTAGGAATTGGTATTCATTCAGGGTTCCACTGAATTAAATTAAGAGTGTGCAAGATTGATTATCTAGAGCTCTAATTTGGGGAAATTTCTAGATATTTTCAAGGACTAAGGGAAACACTGACACCATTGCCAATTTTGTTTAAAAAATCACAAGTTTGGTTAAAACTTTTATGTAAGTTTTATATATTCCAGGAAAAAGAAAGTTTGATATACACCAGACTTCTGGCAGAAACACAGAATAAGAAATGAGAAAGGGGAAGAATCCCAAACTCTATGTCTGAGTCTCAAAATTTCTATTCATGATCGTCTAGATATTCTGGGACAATTATTATTATTTTATAAAGGTCTCTTCCATCATTAGATCACATATGCTCAAAATGGATTTCCTTTCTTAATACTCTAATTTTAACAACTGTTCTTACTCATAGCTCCCCAGTGAAAGGTGATACCTTGATTCTTTGCTCCCTAAATTTGTCTTAGAAACAGATGCATCCATTTTGTGTCATTTGTCATTCTTGTTTTGACTTCTATATTCAATACATTTTTGAAGGCTAGTAATTTTGGCACCTGAATTTCTCTTGAATCCACAGACCTCACTTTATCTCAACTACCACCTCCCGTCAGGTGTGGGCCACCGTAAATAACTGTGAACCCAGCACCACCATCACCACCACCATCACCACCACCATCACCACCACCATCACCACCACCACCACCACCACCACCACCATCATCATCATCATCACCTCCAAAACCTTTCCTGCATAGTTGTCCCTTCCACAGAGAATACCAAAGAGTGATCTATCTGATGCATGAAGTGATCTGATCTTGTCATTTCTCAGATTAAGAGCTTCTATGTCTACTCTACAGCTATCACTGTAAACCCCAAGCTTATCAAGCTGTTCTAGAAGGCTCTTCCATGATGTCCACTACCTTATTCTCCATTCACTCACAACTTCTCATGTTTTCATGTTCAAGTCTCTAGTCATATCAAACTTCTTCCATCCTGTGAAAGTAACTCACATTCTCTGGTCTACTGAACTTTGCAATATCACCCCAAACCTGAGCCATTCCCGGACACCTGCTCATTTATTTAGACTAAAGCCACTAGTTCTCTGATGCCATATGGGTTGACACTTCCTTTCCTGAAAGCCCAGGAATTGCTCATGTGCCTTCCTTATGTGTTCTCATCATACATATCACACTGTAAATCATACATTCCTTCTAAGGTACTGAACAGCCTATTTCCTTAGCTGTCTTCTCAGTCCACAAGAACAAATCGACAAATTCATCAGCATAAAGTAAGGCTTTATCACAGATTCTGAACACAGATATGTCTCAATAAGTATTTGTGGAAGGAAGAAAAAGTGAGTTTTGCTACATGGAATGATTATAGAGAACAGGACTTAAAGCAACGTCTCTCCTCTCCTTTTCTCTCTACACCCCACCCAGCCCTCCCAATACTTGGATTCTCACTGAATCCTGTGTGCTTTATTCCTTTCTCCTTTTCCATAACAGCAACTTTCATGATGATCTATTTCCAATGGGTTTTGGAGATGGTGGTGAAGGGAAAGAAGAAGAGGAGGGAAAGAAAAGGGAAGAAAAACTTGGAACAGTAGCAGAAGATTTAATATTCATGAAGCATTTATTATGTGTCAGGCACAATGCCATAAACTTCACCAGAATCTCTCAGATCATCATTACATCAGGCAAAACTGTCACTCTCATTTTATAGAGAGGAAAGCTGAGTATAGTAAGGGGCCCACCCAAGAATTGAACCTGGGTTCATCCATCTGTCTCCCAAGTACACAATTTTAGAGAAACCATACAACCTCCCTCACTACACATTAAACCACTGCTCAGATCATTAGATGTGTACTGAGCTCTTGAGTGAAATCCTCTGATCCCTTTAGACCATAAAGGGAGTGTCAAGATTTGGGGACGTGACAGAAAGAAATGGCAGAACGAATGAAGCATATGTCTTTCTTTTCCTATGCATGTATCTCCTCCCCTCTGTGCTAGTACTTTCCTCAATGACTATTCAGTGCGTTAACAATGGAGTGGAAGAACTTCACTTTCATCCCAGGAGCACATCCCTAAACTGTTTCAGACCAGAAATGTTTAGAGTCAAAATCTAGGTCCATAAAGCCCATTTCATAGTACAGGTTTCTCCCTTTGCTGCAGATCTGCTGACTCTGCTTCATTCAACATTTTCTTTTCCAAGGATCCCCAGGTGTTTCTTCCTGACATAGTCCATTACACCTCTAGCTGTTGAGAGATGAAAGCTGCTGTTAATGCATCTGGTGCCCTCTCCAAGAGCTGCATTGATTTTAGGTCCTACATTGCAATTCCTTTGCCTGATATGTGGGAACAGGCTCGCCCATTCATTTATCACAGGTGCTATTTCTCGTGTGTTTGAATTTTGCCTTTGCTTTTCTGAGACCTACACAGACTAGTGCTGTACACATTGCAGGTGTGTGGTAAATATCAAATATTTATTGAATGAGTATAAGAAACTGTGTAACTTTGTATGACTCTTAGGAAGGCAACAGTTGGTTATTGCTTTTCCTGTTGCTCAAATGTACCCACCTCTCTCATACTTGCATTTACTTCTTTGTTACATAAGCTTTCCTTCCCCATGTGAGTTAATTTGGTCTGACCTAATTTTTGAGATTCCACTCAGGATACCCCCTGTTCTTATGAAGCAAGACTATGTGCACCTGTCTTTCTGTACCAGTTCTTTTCTCACTGGGCTGTGAGAGCTGATTTACTCACATGTGTATGGTGTCACTGACCAGCCTCTTTGCTTTTCAAGATCAGGGGATTTAATTGTCCATCTTTATCATTTTATATTGTGACTAGAGCCACAACATGTTACAATATCTTTTGTTGAGTGAACAAATAACTATTTTAAAGCCTCACTAAATTCAAGATAAGCATATCAATACAATCACCTGCAAACCAACAGTTTGAACAAGATATTCTGGACATTTAGTGTTACATTATTCATTCAGGCTCTCAGCTGCACTAAGGACCAAAGTTGGCTCATCTTTTGAATTTTGGCACATCCACTAATGTACTAATGTTCTTCTGTAATTGGTGATTTTCCCGACATGGGGGGAAAGCAAGAAGATAGAAGGATTCTTCTTCCTCTTCTTCCTGCTCCTCCTCCCTCTCTTCTTCTCTTTCTGGGAACTTCTTCTCTTTCAACTTCCATTTCTCCTTCTTATGCAAAGGAGGTATTGTAAAGGGGTAGAGTGTAGGTATTTCACATTTGAATTTCTGAGAACCGTCCTTAGTTTTCCTATGTCTTAGAGACTGTCATATAAACTCTGAAGGCTTTTCTCATCCCTAAAATGAAACAATGCCTTCTTTTCACATCTTAAAGTGTTGTTGGTAAGATCAAAATATGTTATTCATATTTATGCTCTCTGGAAGTACTCAAAAGAATGGAACCTCTGCTAATCCTCTACGGACATCCTCCAATATCTCTATTTACCTCTGTATGTATTTATCGATCTTTATTATAGTTCCCAAATAACTCTAAGTTATATCCAGGTACTGGTGTTCTAAACATGAACTACTGAACTTTTATTTATTATTTACCCTGTGTATATGCTTTTACTTCACCAAACTTATGTGCTCTCTGGCAAAATGCCAAGAGTTACTTCACCTTGAAGTAAATTTAATTGGCTTGTTCATTTAAATACAAATAGAGGGCATTTTAGTAGTACTGAATTTAAAGTTGTGACTTTAACTTTTAAAGTTGTGGCTTCAGGGGTGCCTGGGAGGCTCAGTCAGTTGGGTGTCTGACTCCGGCTCAGGTCAGGATCTCATGGTTTGTGGGTTCAAGCCCCGCGTCGGGCTCTGTGCTGACAGCTCAGAGCCTGGAGCCTGCTTCAGATTCTGTGTCTCCCTCTCTCTCTGCTCCTCCCTTGCTTGCACTCTGTCTCTCTCTCTCTCTCTCTCTTGAAAACAAATAAACATTACAAAAAGTAAAGTTATGGCTTCAAATGCAGCTGTTTTTCAGAATTAACAGTGGAGTTAACAACAACAAAACATATTTTTAATCTTTACCATAGATCCATTGGGGGGTCTGTATAAAATATCTCTTCTGCTGATTATGGTGATCAGTGCTTGTGTTCCTTAGGAAACCTTGTACACCAGCAACTACCAGAGAATTCTTCACCTAGGTTATCAGAGGAGCTACCAAGGAAGGGTCTTCATTCAATGGAGCCAATTTACAGGCCTCTTGGTGCTTTAGCTTTTGAGTACACTGCCTAGCTTTATTTCCTAAGAGAGATCTGGCCAGAAATATTCAAATTCTACTACTTATTAAATGTGTAATAGTAGTAAAGTCACTTAACCACTTTAAGCAACTGATTGGAAATGGATAGAAACCAAATGTGCTAAGTTCATCCCTTTGCAAAATAAAGACAAAATAGAACTTGACTCATAGGCTTCTACAAATTATGATGCATAGGAAGGGCCTAGTTACTTTCCATCATACCTCTCATGGGCTTGTTGACAGGAGTGAATTAGCTGATGTATATAAAGGGCCTACAAAAGTTCCTGGCGTCTATAGCTGCTCAGTAGGAGTTAATTATAGGTTCCTATTGTTATTGGATTGTACCTAACTTGGTCGTGTGCCTTCTTTTACTTCCTGTAACATCCATTTACAATTCACTGTCCTCACACACTCATTGTGCAAGAGTGCACTGAACAGCCTCTGTGTGTGAGTGCACGCTGAGCCTCTGTGCCTAAAATGCCCTCCCCTGTGTCCTGGGATTGCCTAGTCTCTTCCCATCCTCTGCATTGACTTTCAGATGTCAGCTCTGCCTCTGCACCTGTACTGACTCCTTGGCTTTTATGGAAAGTTCTACATGTGAGTTTCCCTTTCCCTCTGGGACACACTCTACTTACTGCCTGTGCTCATCACACAACATCATCATTGGTTGTTTTCATGAACTTACAGGGCTCCCACATACAGCTGTAGAGGTTGTGCCCTGTACGGGATCCTATGACAAGTGGGTGGATGTTCAAATGCAGCCCTGGTTATTAGCCAATGCTCTTTGGCATGGGACTGGATCTAATTAGTTCAAAAAGAAGAAGCATGTTTTACAATTTAGCTGCCTGGAGAGGCTGAATTTGATAATTTATCTAACCAAAAAGGTATACCTTTTTCTAATTAGCACAATTGGCCTTGGTGGCTCTAATTGTGTCCTCATTAGCATGCAAGCTCCTTCAGATCTGGAATTATAATCATCTTTAAATTCATTCATTCATGCACCCAGTCATTCAATCATTCAACAAACATTTATTAGACACCTACTCTGTGCTGGTCTATTTCCTAGACTGGATTTCTATACTTTGTCCCTCACATGGTAGATAATACACAAATGCCACAGTTTCTACATATAGTTGGCTATAATTTGTTTCCATGAGTAAGTGTCTGGATGACTATGAATAACTAGCATGCTAGTTGTCGCTTACCTTAATCTTTATTTTCTAATCACTGACTAAAACTTTGATATCTGCATCCCTTAAAGACAATATTCAATAATAATAAAAAGAAAATAGCTCATAGGAGGGAAAGCTACCAACAAGTATGTTCATTTTGTATAGTCATCCATCCATCCACATTCAATCTTTATGTGCAATTACCACACGCTCAGTTGGAAGTTACTCCTGAGGAATACACAGGCATTTAATTTAGGTCCCAGCTCTGTAATATTCAAACTTCAGTATTTTATTTTATTTATTTTATTTTATTTTATTTTATTTTATTTTATTTTATTTTATTTTATTTTATTTTATTTTAAAAATGTTTTTAAAGTTTATTTATTTATTTGGAGAGAGACAGAGACTGTGAGTGGGGCGGGGCAGACAGAAAGGGAGATAGAGAGAATCCCAAGTAGGCTCCATGCTGTCAGCACAGAGCCTGATACGAGGCTGAAACTCACGGAATCATGAGATCAAGACCTGAGCCAAAACCAAGAGTCAGATGCTTAACCGACTGAGCCACCCAGATGTTCCTATTTATTTATTTATTTATTTATTTATTTATTTATTAAATTTTTTAATGTTTTTTATTTATTTTTGAGACAGAGAGAGACAGAACATGAACAGGGGAGGGTCAGAGAGACAGGGAGACACAGAATCTGAAACGGGCTCCAGGCTCTGAGCTGTCAGCACAGAGCCCGACGCGGGGCTCGAACTCACAGACCGTGAGATCATGACCTGAGCCGAAGTTGGAAGCTCAACCGACTGAGCCACCCAAGCGCCCCCCCCCCAATTTATTTTTTTTTTAAGTTTTATTGATTTATTTTGAAAGAGACAGAGACAGCATGGACAGGAGAGAGGCAGAGAGAGAGGGAGAGAGAGAGAATCTCAAGCATGCTCTGCACTGCCAGCTGTGGAGCCCAATGTGGGGCTCGAACCCACGAACTGGGAGATCATGACCTGGGCTGAAACCAAAGGTCGGACGCTTTACTAACTGAGCCACCCAGGTTCCCCTCAAACTTCAGCATTTTATTTATTTATTTAAAAAAATATTAATGTTTATTTATTTTTGAGACAGAGAGAGACAGAGCATGAACAGGGGAGGGTCAGAGAGAGAGGGAGACACAGAATCCGAAGCAGGCTCCAGGCTCTGAGCTGTCAGCACAGAGCCCGATGCGGGGCTTGAACTCACGGTCATGTGAGATCATGACCCGAGCCTAAGTCAGACGCTCAACCGACTGAGCCACCCAGGCGTCCCAAACTTCAGCATTTTAAAGTCAGTAAACAATATACTTCTTTAAGAAATAAACTTAAATACTAGTAAGCAATGGTAATAGGAAGTTACAGAAGAAGAAACAATGCATAGTACTCTAAACTGCATTATCTCTGAGCTGAGTTTTAAAGGAAATAAAATTTACCCTAGAAAGGATTATAGAGATTGGTCATTCAATGCAAAACCTGTACAAAAGCACACAGTTAAAAATTAAACTACAATAGCAAAATATGTTTTTTTGGGGAAAAACATGTTTTGGCTGAAGACCAAGTTTCTGTGATAGCACTGAAGGAAGTCTTTCAAGGGACAGGGAGAGACTGTGTAGAAGGGTCCAAAAATATCAAATATCTGAGGTTTCCCAACAGGCCAAAGCTAGAGAGACAGATTAGTGTCACTGAGCAGACGTGAATTGGGCTAGTGAATAGATAGGGTGTATTCCATTTGAAGAGAATTATCATTAACCTGGTTGAGCCATGTTGGGATAATATCTTAATAGCAGCTTTTAAGCTATTGTTTACTATGAAATCTCTTTTTTTTTAAGATACACACACACATACACATGCACACACACATATATACCAATCTAACCATATCTTCCAATTTATAACTTCTAAGACAAGGATTTGTTGCCAATTTTTATCCTGAAGCACTGCATTTAAAAAATAATTCTGGCACAGGTGGAAGTATTGCTCATAGTATGGAGCCTTGGAAACTTACATCCAAACCCTCTGAAGTGGGTCTGAAGTGAATGCTTGGTCCTGGGCCTCAGCCCACATATTTGGATTGAAAACAGCTAGAGTCTGCATGGAAAAGACTGAGCCGGTGTAGGGAGAAGCCCAAAAGGAAAATGGCCATATAGTATGTTATCTCCTCATGTGAGGACAATAAGATTTATGCTATATTTTTCACCTTTACGAAATAATTTTTCCTTTCTGCCTACTGTGTAAACTAAGGTATGACTTTCCTTATGGGAACAATGATCATCTTTGAAATATCAGAGGTGGTGACAGTTGGCCTGCTGCTTAGTGCCAACACCAATCCCTTGGTAAATTAGAGATTTAATAAGTGACTTAATAACTCCTTGGTAATCACTGTCTATAGCATCCTGGTACACAGAGACCTCCTTATTAATGTACATTGTTGACCTGGAAGATAATGCTTTTATTGTTCAGCTCAGGCCAGTGCAAATTTTAAGGAGCTCATTCCATGACCTCCACATTAAAACACACATATATACACATTACTCTCATTAAAATTAATGACTCTTATGCTTACCCACAAAAAGGAGACTCCATCACTCGCTGTGCAGCAGCAAGGGACATCATTAGATAATTTTGATTGAATACATTAAGACATAAGCACTTACTTTCCCATTTACAAAATTAATAAAATTATCAAATCCTAATTTAAAATCCTTTTACTGTCACTCATGGAACTTTCCTTTTTTGACCTATTTCATCCTTTCACTCTGTCTACCTACTAATAAAAATTCACCATATAGAACATAATGATAAGCTCCAAAGTATGTGAAATATTTTCACAGAATCCTAGAGCCCCAGGTTTTTGATATTGGGTAATTTTCATGGGCTGAAAATTACATTTTTGTTGGGTGAACTATTGAGACACTCATCCTTATTACTGAATTAGAACTGACCTCAGTTAATTAATGAAAGAGATTGTCTTATCCAAGAATATACCAACTGGGAAGTTATACACTGGGAGAATAAAGGCATAGAATCTGGTACATTCTTGTCCATATCTTAAACTTTTCTTATCAGCTCAGTTACAGGCAAATTGAAATGTGACAAAAACTATCAAACACCAGAAAAGATCTTTGCAAAATCAAAAACAGTCCAACATGCACAGTACAGAAAAATGTGTTTTCTAATGCCAAAGAAACATTGTGACCCTAATGGTACTAACTTATTGCTGGAAATATGTTGAGAAAAATGCCCAAACTTACCTCAAAATGAGATCATTACTGTTTAATTTAGGGATAGTGCTAGTTTAAAGACCATCTCATATTGACAAAGATCAGAGGAAAGAGCTCTTAAAGCTGAAAATACGAAGGGAATATTAAAGAGAAAAGCACACAATTAGGAAAGAGCTTGAGGCTGTAATTCTATTTTGACCATGATAGGCATGCGTCTCCTTTCTCATGGTGATCCCACTCCCAATGCTAAGAATTGAGGTCAAGAATACTATAGGTTCCATGTAAGGAATGGCAAGGGAAAGGGTAATACTGAAGAAAGCAAAACCAACTGCATTTATTCATTCAATGTTAATTGAAGGTTCAGCAAGCAATTCTTTAATGCTCTGGAAAAAGGAGTGCAGAAAATAGGAGGAATATTTCACCCTGTCATGGGGCTCAATGATAACCTGGTGATTTAAATAAAATCACAGACACAAGTCTTTTTTTTAAATAGGAATCATTGTAACTGTATTAAAGCATTAAAAGTGGACATAATAAACAAAGTATTTTAATACATGTTCTCTTTAGATATTGAATGTTTTATCGTTGTCTCAGAAATATGGTTCGGGCTGGTTTGTATTTTGACAATGTAACCCATAAAAATTAACAGAACAAAAAAAAATACTTCAAAAATTTGGATTGTTTATTCATTCAGTGTCATGTATTACCATCTTCTGTGTTTGAGTCTTGTGTTAAGAACTAGGATTACAGGTGTGATTAAACATGGCTCGGATTTTCAAGAACATATGGCCTACTGAAAATGGCCGGACAGGCAATTCATACTTTTAGGGCCCTGGGTTACTTCTACTAAGGGTTTGGTAAAATTTTCTGTGTTCTCCTTTCAGACAGAAAGTTCAACAAATACTCACAGGGCTACACAGAACCTTGTTTACAAAGAAAAGAAAGGTATAGATGCTCTAGAAGTACCATGAAGAAGCTACTGTGAAAATTCATTTTGCAGCCATTACCAATGAACAAATCTTACCTTTCCAGTCCTTTTGTATAGAGCTATAGTTTGTTGTATTTGATTTGGTAGTCATTACTATTTTCACATCTATCTGGAGAATATTGTTAATGTACAGGATAGTCGGTATTCTAGGCATGTTTAAAGGCATGATCTTAAGTTGGATCCTCAACACAATCTAAGCATTATTATTATCTATATATTACAAATGAGAAAATGGAGGTCAGGGAAATTGAGTGGTCTAAGGTCATACAGGTATCAAGTGACGAGGCCAGGATTCAAACTCAGAGGGCTGATCCCTAAGGCAGGTCTTCTTACCTCTTCATTAGCATTGCAACAGGGTCCTTGCTAAAAAGCTGCTCCATTTCAAGTCATATCATCATTCTGGGAGCCAAGTACTGGTTCCATTAGATGCATGGGGTTCCATATTCACCAACATAGCATAGACCTCAACAATTCTTGAACCATCTTCTGACACTCCTCTCCAATCTGGTTGAAGGTGGAGTTCCTTCTTTTTATTCCCTGATATCACTGTACAATCATATCTGGTAGTTTTACATTTCCTTGTCTTCCCCACCCAATTTTGATTCTTGAAAAGAAATTTTCATGCTTTTCTCATCTTTTTATCCCTAGTCCCTAGCATAGGATCTAACTATGACAACTACAACATTACATGTTAAATAAACAAATAAATGGCCCTGTAAGCAAATGACAGCAATACCGTTCATTCTGCTTTGCTAACTATAATTCAGCCATGTAATACTCCTGAGAAGTTATTTCTAGGAAGAGGAGAGCTAACTAGAGAAATCTTATACTCAAGTTTTATTGTCCTTCATAGCATTCTAATAAATAACAAGAACAAAAAAAAAAGACAGGAAAAAGAGTCTATGAGCAAGTTAACGTACATTGTGACTGTTCATATGTTGCAAAAAATATTTTGTGAAAACTGATATAGACCAATGTTTCTTGAACTGGGGTTCTGAATCAGCAGCATCTGTATCACTGAAAAAATTTTAGATCCAGAAATATGCAGCATTGGGGCTTGGCAATCCAAAATTTGAGAAATACTGGTATAATCACTCCCAGGTCCTTGGTACTAGTTAAAACTAACCACGGCAATCTTGAGTTGGCCTTTTTGTCACTCAATTTATTTTATATTGCATGTTGGGGGTATTGAGGGGAATGTTACTGGTTCTAGTTCAGTAGCCTTTGAAGCACAGTCTCAGAAAACCCTCTTGGACCCATGTTTGTGGACAACTACTTTAGTGACCACATCCATAGAACACTCCTGGGACATTCTCACTTGTGCATACAGTAGGTACTCCATGAACATCACTCCCTGATTTAACAGACAAACTGGACTGACAGTACAGATCATTCAAGGAGTTGATTTTCTGGAATGGGTTAAAATAATACCCTGTCATAAGAGGAAATGCAACGTTCCAACCCTCTGATTCTAACAGAGTCTGTCAGAGTTCACCTTCTCTTTCCTCCTGCAACTGCATAATCTTCTCTCTCCAGTTGCTTTGAGAAAAATTCATTTATAATTATCTATTGATTATCATTGGGTGAGAAAAACCCATGTATCTCTTGCTTTTCTGTATTACTGTGTTGTTTGTTCAAATAAACAAACAAGAAAACAGCCCCAAATCACAAAAGGCAGAGTCTGGACAATGTTCTGTACAGAGAGATCTCATTGCTCTCATGTTTATAGCAAGCTCTATTGTGCATTGCTGGAATGACTTCAGGGAGAACATGCTCTTTATCTGCACAAGTGAGTGCTTTTATTTTCCTGTCTTCCTCAAGGAGAAGATAGTACAATTATAGTTCAGCAATGTGAACTCAGGCGGAAGGGGAGGAAGGTGAGGAGTACAATCTGAACAAAACTTTTATCCGACAAGAGCTGTCTTCCCCTCTGCCTCTTTGTTAGCCTTAACAAAACGAACACAGTTGGCCACTGATGCCATGGATGCTGGCCTCTATGTAGATCATGTGTAGACAGATGAGTTGGTGTCTGCAAGAGCTATGCCTGAAACAAAGCCAATTTTCAGGGAATTTTCAACTGCAGCTCATGGCTGATGGCAGCATTAACTCATCGCTATTAAGGAAACCACACTCAGATACCACCTCACACCAGTCAGAGTGGCTGAGATGAACAAATCAGGAGACTATAGATGCTGGCGAGGTTGTGGAGAAACGGGAACCCTCTTGCACTGCTGGTGGGAATGCAAACTGGTGCAGCCCCTCTGGAAAACAGTGTGGAGGTTCCTCAAAAAATTAAAAACAGAACTACCTTATGTATGACCCAGCAGTAGCACTGCTAGGAATTTACCCAAGGGATACAGGAGTGCTGATGAATATGGGCACTTGTACCCCAATGTTTATAGCAACACTTTCAACAATAGCCAAAGTATGGAAAGAGCCCAAATGTCCATCAACTGATGAATGGATAAAGAAATTGTGGTTTTGGGGTGCCTGGGTGGCTTGGTCAGTTAATCGTCCGACTTCAGCTCAGGTCATGATCTCACGGTCCGTGAGTTCGAGCCCCATGTCGGGCTCTATTCTGACAGCTCAGAGCCTGGAGCCTGTTTCAGATTCTGTGTCTCCCTCTCTCTCTGCTCCTCCCCTGTTCATGCTCTGTCTCTCTCTGTCTCAAAAATAAATAAACGTTAAAAAAAAATTTAAAAAAAAAGAAATTGTGGTTTATATACACAATGGAATACTATGTGGCAATGAGAAAGAATGAAATATGGCCTTTTGTAGCAACGTGGATGGAACTGGAGAGTGTTATGCTAAGTGAAATAAGTCATACAGAGAAAGACAGATACCATATGTTTTCACTCTTATGTGGATCCTGAGAAATTTAACAGAAGTCCATAGGGGAGGGGAAGAAAAAAAAAAAAGAGGTTAGAGAGGGAGGGAGCCAAAGCATAAGAGACTCTTAAAAAATGAGAACAAACTGAGGGTTGATAGGGGGTGGGTGATGGGTATTGAGGAGGGCACCTTTTGGGATGAGCACTAGGTGTTCTATGGAAACCAATTTGACAATAAATTTCATATTGAAAAAAAAAGACATCCTGGTGGTGGGTGTAAAATGTATTCACGTGTATTTAATTTAATTGAAAGACACTGATTTTTTTTCTCCTCCTTTAAAAACATGAAAGAGGCGTACCAGTGTGTCCTTGGGCAATTAAGGTAACTTACACATTGTAAATTACACATCTGCTCATTGTATCAGGCATAGGACCAATATGTCAAATCACAAGTGAAGAACAGGGTAGCAAGGGGCAAGAAGGAAACAGAAGGAACAGATTAGGAGGAGAGGCAAAGGTGAGATGCTCAGTGTTGATAGGTTAAGTATCCAATGAGCACATACTTAACATAAAAGGTATCTAAGGGTTAGAAGAGATACATACTTGCGCTGGATGGTGGACCAGCACAGAGAATCATAAATAAGTCACTTTGAGTGTCTTGGAGAAAGAGTCACAAAGGCAACAAAAGTGGACTTATTGCCTGGGAGAAAACAGAAGAGTAAGCTGCAGGAGGGGGAAGGGTGATCATCTTGTATGAAGAGAAGAGCATTTTCAAAATGATGGAGACTAAGGAAGGTTACTGTTGGACCCTGGGGTGCAGAAGAGAAAGTGATAGAAGACAAGCCTGGAAAGTATATGGTATGTAACTGCAATATTGGCACTTTTTTTCAATGCAAACGTAATGGTTAGAAAGAAATGCACCAAAATATTAACTCTTATCATGTTATACTCTTATCATACAGAGGGATTACCTTTGCCTTGTAAAAGTATAAATTGGTTTCATTTTATATTGCATATTATTTACTATTTTCCATATTTTCTGTGGTGAGCTTGTATTGTTTTATAATTAGAATAACATGTAATAATGTATTACTTCTATCACACAGGGTCATGGGGCAGATTAAATGTGACTATGGATTCATTAATCTAATGAACATTTGCATGCCTACTATAGGCAACACACTCTGGTAATTTCCTTCTTTTCTTCTTCTTCTTTTTTTTTTTATAACTCTGATAATTTCAAAGCTGAAGGAGAAAAAGAAAAGGACACTGCCTATTCTACTGAAGCCCACTGTTTTTACAGTGGAGACAGAAACACAACCAGACTGATGAGGAAAGTCAGGTCACATGGAAGCATGGAACAGTGTCTCTAATTTCAGAACACAGATTACTCGGACAGCTCACTGGAGGAGAGGGTGGCTGACCCGGGCTGGCATTTGAAGGACAGGTAAGAAAAGGCAGTGTGGCCAGAGAAAGCAGCATGTATAGAGGCAGGGCCATGAAGTGGTATTTGAAAAACCACAGATAATTCTGTAAAGTAACATAGGATGAGAAGGAATGGCTAGATCCTATTGGAGAGAATCATCTAGAAACTCCAGGGTCCAGCTCAAGGAATAGCTAGATTTCATTTAAAGCTGGACTACCTGGAGAAGTATGTTTTGAAAGAATTGAGAGGAAGAGTTAGTTTGCCATGGAATGTGCCAGGACTGAGCTCAGTGGACCTGAAAGCAGGGTAGAGTTCCTAAACTTAAGCACGTAACAGAATCATAAAGAAGGCCTGTTAAAATACAGATTGATGCATCATGCTGTACACCTTAAACATATACAATAACGTATGCCAATTATTTCTCAATAAACCTGGAAAAAAACAGTAAGAATTCATATTAAAACACACCCACACCCACGCACGTACACATACACACACACACACACACAGAGGTTGCTGGACCACACTCCTCAAGTTCCTGATTCAACAGATCTAGAGTGGGGCTTGATAATTTACATTTCTAAAAAGTTCTCATATTATGCTGATACTGTTAATCCAGGGACCACACTTTGATAATCTCTGATCAAAGGACATGCAAACCATAGCATTATGCTCCCCTTGTTGAACAAATGTGGAATGTGTGCCATTCTCTGTGTCCTACTAAATTTGGAACAGATGTGGTTTGTCGTTGCACTATGTATACTTGCTCCATATTTAGGCTCTTGTGTAGCTATTTTTGTCCATGAGTGAATGTTCCAGGCTGCAATGTAAAATCACATTACTATACTGCTAGTGGTGGATCTTGCTCTTGTTGAAGGATGTGCAAACTCAGTAAACTCTTATTAGAGATATGCTATGCTGTTTCTCTATTTCCCCTAAACAAGCAAGTGGCCAATACAAAGCATGTGAGTAAAAGCTACCTATGGTCAATCTTAACTTGCTTATACAGAGGAATTCAATACAAATTTGGTCGAGTTTGCAGAAAAATTAATTTTTAGATCTCTCTAGAAAGCAAGCCATATGTACTTTATTACATTTGGATTTTATTCAACATGCTGCTGTGAGCATCCAAGTTTTTCTCCTCTGACACCCAATGGTCGCTCCAGACTGCCCTCTGTTATACACTAACTAGCACGTCATACACAACAAATACATGCATATGCTGACTTTCCAAACACCTAATTTTTCACTGGCACATGCTTACTTTACTTATATTATAACCACTGTCTGGCAGTGGTTTCCAGAGGCTCTGATTCCATGAGGGAAGGAATCCCTATTTAACATAAAAAAAAAAATAAAGTCATTAAAAATACATCATTCCTAGTCTACAAAAGAGATGTTGTGTGTGTGTGTGTGTGTGTGTGTGTGTGTGCACGCGCGCGTGCGCTCATTTGCTTGTTTTGTTGCTTTGTTTTGTTTTTGTGAAAACACATTAGAAGTCATGGATCCTGGTCATCAATTATAAAGCCAGGAGTTTCTTCCAAAAGACAAAAAAAAAAGTTTCTGGATTTTTTTCCAATTGTAAAATATCACTTTTCATGGGATTGATTTTCTGTATTCTTAGAGGCAACAAATACAAAGGTTGCCACCAAACGGTGATATGTAAACAGAGCGGAAGGATGTATGACATTCTATTTTTACTGAATAAATATATATACTTTCAGAGACGAAGAGGTAATGGGAGAAATTAAAGATTTTTTTATTGAAGTTTCCTCTATTATTTATTGATTGATTGATTGTAGACCCAGGTCTTAGCAAACACTTGGAAAAGAGGGGAAGATTAAGAAATATTTGCTAAGAAATCCAAATAAATGAATGGTTAGAGAATTCAAGATGAATAATTCTCATCATTTTTTTTATAAGATGGCATATAATACGTTTGGAGGATTTTCCTCATTATATTTTTGCGCGCAATAGCTATTGCATTTCTAGTGGGTGCTCAATACCATACTTGGTACTGAGGATTTGACTGAACAAAAGCACAAGGGTCCTGACATCCACAGAACTTCCAGCTTAGTGGGAAAGGTAGATATGAATGCAAGATTCACCACATTTATTTACTATACCAAAATGAGTGTTCATATGGGGTGGGGAGAGGGATTGTAGACATTTAGTCAGTTGCAGTCTGAGAAGGCTTTCCTGAGGAATTGGTTCTACACAGCCGTTTGAAAGAAGAACAAGAATTAACTAGGCAATGCACAGGGCAAGGCGACCAAGGCAGAGGAAATGTCAACTGCAAAGATCTAGTGACAGAGCCAGCATGATCCTTCAAGGACCTATACAAGTGGCCCTCAAATTTGATATTAAGTGAATTATATCATGATAAGCATTGTAAACTTAAGAGTGGTGCTTGGACATCCTATGCTTAATGACTGCATAACTCATATGACATAAGGATGTTTGTCCGTTGCAGCACAGGGCACCACTGCCCTTCTAAAGGTATAAGTTATACCTGGAGTCAGATGAGAAGGTGACTCATGACTGCACATGCTCTTTCATGGTTCAGAGTTGCTGGCTAAGCTAGTATAAACACAGAGAGTATTTGGGAGTTAAACCCTTAAACTTACACTTCTACATAAGAAATACTCTCATGCATCTGATGTAAAACCCCTTCCTTAGGCAGCCTGATTTATCTTTCCAGCTAAGGAGCTAGTGTGGAAGCAATTGCTAGTGACAGCACATTGGTAAGTCCACCTGGTGCTTATAATGGTCAGTGTGCAGACCTCCAGACCACTGTTATTGACCTGTTCAAAGCCATGGGTACCACTGGGAGGCTGTGCTTCACTTCTACTCCATAAATTTAGCAGACCAAGAAGTTTATTACTACCCTGAGACAGGCTGATGATGGAATGGCTGGTTGAGTTAGTGCCTCAGCTCTTTCGATCTATTTCCAATCACTGTTGGAGGAACCAAGACTGTGTAATGTGTCCATTTTTATTCAGTTCATGTTACTAAGACTACATAATAATGCTCCTAGAAGATAGTGTGTTGGGCTTTTAGCAGAATCTCAAAGGACTTCTAAGATTGCTCTGCGGTGGGGGGGCAGGCAGGAGGATGGGGTAGGGGCATTAACTCAAGATTCTTTCAGAAAGATGCAAACCAATGAAGAGGCTTTGAGAACCTGACCCCTGGGTAGGTCATGGCTGAATTTGAGATCCTATTAGTGCAGGCATTTTTAAGTGGAATTTTAGTATAACACAATGTTGCCAAGGATCTAATGATAACTACCTTAATTCAAGCTCAATAATATTGAAGTTAGAAAAAAAAAACACAAAACTTGGGATAGTCTCTCTGAATTTGTATCATCAGATCTAATTACATATTTTATAACCGCCCTATGATTTTTAGCTCACTCACCTCATCTATAAGAAAAGAAGGAAATAATTAGGACCTGGAAGTACAGAACAGTGATTAAAATTGCCTGTTCTGGCAATAGCCTATCAACATCTAAAAACTATTTCACTTACTGCCTGGAAAGCTTAATAATACCCTGAACCTCAGTTTTTAAACATATAAAATAAAGATAAAAACAGCACATACCTCAAAGCACGATCATGAGGACCGATTAGATTATCATACATAAAGTGCTTAGCACGATTTCTAGCACAGTTCTCTGTCAATCACCCTCATTAAGATGAAATATGATGTGTCACGTGGACTTTGTGAGTTGGAACAGCAATTCCTCACCATCATGCCACAATCCACTAGTGTTTGATGTGAAGGAAGGGAAAAGGTCAGAGCGACCAGTGTACTGCGAATGCCTGGCTCATCCATGCCCCAGAATGTAAACCATTTGAGCATCCCACTGAACAACCTACCAACAAAAGAACACATACTAAATGCCACACATTTTATAAGGGAGTTACTGATGAACATGAGATAGGAGACTGACAGGATCCAGGTTTATATTGAAGAAAGATTGGTCTCATATCACCAGGAATATAGGTTAACTTAATTGACACTGGGGCCAAGGTTCTATTATAGAAATCACTGGAAAGAATGAGTCTGATTGAAGGTAATGACAGTGGGGATGGAGGCAAGAGAACATTAAAAATACATATATTTAATGATAGAATCCTTCAGATTTTGTGGCCAACTAGATTTGGGGGCTTTGAAAGAATAATTATTCTGAGACCTGCTTTCAATTTTTTTTTTTTTTACCCCCTCAGTCCCTTTTTATTCTTCCATCCTTTCCAGGTGTCTCACTGGTTTCCAGTACCCATGAGACTTCTGTACCCAAGATGGGGAAATACAGAACAGGGACTAAATGGCAGAGATAGGGGCTCCAAACCCAGGAAATCTGATAGGATGGTCCTCTTGTGCTCAGCACATGCTGAGGAGACAGAAGGACATCTTTTAGTGTAGGGTGGATCTCTTTTCCAATCCTAGGATTCTAAAATGACTAGAGCAGGCTACTTTGGGTGTCTACTCCATCAGTATCCTAGAGACCAGCGCTTAGAATAGAAAAATTGGACTGTAGGTCATCCGGCTGAACTGAGCAGTCACATTGGACATGAATCAAGAAACACATTTCTGTTTCTATTCAACTTAGGAAACACAACGCCAATACATGTGAATGGGAATTAGCATTTGTTTCAGGGTCTTGATATAAAAACTAAAATATTTAACAAGGTATACAGGGCTTACAAGCCAGTCCCCTGCCTAGCTCTACAGTGTCATCTCTCACCAGTACACCCCTTCATCAATACCTTCCGGCCCCACTAGCCATTCACTTCTTCACCCTTGCCCTCACAGCCACTCTGGGCCCTGCCAATTTCTTTAACTGAATCACTCCCCCCACTGCTGCTTCATCTGGAAAACCTCTCTCCATCATTCACATCTGCTAAGGCACGTCATCCAGGTCAGCCCCCTTGGAGACTGTTCTATGGGAAAAGTTACTGTTCCCATAGAATCCAGCTCTTTCCTTCAGAAAATGTCTTGGGTTGTTACAATACAGTTAAAATACTATACACTACAATTTGAATTATTTTATTTTTTTCCCAACTAGACCATAAACTATACAGGAGTGGGTTCTTTGCTTGTTTCAGTCTCAAAAAAGGCCTGGAACACTTTATTTTATTATTTTTTGAGAGAGAGAGAGAGAGAGAGAGAGAGAGAGAGAGAGAGAGAGAGGTTAAGGGAGCAGAGAGGGAGAGAGAAAATCTTAAGCAGGATCCACCTCCAGCAGGGAGCCCAATGCAGGGCTTGATCTCAGGATTCATGACCAGATCATCATGACATGAGCTGAAATCAAGAGTTGGATGCTTAACCGACTGAGCCACCCAGGCACCCCGAGCCTGGAATATTCTACATGCTCACATTGCTGAATGAAAGAATGAATGGATAAATCGTCATTGTAACATGTAATTTTTACATACTCTTCCCAAAGGAGACATTATCTCCATTATGATAGATGAAGGAAGGGGGGCTGAGAAAGATGATGTTAATCTTGTCAAGTCACAGATGCTGGATTTGACTCTTACCAAGGGTATCTTACAAATCAACTTCTTTTCTATGTCTCTTTTCTGCCTTCCAAATAGACAAAGTACACTCCACACAGAATACACACAAAAGTCACAGAGATAGTGCTCATCTTGGAAATATTTCCATTCTCAAACCTTTGACAATTGATTTTTGAAAGCCACGTGGCATGGCAAATGTTGCAACAGATCCAAGGCCACAAAGAAGCAAACAAAAACGGAACTAAAGTATGAATTCCTATATGTGGTTCTGGTTACTATTCCCTAAGAAAAATAAATCACACAGAAAGAACCCTCCCCCTAACTTTCATTTCTTAAATCTTTTTAAGTGGCTCAGAAAAGCTAGAGTCAGTGAGACCTATCAAAACCTCCACAAAAGAAGTGTTCCATACATAAGCTGATAACCAGAAGCAGTAAATAATAGGCAGGGAATAAGAAGATAAGGGTGTTATACGGAAAAGTATAAGGCTGAAACATATGAAGAAATATATGTGAGTGGTGACTCCAGTTTTCTGTTTAATTCATTTGCTCGTATTGTGAAAACTCATACACTGCTATATATTTATTTAATTCAGATGTTTGAGTCCTTGCCATAGACCAAACTTCTGCTACAACCCTAGAAAAATAAGATGAATTGAGTCAGGGTCTCTAGGCACAGATGATCACTGATTGACAGGAAGAAAGCTTAAACAAAAGACTTCCAACATAAAGTGATCACAACCATGATATAGGTATCTTTTCAATATTCTGGAATTGAAGAGAAGGAAATGATGAGGCTTGCCCTTTGCAGTTCTTTTTTTTTTTTTTTTTTTGGATTTTGTTTTCCTCACAAAAAATGTTAGTATCAAAGTTAAGAATGTATCCTTTATTGTACTCCTCATGGTTTAAGTGAAATCAGATGCAATTGGCATGGTTCGAGACACCGGACATTTTCAGGGCATAAACTAATTTAAATGAGAGTAATCTACAGGTAAATAGGCAGCATTCACACACGTTTTTGGATTGTTATGTTGAGAACCTCAAAATTGTCTGCTTAGGATATCCCCCAATTTCTGCAAGGGTGGCAGTCACATTGCCAAGCAGGCAAAAAACCAAAAACATATCAGAGGTGGGGTTTCTGAACGTACGAAGCTTCCATGATAGAACCAGCTTCTATACCGATGGAGGCTCTGCAGGTGGGAACTACCTTAACATAAAGGGTTAAATGTGGTGTCCCCACCAATTGAGAAATGAAGATCCATTTCTGAGGGCCCTGGGGAGCAGGCCTGGTCATTCACGGAATGAGAAAATGAAGGTTCCGTTTAGTTGGTGTATCGGCTTTCCAGCGCGTAGGTCAGTGGAGATGGAGAAGAATAAAACCAGGCAGAGGCACCGGCAAATTTCTCCCACTATTTCATGAGTGACCTCATTTGACTCTCCTTTCTGCTGCCGACACGTCCTTTCCTTTAAAATTACACGTAGTGCTAAACAAATGGGTCTCTTCAGAGTCACTTAGCAGAACTAATCAGTGCACCAGCCTGGTTTCAAAATGAAGGGTCCATTTCACGGCGTAGGAGGGCGATTACTTTCTTATCCTCTATCAGAGGTAGGGGTCACCTGCAACTCGGAGGGAATCAGGTCTCTGTTCCTTCATTCAAGACAAGAAATCGTACCCCTGTCACACTGAAATCTCAGTCTTCTGCCAGGAAACTAAATTCCTTTCAGTGTTTTCCTTCCAAATGCCCTTTTCCCATGCCAGCTAGAAATTGTGTTCAGCCTCTACACATGTAAGAGTTTAACAGTGATCTCTCATGATTCCAGGAGCAGTGCTTCTGTCAAGGGCAAATTGCTGGGTGGTGAGAAGCAGCTAGCTAGAAACACACACTTTAATAAACCGACATTTGGTAATTGGTTCTTATTCTCTAATCAATGGTGGAATGGAGCCACTCTGTTCTCCACCCACAGTAATTAGGGCTCATAAGCTAGTGATGATGGTTCGGGCGTGAGATCGAAAAGGAAAGGCAGTGTAGCAAACAGTTTGCACTTGGGTTTGCAAACACTGAATTTTGCCCCATTTAAAGTAGATCTCCAAACCAAACCATTACTGTTTAATGCCCAGGTGAGAGGTTATCCATTAAAACAATAACAACAAAAACCAAGTCTGCTTTAATTTACTGTAACTATAGTGTATCAGGGAGCAGATAAACTAATAGTAAACCCAATTAGATCTCTTTACAGTGATCTAGTGGATTCCAGTGCACAGGTGGGTTAAACTGTGGTCAATTTTACAACTGCAATTATCCTGAGTGGTCGGAGGTATTATCCTCATTTTATAGATGATGAAGCTGAGGCTTAGAAGCTTAAAAGTTTGTTGTCAAAAGTCAAAATGCAGTAACTCAAAAAAAAAAAAAAAAGGGGGACTGGAACCAGATTTTCTGGCTTCAGGCCCAATGGGCTGAAAAACAGTAATGTATACTTTTGGAGTCAATGTGCTGGCCCTTTTTATTCTAGGGATATTGTATTTTCCTCAATCCTAGCAATATTGAGGAAAAAAGTCTCTGGAGGGACTTTGATGTGCACATGAGCAGTACGAAGACTCTATGATAATAGCCTTGGGCCAAATCCCTCATGTCTTTATGCATAAAGAGATAAAATTGCCTTTATTCATGATGAGATACTAGTTTTAGTGATCTCATACTTGTAACACGTGCCCGAGTACATTTTTTTTCTAAGTGACTTACTAGAGTGAAGTTTTCAACCACATTTTGGGCCTGAATGCAGATTAATGTCTTAATACTGTTCATCTGTGAGAATCACATGCCAGTCTCTGATTAGATTTTTATGAGAGATTTTCCCAATCAGACACTGTCCACACTCCTGACTGAGTACCTAGTTGTGCAAGAATAAGTATGATTTCATACAGACATGGAGCACTAAGCTAATTGCTCAAACTCCTTTAAATAGAAGACAGAAGAAAAGTAAGTTTAGCTCTGTAAAGGACAGGGAAACCTTTAAACTGTCAAAAGCTGTAACTAATTATGAGATACCATCAAAAAGCCAAGCTCAGTATCTTCAGTCCAACATATACAAAGAAAAGACATGTCCATTAAAAATTACCTGCCTCCTTTGTATTCATATTATCAAGAATATGAAAAGTTAATGGAAACAAAGAAACAAACAAAAGACTAAACTCAGAATTATGTAACTAAAATCTCGCAGCAATGTATGTCTATTGAAATTTAGTTCCAGTAGGGACTGTCAAAACAGTCCTGAACAGGCAAACAAGTTCTCTGCAAATATTTGCCTATGGTGCCTGAAAGGTGCATTCAGAGAAGTGCAGCTTCTTGGCATGGAAGAACCATGCAAACAGATCAATGATGTCAAGTGTATCCATTCCCTACAATGTGGTAGGCATCTTATTCAAGCAATGGGGCAAATTCAAGCTCTGATTTTGCCTAATGCACGGGCTTCATAAGAGTTTATTAGATGAATGACTTCTTAGAAATGTTGCTACACTTTGCAAATGAATAATAGGGCATGTAAGAAAATGCTCAAGGAAATTTTATTTTTTCATTCCATGATATGATTGACAGTAATATGTACATATTTATCTGGAAGTAAAAATGAAGCTTAATCAGAACTAGACTCTAATTCTCTGATGATTTCTCCCAAGACACACCTTGATGCAAGAGAGAAAAGTTATGTATTATTTTTCCCTATTTTATTTTTTTAATTTTTTAAACATCTTCAAAGAAGCTACTGGAAAGCATCTTAAATACAAGAAAGATGAGACTTATAGAGAAAAAAAACCAGAAATTTCACCAGGGATTCTATTTCATCACGTGTATATGATAAGCTATGTTCTGATTCTACAAGGTGGTATTAAGTAGCTGAAAGCAGAGAGATTTTAAGTTTTGTTTGTATTTTTGCAAAATAAAATAAAGTGTATGTTCATGGTGGAAATTTCAGAAACATAGAAAAGGATAAAGATGAAACAAATGATTAATAATTTCAAAAATTATTGAAAACTGCTGTAATTATTTTGGGGATTTCTTCCAAACATTGTCATAGAAATGCTTTGCATAAATGTGTGCATTATTAGGCATACTGTTTTAGCATTTTTTTTTATCTTTACATCTTCACTCTCAGAAAAACAATGGTTAATGAAATAACAATATATTTTGGAATAGATTAACCACGATTTATTTGTGTTGAATATGTCCAGTGATTTCTGATGTTTTGTTAAAACAGTAACTATAATAAATATCCATTGATACAGAGATTTTCCTGCATTTCTTTTGGATAAATTCCTAGAAGACAATTACTGAGTCAAATGACCTTCAGTTTTAAAGCTCTAAATGCACATACCAAATGAATTTTTAAATCAAATATGATTTTCACTAGTACAATTTTTCCTTCCTTCCTCCTTCTCTTTCTCCCTGTCTCCTTACTTTTCTTTCTTTCTTGTCTCCTTCCTTCTTTCCTTTCTTTTATCAGAATAACCCAGTGTCATGGTTCCCCCCATGAAATGACAATGCTATTCCTTTCTGAGACGCATATAACCATTCTAGAATATAATGCTATCACTAACTGCTAACTCTATAATTGAAACATTGCCATGGTACCATGAAGTATGAAGTATATTTTTCAGAGTACTTCAATCTGGAATTGCCTTGAAATTCCATTGCAAGACAATTTCTGGTTTCAGCATAAATTTCACTTAAGAATTAATTCTACTGGTGTTATGGTACTCTTTCTTCTCATGGCTCTTCAATTTTTCAGAGGCACAGTTTATCGAAAGATAATAGTCAAATTGGTTACATGCTCCATATCCAGTATTATGTTTAGGACTTCACCTGCATTAGCTCATTTAATGTATACAATAATGTTATGAAAAAGACACTAGTATTTTGTTCTCATTTTACAGGTGAAAAAATAAAGAATCAGAACTATTAAATAATTGTCCTGGGTCATGATACTACTGTATTATGCTATCCATTCTGTGGGGTAGGAAATTAAGCAGGGCACACAGAAATAGTTTATCCCTTTTCTATAATGATGGAGGCCTGAGCTGGGGTATCTTAAAAAGCTGTAATGTCTGGGACAGTTCAACTGGGGCCATATATTTAGGAACTTTCTTCTGGCTATCAGCTGAATTCTTCACTTCTTCCCTACCTGATCTCTATGCGGTCTGACATGTCCAATGTTGCTTATTCACTTACACGTCTGATGTCTGAGCTAGGATGACTATCACAGCCAGGACATCCAGGCATATTTCCATCTTTATGTGGCATTTCCACATGGCTAGTTCAGGTTTTCTCACCACATAGCAATTATAGGATAGTCAAACTTATTATATGGTGGCTGGCTTCTCAGAGTGAAAATTCCATGAGATTTATGATGGGGACTCAGAGGTCACACAACCTAGCTAATGCCATATTGCATTGGTCAAAAGGGAGTCATAGGCTTAGTCTAGAAAACAAAAACAAAAACACAGGAGGTATAGACCCCTACCTCTTAATGAGAGACATGTCAAAAAATAGTGGCCATTTTAATCCATTATACAAGGTTTGTTGGACTCAAGAACTCATAGACCATTCTTGAGTAAAGACATGGTTGACTATTTCTCAGTAAAGAGAATTTTACAACAATGCCAAAATTCCTTACATAATAACCACGTACAAAGTGGAGTTCTGTGGAAAACTGGGAAATCTGGGGAAGACCTTTATTACTCCAACTCCATTTTCCATGTTACATCTGCCCAAAGGGAGAAGTACTGAGATAACGCTTTCAGCTTCTCTACCCTCAATTCTCATTGTCTCTTTTCTTTCTCTCTTCTTCTTCTTCCTTTTCCTCTTTCCCCCTCCCCCTCCTGTTTCTACTGCTTCCTCTTCCTCTCTTTTTCCTTCTCTTCCTCCCCCTTCCCCTTCTTCTCCTTTTTTCCTCCTTGTCCTCCTTTCCCATTGTCTTTTCTCTTCCTTCTCCTTCCCACTAGATGATGAAAATTTATTTGGTAAAAGTTTTAATGTTTTGCCTCCCTTAGCACCTGCCTACTTGCCAATCAGAGATCAAAGTTCTCTACCAGTCCATGCTCTCAGTCTATGGTGATGGTGAGAGTAGTGGCTGGAAGCCAGCATCTGTCCTTCTGTGAGTGGCTAGGAAAGTTTAATTCGAGGACAAACTTCCAAATGTCTTCAATATAAGCCAGTACATATAATTTGATATATATCTGACTTATTTGTCTCCATTTAAACTGGCTGGAAATCCGAACACAAAGTTATATGAGCAATAAATCGGTCCCTTCAGATTCCAGTACACAGTGAATTGACCTAGTGTTGACCTCAATCTCTTGTGAAGATAAGAATACCGAATTGAATATATTGAGTTTATTTTGATTTTTTCTATTTTACAAATGTACAAAATATATAATCTTTATAAATTCTAATATATGCTTTTAAAATTACTCTTTGGTTTACTTGTTCTTTTTCATACTATATTATACTAACACTAATACTAATTTACAGAATAGTGTTAAAATGATATTGGTACAAACTTACTTAATTTTCTTGATTCAAATGTCTCTAATGTTTTACTATTAAGTGGAAGTTAGGATATTTATCATTTTACTTAAAAAAGAACATTTATGAGAAATACCTTTCTCAAATGAAATGGCCATGGGCCTTTTTTTTTTTTTTTAATCTTATTACATTTACATCTAGATGGTTGTTTAGGAACATATTTAGAAATTCTAAAGTTTTCTTTGGGATTGGGGGCAAACTCCACTTCATGAGGGAGAAATATAGATGTTTTCATATCTACAAATGAGAAGAGTTTTTACAAGTATTTTCTTTGTATTGATGTACTGATTTTCATGAATGAAATTGTGCTATAGTTTCTTTGTGTGTTTCCTCTCTTTGTCAGGTTTTAGTATCAGCCTTTTGCTAAGTTCATAAAATGAATCTGATAGCTTTCCACTGAAAATAGCTGCTTTGATTAGATTCTTTAAACATATTAAATTGACACGTTAATTTTGGTGACTATTTAACTGATCACAAATTACTTTAGTCAGAAGGTCAATTAGTAGAAACATAGAACCTGTAAAATATTTAAAGACACAGCTAATGGGCTGGGGAATATGTGTTTAGAAACAGACACAGGCAGTATCTCTTGCATATAAACATTTCACCAAGGAAGGGGAGTTTATATATTTGTTGTTACTTTTCTAAGAGGAAAAAAGGAAATCAATGCTATTCAGTTTTGGACGGACTTTGGCCACACAGCCTCATTTGAAGAGATAGCAAGTTAGACCAAACACCAGCTGAATACAAATACCCTATTTACCATGTATATCAGAAATTAACAGCATTTAGAGTTTTCATGACAATAGTATAACAGGCTGACGCTTAATGAACTTATGAAGAGAAGAAGAATTAAATCCAAGCCCAAATTTACCCATTCAGCAAACATTTAGAAAACGATGGTTATGAGGTCAGGCAGGAAGCTAGGCACTGGGTCACAGGCATGAAGAAAGAGAGGATAATTATTATGCCTTTAATAAAGTAGTATAAATGGTTACTGAGCTCTCACAAATGCATTCATTCATAATGCTTACTTACTGGCATAATTAGAGTGATGATTTCCCTCATCATATATGCACAAAGTTTGAGGGAGCACTGTGATCAGAAGCGTCTATACCTTCCTTCTTTTTTTCCCTTCCTGTCAGTTAAGAGAGATAGGGGGAGAGAGAGAGGACAAGGAAAAGTCAAATTTAAGGTATTACACTGCAGCCTTTTGTATCGCTGCAGTCTTTATCTGCTCTTCCACGTTATAACGTATCATGTTTAATAAATGAAGGTTGTAATGAAAAATCTTAATATCAAGCATGCCTATGCTGCAAACTTTCTAACACCATCATCCATACTTTGAAATCCTATGCATCCTTCAGATCCAATTCCAATGTCTATCTCCTTTATAGGAAATCTTCTGAGGTTGTCAAATAAAAGGCAGATATTCTAGCTAACATTCTTGTCACCTACTACAGGCCAAGGGCCCTGCTAGGTTCTCCACAAATGCCATTTCAGTTAGTCCTCACAATTCTTGACAACAAACATCATTTCGCACTCTGCAGTTCAGGAAACAAAAGCAAAGCAAGGCAACTACACTGCCCGAAGTCTTCAACTAGTCAATAGCACAGTCTGGATTTAAATCTATGTTTTCTTTTCTTTTTTTTTTTTTTTAAAGGTTTTTTTTTTAATTTTTTTTAATGTGTATTTATTTTTGAGACAGAGAGAGACAGAGCATGAATGGGAGAGGGTCAGAGAGAGAGGGAGACACAGAATCGGAAGCAGGCTCCAGGCTCTGAGCTGTCAGCACAGAGCATGACGTGGGGCTCGAACTCACGGACCATGAGATCATGACCTGAGCCGAAGTCGGACGCTTAACCGATTGAGCCACCCAGGCGCCCCAACCTATGTTTCCTTAAATTAAAAAAAAAATCCCTATTTATTCCATGATACCAGGCGATATTTTCTCCAAAGTTCTATATAATGGTTTTGACCTGCCTTAAAGTTCTTAACACACGTTACCTTGTCTTACACATCAACACGGGACCTGGTATGTTGAAAGCACTATTAAATTTGACTTAGATTTGTTTGTATACATTAGCTAGAAACCAGGTAGATGTCACATTCAGTAAATGCCTGATGTACATGTAATTGGACACATTCATAAATGGTAACAGACAAGGACACCTTTGAATTCATGCCTGTCAGAATATGGAATAAGACGATTAGAGAAATAAAATTTGCCCACTTCAAAAATATTTTATACCTAACAGAATACAATTTTCTCTTGCAATGTTTCCTGATGCTTGGCTATCTTTGGAGAACTTATTTTCCTTTAAGGGCTGAATTAAAAAAAAAATCCCTCAAAGAGTAGGTTATTGCAGGCTAGACAGATGGGGTACTTGTCTATGAATGTGCCACTCACCTTACAGTTACTGATGGCTGTTCTATTAATCACTGGCACAGATATTTACTAGAGCATGTGGTTCATATTGGGCAATAGGACCAAATTAGACCTCTCTTACAGGAAAAAAATTCCCCATTAGCCACTGAAAGCAACCCCAGGAGATGACAATTACAAGCTAATAGGGTCATTTATTTTTGTGTTTGTATTTTCAACTGAAAGAAATACATTAACTGCTATGGGAGACCTCCAGACAGTGTGAAGGAGCTAAAGGAAAAGTTTATTCTCTCATCTGCAAACTAAGCCATGAGCCAGACCACTATGGTATGACCCAGGCATCGCTACACAAAGTTAAATGCAGATGAGGAGAGTTGCTAAGTACAAAGCTATTTAGAAGGAATAAGTGAGTCTCAGATTCATCGGAAAACCACAAAATAACATGCAAGATGGGAAGCTAAGTCAATCTTCAACTTCAGAGTTGGAAAGTAAGGAGATACCATGATTCAACAACAACTTTACACCACAGTGGGTATAGAGCTTTATTTATATGCACACAAATACACACATTTCTTGAATACTAACAAGAAATCCATGTATTGATTTTGTAGGATCATTGGCAGGGTAGATAGAAGAAAAAGTATCTAAATGTATAAGTGACTGCTATAAAAAAGAGAAGTACCATGAGAGTGTAAAATTTCTATGAGACAGAGAGAGAGAGAAAATTTGTAGAGGAGTGAGGAGTAGAAGTCTGGAGAAAGTGATAGAATGGGCAACATATTTCCTTTTATTTTTTTTTTTAATTTTTTTTTCAACATTTATTTATTTTGGGGACAGAGAGAGACAGAGCATGAACGGGGGAGGGGCAGAGAGAGAGGGAGACACAGAATCGGAAGCAGGCTCCAGTCTCTGAGTCATCAGCCCAGAGCCCGATGCGGGGCTCAAACTCATGAACCGCGAGATCGTGACCTGAGCCGAAGTCGGACGCTCAACTGACTGAGCCACCCAGGCGCCCCCATATTTCCTTTTTTAGGCATCTGAAATCTTCCATTTTACGTAAGCATTTGCACTTTGTCTGTCTGCATTTGTGAAATCATTTAGAAAAGATCTTTGATTGGCATGGGTGTGACTGGAAAACAGGGTCTCCTGTGTGGAAGCTGAGGGTGTTGGGAGCTTACCAACACTGCTTGTCTCAGCGTCCTATGCCTTGCAGGCTCCTTCAGAGACTCTCTTTTATTAAACTTCCCTCAACTGCTCTCATTGAATGTGTCATCATATTCTTGTGCAGAAACCACAAATGCTGCCTTCTGATTTAGGGATCAGTGAAAGAACATTTTATTATTATTATCTTTTGTTTGTTTGTTTGCTTGTGTGCTCCTTTTCCCTAAGATGATATATGGTATCAAGTGCATATGCATTCGACACAAGGGGCATCTGCACGAGTGGAGAGAGGTGACCTCCCTGCGAAAAACACAAGTAATTTGTCCCTGGAAATACTCTTCATTTCTATATCCGGAGCCTAATAGCTGTAACGACACTTTACTGGTGGTGACTGATCAGGACTGTCTTCTCAGGGACCTGAAAGTACTTAGAACTATTCGAGGACTCCAGGAGAAAGAGCTTCCTCGTGTGGATCTCTCACTAAAATTCAATCAAATTAGTGAAAACATTATGATCTTCTTGTCGCCATAAATACTTTAGTTCTCTAACCTACCAAAACCTAAATCCAGTTCTTATTATTTTCAAAGTGATCATGACTGGAGACATTCGCTGCAACATTATATATGCTAGAACACTCAAGGATGTAAGCAAGAGGAGTGGTGTTGGGCATGCTAGGGAGGGGGCCACATGGAAGACGTCTTTGAGGAGCTCTACTAGACTGGCAAAGAGCCAGAGCTGAGCACGATTCTCCAGTTTTCTTGTGACTGGAATAATCACACTGCTTACACCAAGTCTGGGCTACAAGTCTCCACTAAGTTCCATCTGCAGATCTCGCATACCATGGACAACCAGAGCACTGAAAGAGATCCGTGAAAATCTAAGGGATTGGTCAGATGAAGATTCCATACCTATAATTGGGGGTTGAAGTGAATATGGAGAAGTATTTCCTAGCTCAAAGAGTAGAATGCAGATATCCTGATTATAGTGATGAATCAAGCACCTATTCGTGATAGGTGCTTGGATCACACAGACCTGGTTTTGAGTTCTGGTCCTTCCTCTGTTGTGGAGTAGCTAGGTGATTTTGAGAAATACACTGAGGATAGCTATAGATATAGATAAATTATATATATATTATTATATATATTATATCTATATATATGTGGATATATATATTATACACACACACATATATATATATGCACTATATATATATATATGCATATATATATATATATATATATGCACACATACATACATATACACAGAGAATATATAAAAAGTGTTTAGAAGTGTGTTAAGAAATTATCCAGTACTCAGTGGTCAGTAGGTGCTATTATTTCAGCAACATTTTTTTTTGGTATGGCAAAACATGTACATTTACTCAATTAGCAACACTTCACACTTTCATTTGTAACACTATTTAAGCCTAAACTTCTGTTCCATAAATCTTAAATTTTATTTTTTCTCAAAACATATTGCTATGAGGGAGAAAAAAATGTGTCTTAGGAGATGTCTATTATTTTTCTTTACCTACAACACTATATTCCTTTGATTTTATTTTTTTATTTTTTTAAAAAAAATTTTTTAACGTTTTATTTATTTTTGAGACAGAGAGAGACAGAGCATGAACGGGGGAGAGGCAGAGAGAGAGGGAGACACAGAATCGGAAGCAGGCTCCAGGCTCTGAGCCATCAGCCCAGAGCCCGACGCGGGGCTCGAACTCACGGACCGCGAGATCGTGACCTGAGCTGAAGTTGGCGCTTAACTGACTGAGCCACCCAGGCGCCCCTATTCCTTTGATTTTATAAGAAGTCTGGTCAACAGGAAAGCACAAGTAAGTTCAGCACTTATACAGATTTAGAGATCTGTTTATCTAAGGAAACATTTTGTCATTATCTTGTTTTGTCCCTGCCTGGTTCCCGAAGAGACAAGGACCAGACACTGAAAATTAAAAACATATCTTACAGTCCATTCGAAACACATTAGTATAGATCTGAAACAACAGTGCCAAACAATAGCAATTGATGTCATCACTCAGAATATCTGAAGAACATACAAAAATTCTAATCCCTGTTTTGAGATACTTAGCATATTTCACACACTTCAATGAGGATACTCCACTTGACCAAGGAAAATAAAACCATAAATAAGTACTTGAAATAGTCTTGTAAATATTACCAATGTAAATATATCCAAATATACACAGGAGAAGCCAATAGAGCAGGGGAAAGTACAGGATTTTCCAACAGTGAAAAATAAATGAAGATAAATACATATAATAAATTCACAGTACTTATTCTTTCATCACTGAAATATGTTTATATTTAGTAGAAAACACACTGAAATGATCTCTAGATTGACATGTGCTCTACGAAAAGATATCTTTAGAACCGGTGATCACCTTGATTTTTCTTCTGAAATACTGTAATAAATGCATCAAAAGTTGTATCTCAATAATACAGATTTGGTTTAACTGGAACCTCCCTTTGTGTTCTCCATGTTATAATGATTATATTGGTGTCAATCATACCTAGAATTCAAGATGGTCTTGTAAGAAGAAAAGTACAGGAACTTTCCAGGTTGTATGGGAGAATTGGAGATCCCATCAGGCTTTCTATTCTCACTTCATTTTAAAACTGAAATATATGCCAACTGTTTTACTTTATGGGGATCTTCCCATCCCACTGAATGCAAAAGAGGGCCACTTATCTAGGAGTCCATAAATGTGGGAAGTGGTGGCTGGCAAGGTTGTATAAAGATTACTTTCACATATCCTAAAGCTACAGATGAGGTCTGTCTCTATTGAGAGAATACAACGAGTCCTGGTTATGATGATTATTTCCCAAGGCATAAGAGTGAGGAGGAGTTATTTGAATAAAGTATCTCTATAGGATATTGGAAATAAAATAGCTCTTTCGATAATATCTTTGGATTAAGTGGTTATTTAAGTTTAGGCCACAGAGATATAAACTATCAAGTAAAATAGTAACTGTTAATAATGGAGAGACAGAAGACATGAGGTTTGGGGCCTACTTATATTGTTAAGGATTGTACTAAATGCCAACATTTGTCTCAAATATTCTATTGTGGGTAGGAATTATCACCTTCATTATATAATCATGGATACTCGGAACTGAAGTAACTTCCTCAAATTTTCAGAGTCCCCTAAAGCCTTTCCTACAGTACAAAGTTTGTCTCAATAAGCAAATCAGAACCAAGATTCATTTTTCGTTTGTGATCCTGTCCCAGAATGAGGGAGAGAGAGAAAATAGAAAATCATCCTCCTGGTTTTATATAGGATCACTTTAATTTGGAATCTCAGTACCTGGACCATGATGAAATACATAATAGAGGTTCAATACATGCTAGCCTCCATCAGTAGCTGTGTCAGAGAGGATTATCACAGCAGAATTTTATTTACTTGTTTGGATCCCATAATAGACTGACTTCAGTGTCCTTGAAAAAATTAGCATACCTAAATAATGTACTACCGAAGAAGGAACTAAAGAATATTTATACTTACCAAAGTAAAAATACGGGTAAAGTCTATACCCAACCTAATTCCCTATTTTTCTGCATAAGTGCTTCATAGATGGTTTATTACACAATTAAAACTATATAAGGCACATAAGAATGGTAAATACAGTGTTTGATCTATAAATGTATTTGCTACCCAAACAGAACAAATTCAGCATCCTTAAAGGACTGAGGAACAAGCCTTTCGCTACTTCCCACTCACAGCAGACAATATAATCCATACTGATAACTGGTCCTTGTACATAATGCTCACCACCTTTACAATTAGAGCCTACTATATGAGACCAAGTTGGACAAAATAACCCCAAGCAAACAACTGTTTACAGAGCAGAAAAGGTTGCTAATCACCTTTTGCTTCCTGGAAAGAAGAGTCCCCTGCATGTGATGCACTTAGAAGCGTAAGGCAATGGAGTCTGATAGAAATGCCGGCTTTACCACACTCCTTTTGTTCAGAAAACAAGTAGGAAGGTAGAATGTGCCACTTCAGGGCAAGAGATACAGATATAACAGTATCTTGCAGGAAGATGGAAATTGCTCAGAGGCTACAAACTGACCTGCTCTCCTTATAAGGAAAATACTTGTCTACACCAGAGATCTATACTCCTTTTTCTGAACAAATGCCACTTTCTAGATATGCCCTTCCCCTTAACAGAATGCAAAATCAGAAAATGAAGCAAATTAAAATTGACTTAACAAAAGCACAGCTACCTCATGAACCCATGAAAACAAAACCCATGAAAACTGTATGGTCATGAAGACTACGTAGCTAAGAGGTTGCTTCTCATTTTTTCCCCAACTGCAGGAGTAAGAAGGAAAAGTTTTGTTACATTAAAAAAATTTTTTTAACGTTTTATTTATTTTTGAGACAGAGAGAGACACAGCATGAATGGGGGAGGGGCAGAGAGAGAGGGAGACACAAAATCCGAAGCAGGCTCCAGGCTCTGAGCTGTCAGCACAGAGCCCGACGCGGGGCTCGAACCCACGGACCTTGAGATCATGACCTGAGCCGAAGTCGGACGCTTAACTGACCAAGCCACCCAGGCACCCCAAGAACTGTTACATTTTAAATGCTTGGGATTTTTAGTAGATATTCTAGTATTTTTTTTTTCATTTACTCTACTTGTCTTTGTTAAATATCTTCACCTTTTTTTAGAAACATGGGTTAACCTTGGATTGATCTTAATTGTTTTATGAAATCGGTGCCATGGGGAGAGTTCATTATAACACAACTCTAGCCTAGTGCTATGCACATGTGTGTGCAAGTTTATGTGTGCATTCCATTAATGTATACTTTATGTACAAATACAATTCACAGACATTAGGTATACAGATGGCTGGCTTTTGACAAATGTATGCATTAATGCAATCACCACCTCAATCAAGATAATGAACAGTTCCATTACTCTAGAAAATTCACTCACCACTCCTCAACCCAGGAAATGCTTTTTAAAAATACAAATTAGTTTTGCCTGTCCTGAAATTTCACACAAATGGAATCCTATAGGATAGACTCTTTTGTATGAAATTTCCTTTGTTCAGCAAGGGAACTATGAGATTAATCCAATGAGTAGCTTGTTCCTAATTATTGCTGAATAGTATCCATTCGATGGATGTATCACAGTTTATCTATTCAACTCAGATATTTAGGTTTTTAATTGTTTTGGACTATTATAAATACATCTGCTATGAACATTTGTGTACAAATCCCTTTATGGATTTATGCTTTCATTTCTCTTGGGAAAATTCCTAGTAGAGAAACTACTATGCTAAATGTATGGTTCTTTATAGGAACATGCCAAAAGTTGTTCTGAAAGTGGTTGCAACATTTTATACTCTTGACAGTGTATGGGATTCCAGTTGTGACACGTTACTGCCTGGAATTGGTATTCCATGTCTCCCTTTATTTTGGCCACTTTATTAGGTGTGAAATTGCATCCCATTGTTATTTTAATTTTCATTTCCTGGATGACTAATGGTATTAAGCATCATTTCATGTACTGTTTGCCATTTGTATATCTTCCCAAGTGAAGGGTCTAAGAGTTTTTGACAGTAGTTTATGCTTCTTCCTGAGTTATGTGATTTCTTTATATATTAGGGGTTTAAGTCCTTTTTCAGATATATGTGCTAAGAATATTGCCATCCAGTACTCACATATTAATATTTTAGATGGTATATTTTAAAAAGTAGTTTTTATTTTAATCAAGTTGAACTTTATTTTTGTATGTTAAATGCTTTTTATGTTCCATGTTAGAAGTCTTTGTCTAATCCAAGGTTGAAAAATATTTCTCCTATGTTTTCTTCCAGAGATTTTATGGTGTTATTTCCAATGCAATTTTTATGAATTTTTTTATGAAGTAAGGTAGGGGTCAATTAAAAAAAAACTTATATTACATATGGATATTCAGTTTTCTTTTTTTTTCCCAGCACCATTTGTTGAAAATATTATGAGTGAATTCCCATTGAGCTACTTGGGCCATTAACTGAAAAAATCAACATATATATGTGTATATATATACATACATATATATATATATATATATATATATATATATATATGTATACGCATATATATATGTGTGTATATATATACATATATATATATATATATATATATACACACATACACATACATACATACACACATACAGACACACCTACTTCTGGGCTCTCTATTTGGTTTCAATGATCTCTATATTAGTCCTTATATCAATATCATTCTATGTTGATGATTAAAGCTTTATTTTATTTTTTAATTTTTTTTTAATGTTTATTTATTTTTGAGACAGAGAGAGACAGAGCATGAACGAGGGAGGGTCAGAGAGAGAGGGAGACACAGAATCTGAAGCAGGCTCCTGTCTCTGAGATGTCGGCACAGAGCCCGATGTGGGGCTCGAACTCACGGACTGTGAGATCATGACCTGAGCCGAAGTCAGCCGCTTAACCGACTGAGCCACCCAGGCACCCGGATCATTAAAGCTTTAGAAAAAGTCTTCAAGCCAGATAGGGTCAGTTCTTGCTTTATTTTCTAGGTCTAATTATAATTATTTTGACTATTTCATGTTCTTTGTATTTCCACATAAATTTTAGAGTCTATTTGTCAACTGCTGCAAAAGTCCTGTTGAGATGTCAATTTGAAGTGAATTGAATCTATAGATCAATATGGAGAAAATTTACATCTCAACGGTATTTGGTCTTTTTAATTGACACACATGTCATTTTACATTTATTTATATTTCCTTTAGCTAAAGAATGATTTATAATTTTTCATTGTATTAGCCTTGCACATATTTTGTTAAATGTATCCCTAAGTATTTCATATTTTGATAATTTGTGAAAGGTATTTAAATTATTTATTTTCCAATTGTTTACTGCTTGTATATAGAAGTATATTTTATTTTTGTATTTTAGCTTTATATCCTGTGAGCAAGCTATTTTATGAATTTTACAAAATAAATACCTTAAGATCTATAATGTAGAGAATTGTGTCAGTGTCATCTAAAATGTAAAAAGAATTTTACTTCTTTCTTTCCAGTCTTTAAGCCTTTTATTGTAATAATAATCTGTACTATTTTAGATGATGATGATGATATTGCCTTATTACACAGCCATCATTTCCAGAGCGGTATTGAACAGAAGGCTAAGAGGGAGTGTCTTTGTCTTATTTCTGGTAACAGGGGAAAATAATTTCAATTTTTTTAATGGTAAAATCATTTTTAATTATTTTTTCAGATTATGAAAGTTTCTTCCTATTTATAATTTGTTGATCATTTTGATGGTGTATATGTATTGAATTTTATCAAGAGCTTTTTAAAATTTCTACTGATCATATTTTTCTCTTTTATTCTGAGAATACAGTATATTTTGATTGATTTTCAGATGTTGGGAAAATCTTGCATTTTTTGATGTAAACCCAGACACATACATACACACACCTCTATTTATATATACACATACACACACACACCATGGTATATGTATGTATGTATGTATATTATATATATGTATGTGTATATATATGTATGTATATGTGTGCGCATTATATATATTATATACATAATATACATACATGGTATATGTATGTATATTATATAATATATATACACACATAAGCACATGTATACAAAAATACATATTTGCATATATATAGTATTTCCAAAATACATTAACATTTTTTCCAGGGATGCTGCATGTAGATTTTTGAGAATTATGACTTTGTAATTTTCTTTTCTTGATTTGTCACTTCAGACTGTGTGTGAGGGTAATGTTGGCCTCATAAAATGAGGTAGGAAGTGTCCATTCCTCTTATGCTTCTTGAAAAAGAACTGCTTCTTTTTTCTTTGATAACATTCACATTCATGCAGACTTACTTGTAGGCATTTTTGTTAATAGGAATTTGATTTATCTAATAAATTTAGGACATTCACATCTTCTATTTCTTCTGCCATCAATTTTGGTAACCTGTCTATAAGAAATTTCTTCTTCCATCAACCTTGCAGAATTTTTTAACCTGAAGGTGTTCACAACATTTCTTTACTATCATTGCATTTCTATAGATCAGTACTGATATCTTCACATTCATTCCTGATATAATTTGTTCTCTATTTTTCTTGCTAGGTGATGCTTAATTTTATTACCTGTTCAAAGATCTAACCTTCAGCGTTCCTAATTTTTCATTAATAGTTTGGCTTTCTGTTTCATTGGTTTTTGCTCTTCTTGCATTTAACTATTTGGGACATTGTTTTATTTTTTTAATGTGAAAGAGCTGGTCATTGTTCTTATGCATTATTTCTCTTTTCTAATATAGTAAGTTAAAGCTATAAATTTCCCTCTCAGCACTGTTGTAGCTATCACTCACGATTTTGATGTTTGTCTTTTCATGTTCATTTTGTTCAAAACATTTGTTAATTTTTTTAATGTTTATTTATTTTTGAGAGAGGGAGGGAGGGAGAGAGAGAGAGAGGAAGAGAGAGAGAGAGAGAGAGGAAGAGAGAGAGAGAGAGAGAGAGAGAGAGAGAGAGAGAGAGAGAGAGAGAGCACGCCAGAGAGGGGCAGAGAGAAAGGGAGACAGAATCTGAAGCAAGCTCCAGGCTCTGAAATGCCATCACAGAGCCTGATGCAGAGCTCAAACCAATGAACAGTGAGATCATGACCTGAGCTGAAGTCAGATGCTTACCCAACTGAGCCACCCAGGTGCCCCAATTTTTAAACGTTCATTGTAGTTTCTTTGACTTACGAATCATTTAGAAATTTATATTTGATTTTCAAATATCTACAGACTTTAAAGTTATTTTAATGTTATTGACTTCTAACCAGATTTTCAAAGAGAATTCTCCATGAGATTTCAAACTTAAGAAATTTATTAAGATATTTTTTGTGGGGAAGTATATGATCTGTCTTGGAGAGTATTAAATGGGCTCATGTAAAGCATACGTACTCTGCATTTTGATTGGAATATTCTATACATGTTGTGTTCTATACATAACATAGTTTAGCTCTTTCATATATATATACATATATATATATATATATGTGTGTGCGTGCATGTGTGTGTGTGTATATATATATATATATATATATATATATATATATATATATAGGCAACTAGTCCCATCATTTGCAGAAACAAGGGTGATATAATATCCAAATATCTTTGAAAATGTAGGCAGAGAAAGAAATAAGCTTGATTTAAGAGAAATTTAATTATACTCCTGCCTTCATATAATTAACATTGAAAGATCTGTATTTGTGAATACGGGGAAAAGGAGGCTCTCCAAAAATATGAAAGAAAGAAAATATTGAAAAATGGACTTTCAAGGTTAAAATAAAAAAAAAGCATGAAATTGATTTTAAAGACCTAATAATATCTCTAAAAGCTCAGTTTGATTTAAAGCTATGAGAAGCAGGAAAAAAAAAGTAATGATGTTAAGTATGTGGAAGGTTTTAAAATTATCATATACGGATTACTTGTTAAGAGCTGTGGATATGCTATTTTGTGTATTAAGGAATTAACATGTATCATGCTATTTTCTTCTTTCAACAACAGTATGAGATGGGTAGGTTTCTCAACATCACTCAAGTGAAAATGGATGGGAAAGAATAAATAATTTATCTAAAGAGTAGTTAGAAAGGGTGAAACAAGACAAATCTCTGATTCCAAAGCCTGCTTGGTTAGGACTGAGCTGCAGTGTCCCTCACTTCTAATTAAATTACTCAATTTGCATTGAATACAGTCAAATCTATAATCAAAATTTAATTTTAAAAATTACATGCATGATTTATTTTATAGAACAACAATAAACATAATTAACATTAATAATAAAATCAGGGATACCAGGGTGGCTCAGTTGGTTAAGCGACCAACTTGATTTTGGCTAAGGTCGTGATCCTAGGGTCGTGGGATTGAGCTCTGCATTGGGCTCCGTGCTGAGCACGGAGCCTGCTTAACACTCTCTCTCTCCCTCTGCCCCTCTCCCCAACTTGTGCTTTCTCTCTCTCTAAAATTAAAAAAAAAATAGAATAGTAAAATCAAAGTCTGTCAGCTATCTTCAAATTTATGAAGAGGTAAACAGCCACCAAAGAGGGCATATAACAAAATGTTTAAAATTAACAAAGCAAAAAATAAAATATTCAAAGATAAAACATAAGCAACTTAAATTGAAATGATAGTGGTATATCAATTACATTTGTTTAAATGTAAACCACTTAGGGGTGCCTGGGTGGCTCAGTCAGTTAAGCGTCCAACTTCGGCTCAGGTCATGATCTCGGAGCTCGTGAGTTCGAGCCCATGTCAGGCTCTGTGCTGACAGCTCAGAGCCTGAAGCCTGCTTCGGATTCTGTGTCTCCCTCTCTCTCTGCCCCTCCCTTGCTCGCACTTTGTCTCTGTCTCTCAAAAATAAAGAAAACTAATAAAAAAAAAATTTAAATGTAAACCACTTAAAATCTTCTCCTAAACTCCAAGACTCTTAGATGTGTTAAAATTATTTAACTCCGAGTTGCTTTTAAGAAATACAATAAAGATGTACAAGGAATTAAAAAGTTACAGTAAATTTTTTAGGCAACTGCAATAAGAGAAAAAAACCTTTGCAGCAAGTCATCAAAGGATAAATGATTAAATAAAGAACATTATTTTGTAAAACTTATAGAAACTCAACAACAATATAACATTTACAAAACTTCATGTACCTAATAACAGGATTCAAGTTGATTTTAAAATCCAAAGTATTAAATAAAGATGTAAATTGGTAGAAACAAATTTCTTAGAGCATTTAATAGGTCTCCATATAGTTTTGACATATTAATAAGTTACAAAAACGACAAAATTTTAAATATCTCAACACAAGAATAAAATAAGTCTTATCATTCAGTTATATTCTTTTCCAAATGGGCTTAAAATTTTTCTTAATGTTTATTTATTTTTGCAAAACAGAGCACGAGCAGGGAAGGGGCAGAGAGAGAGGGAGACACAGAATCCGAAGCAGGCTCCAGGCTCTGAGCTTTCAGCACAGAGCCAGACGTGGGGCTTGAACGCACGAACCGCGAGATCATGACCTGAGCCAAAGTCGGATGCTCAACCGACTGAGCCACCCAGGCACCCCCAAATGGGCTTTTGATAATTATTTAATAATAAAGTTTTGAGATTCTCTATTCATAGAATTTATATCAGGAAACTGGGAAAGCCAAATAGTGTAAGTAAAAAGAAAAAGAAAACAAAGCAAATATACACTATAGTTTAAGGAAATAGGTATTCTCATACTAAATACATATTGACTAAAATGCATATTGTTGCTGTTTATGGCAGAAAAAATGCAGTTCATTCTGAATATTCTCAAAGTCATCATATTTTTCATTATTGATACAGGATTCATGTCCTGCCTGTCTCCAGAATAATGAGACTTTAGCTTAAATTTTTAAACACAATCTAATATAGGATAATTGAGGATAAAATTATAATGAAGGCAATCTAAAAGTAGCTGAAGTTATAAATATCATCAATTCTCTGATATAAATGTATTGCCTTTTCATGTTTTGTCCTTGACAGGAAAAAAAAAAAAAGCAAAGCAAGTTTATTGTTTCCATTACTTAAGGAAAATATTAGAATGCAGTTGTTTTTGTTCTCCACAAGTTAAAAGAAATTAATATCCCTCTTGTATTTCCTAAAGGTATCACAAGACAGGTTGGGTAAACAAATTTATACTTTTAAATTTAATCACCAATTATGATTTATAAAAATTTGTCTGAAAATCATTTATAAATTTTCAAATTTATCATTCTAGGAGAATAAAAGAAAACCTCAAATGTATATGGTTTGCATTCAACATCCATCCCGATCACTAACTGATGTAATATTATCACAATGGATTTTTGATACGTTGTGTATGAGGTTACCTACCATTTCAGACACTAATGACCCAAGGTTAAAAGTAATCCAGGGAGACTGTGTGATAACATCTATTCCTTCTCCCTCCATTGGCAGAAATCTTTCACAGATTATGCTATCCATATTTAACTTCTTGGCCAAAGGATGGAAACCTACATAGCATTTCCTGACATATTTATAACAAATCTACCACCATCTCTTCTAGTCTTAGAAATATTCATTAAGACAGATTTAATGTCTTTGCAGCTTGTGTGATCAAGGCAGTACATAGGTTGATGAGACATTATCTTTATTCCACAAATATTTTTCCAGGGCTTGCCAAGGGCTATAAATAAACTTATTATATATCCCATTATTTGGGGGGAACTAAAAGTACCAGAGAGAAACCCACATGTTATCATCCTACTACAAGGCAATGCAGCTCAAGATTTGAGGGAAGTGTTGCTTAGCAGTATGAGGGGCACAGGGACGCCCTCGGGAGGTATATTAGATATGGAAATAGTGACAGGCAGTGATTTAGCATGTCATGTTGAGGTTAAGTTGGCTTGTAACAGTTGGACTGCAAGGTTCTCCATCAAATTTTTGATCTTCTCATAAACTTACCTCTTTTGCATTTTTCCTTGATCCCAGACTTCCTCTTTTACATGAACTAGCTATTTTACAACATGGGCCTCATATAACCAGGTAAACTCAAGTACACATATCTCCACAAATCCATTATGAGAAATGGAAAACATGACATGATTATGGTGAATGAAAAATCTTCTTATATGAACAAATCTCTAGTTAACTGAGGTTTTGTTTTATTTCCTCTTTATTTCCCTATCACCTGTCCTCCTCCCTGGCCTCTGTAAACATTAATTTGGCTTTCCATCTACAGTACAATTTTGAATTAAAATCTGTACTAATGAAAATTCCCTAATGTGCTTTTCATTTCTTATGAACTTCTAGCAATGTTGTGAAGGGCATCTTTCACATAAGTTGTAACTTTGTGAACATGTAGCATATGTTCTGTTGTATTTGATGTTTTATATATAATATGTAATACACACATATATATATGTATATATATATATATATATATATATACACATACATATATCTATATCTATAAGTATGGATATAGATACAGATGTAGATAGATATATATAAAACAAACTCTGCAGGTACAGGAGAGCAGGGTGCTATATAAAGTGGTAGGAATTTTTGGGGCGCCAGGGTGGCTCAGTGGGTTAAGGGTCCGACTTCAGCTCAGCTCATGAACTTACAGTTCATGTGTTCGAGCCCTGTGTCAGGCTCTGTGCTGACAGCTTAGAGCTTGGAGCCTGCTTTGGATTCTGTGTCTCCCTCTGTCTGCCCCTCCCTCACTCACACTCTATCTCTGTCTCTGTCTCTGTCTCTCTCTCAGAAGTAAATACACATTAAAAAAATAATGAAATAAAGTGGTAGGAATTTCAAAGATGGCAAAAATGGTGGTGGTCATAGCAACTAACATTACTTAAGGGCTTATTTCGGGCCAGACACTGTAGTAAGCACTTAGAAAATATTACTTATTTACTTTCACAATAATAATCTTTTAAGGTAACTATTACTTTTAATCATCCTTTTATAAGTAAGGAAACTAATGAAGAGAGTGGCTAAGCACACTTTCCAAGGTGCTAAATTTCAGAGCTGGCATTGATCCAGGGTCTATGTGATCCCAAGGCCTGATGATCTGATCCTGCTGTAATATTACTCCTATCAACTATTTCCGTATTGAGTAAAATGGATGAGAAACAGGAAGAGCAAACAAAATATTTGTCTCTGGCAATACACCTAAGCTGCCTGCTTATGCGCATCTTGGTTACATATAGAAACCAAACTGAAGATTTTTTCTCTACCACATCTCAACCTCAGGAAAGAAAAGTTGACCTTCTCCCAGTCGTTGCTCCATTACTGGCCCTTACTTTCCTTTCCTGGTTCATCATTCCTTCTTGGATGCCATATCTTCTTGTTCCCTTCTATGCCCCACTGTCACATGACTGAATAGGTACTCTTTGTACTCTGGTTGTCTTCAGTCTCGCACTCTCCACTGACCAGGAATGGCCCTCCTTTGCCCTGCAGACGATGTTAATAATATGCAGGACTGATGGCTGGATTTAGACAATATAAAAATAGCACCAGTTTCCATTCTCTTCTTTGTATTTTTTTAAATATACCTGAAATCCTTATTCTGAAACATTTAAAATATACCTACATGCACAGAACAAATCCAACTTGGCTTGATATGTGAATAAATGAAAGGGTGTGCCACATCCTACAATAACAAGAAAACCTGTCACTGCTGTAATCGCTCTTCGGATCTAAGGAGCAAATGACCTCTTTAAGTAAAGCTGCAGATTCCCCAAAGCGAAGCACTCCCGTGGGAGAGCAGTCATCAAATTCCCTGAAGTGACATCTCCATAGATCCGCCAATGTGTGAGGGCGACAAGCCATTTAATTACTGAATAGGCTCTCCTTCCCTGAGGTCCCTTTGTGAAATTGTATGAAACAATTCTCTTCAAATTTATTCCTGAAATGTGTCATCACTGCACATCTTTTCATTATTTTCAGATAAGCAGAGAGATGGATTCTTTTCCAAATGTATTTATTTGAGTGAGATTTTTTTTTCTTTTTTCTTCCTTCCTTCCTTCCTTCCTTCCTTCCTTCCTTCCTTTCTCTCTCCTCCTCCTCCTCCTCCTCCTCCTCCTCCTCCTCCTCCTCCTCCTCCTCCTCCTCCTCCTTCTTCTTCTTCTTCTTCTTCTTCTTCTTCTTCTTCTTCTTCTTCAGCTTTGATGCTAGTTGCTTTGAGAAATTAAAAAAAAATGCACCAAGCAATTTTACAACTAAACTTACCTGCCTGTGAGTAAAAGTGTGGTTTTTCTTCAAAACTGAGTATCTGTTTTCCTGTAGCACTTCCTGGTGTTCTAAAGCAGTATCTTTATAATCTTTCCTGTAACTCCTATAAATATTGTCTTATTTGCTTTCCTTCTGATGGTATTTGTGTCCCAACTGTGTTTTCCGGCCACTTTAAGTATTCCACTCAGGACAAAGTTTTTAAAAATCTCTTCATGATTCTTGTGAAAATGAAGTGACTTGGCTTCTCATACCCTTGAAAATACTGCTCTTTGAATGAGTAGGGGTTCTTCAATCCCATGCTTGAGTTTGACTAGCCAACTGATGCTAGTAAACTGATGCTAGTAAAACTGGGGATTACACATCCTTATACAAGCACACATATATACTACTGTCCTCAAACCCGGGTGGGGATGCTGGATTGTGAGCCCTCCTCCCTTTGACTTTGCTGGCACAGATCCACAAATCTTACTGCAAGCAGATTTATTTCTCTCATTCTTTTCCAGTCCACCCTATTATTTCAATCTTTATTATTTTTTTCCTCAACAGCTGCAGTTAGTTTCATGACTATGTTTCTTTCATTAAAAGCCTATACTTAACAAAACCTGGGTTTCTCTGTAATTAGAATGTTGCATACAATTTAGAGAAATGCTGTGGTTAAGGCATGTGTCTTTGATAAAGTTTTTTTTTTTATTGTAAACTGCTTATTTTGCTTATTTCTTTGAAGAACTTAAAAAATAACTTTCGCAGCACAGCAGGTCAAAAAGAGGATTTCTTCTTAAGGAAATGAGTGAATGTTAAAAGGAGAGAGGGTACACGCTATTGTGTTAATGTCTTTGTTTGTAAAATCTCAAAGGATTTTAGAATTGGTCTTCTCTTCATTTGTCTTGTTTCCTTAAGAAAGTCACCTGTATTTTGCTTGAAGAAGCTGGGAATTTCATTTCTTTAAATTCTTAAAGCATTTTGACAATGATCAGCAGCCTCTTCTGAGTGTCTGTACCGATGTCTTTCTCTGACAGTTAAGGCGTTGTAAGGATAGTATGACACTGGAACATATAGTGGAATCCCATTGATACATCCAGGGATACCCTTCACGTATTGTCAACGGGCTCTATCACTATCTGTGAGCTGAACAAGCATCCGTAAAAGCAAGACAAGAGAGCAGTTAAGAGCTGGGACTCTGGGTCTATGGTGCCTGGGTTAAAAACCAGCTCTATTGCTTATCACGGGGGCTTAGGCAAGATATTTAACTTTGTTGGGTCTAGTTTTATTTTTTTTTTAAGTTTATTTATTTGTTTTGAGAGAGACAGAGACAGCATGAGTTGAAAGGGGCAGAGAGAGAGAAGAGAGAGAGAAAGAATTCCAAGCAGGCTTCTCACTGTCAGTGCAAAGCCCTATGCAGAGTTCGAACCACACCGCGAGATCATGACCCGAGCAGAAACCAAGAGTCATCTGCAACCGACTGAGCCACCCAGGCATCCTTGGGTCTAGTTTTCTTATCTGTAAAATGGGAGTCATCAAAATGGAAATGTACCTCAGAAAGTTGTTATAAGGATCACATGAAATAAATACAGGAAAATATTTAGCACAGTGCCTGACACATTATTAATGACAGTTAAGTGATATTATTAGAGCATGCAAATGTATAATAAGCACTCTGTTGTCAAGTTCTTTTTATATGGGGTACACAAACTTGAAAAAGAGCTAACAAAAGATAGAATACTGTAGGGTCAATTTACTGATACCTGATAAAACCTGATGCCATCTTCCATGATTTAGTATTGTCAATGGGGAATTCTCTGGCACTTTGTGAGCCTGTTATGAGACGGGGAAGCAGCACAGATTGCACAATGATGATATGTGAACATGAACATTTCACTCATCCTGCTGGTCTCGTCCCTAGTCCACAGCAGCCATTATTAATGGAACAGGGACTCTCTCTTGCAGCATCAGGCACTCTCTCTGCAGAGCCAGGACATAATCTCAGGCTCCTTTTCAACATCCTGTCCCAGATAGCCATGTTGGCAAAACCTCTCTGTGGAACCTGGCCTAGATTATTTTTAAGGTTCCTTCCAGTTTCAAAAGTCTATGAGTCTAAAATTATATTTAGAACTTGAAAATGCAGTTCCAGTTGATCTCACTGGAAAATTATAACACAAGAATCTACTATAATTGCCAGGGAGACATGACTACCACTCCTCAGATCCAAACCCATCAGGCCTGCATTCAAGGACATCTAGGATTGATGGTTTGCTTCTCCGGTGTTCTGCTATATGTATTTTTTTCTCAGAATATTTATAAACAATGAATATTTAACTTCTAGAATAACTTTGCTGATGGAAACTTTCTGCTTTCTGAAGTAGCACATTACATCTATGGGTAAATATTCCTATTAAAACATTCTTTCTTGTATTAGACCAAATTTCTATTGCTTCTCAGTGTGATGGCCAGATTAATATCAACTATGATTGAGTTTACTAAAGTAATACGTAAGGGTAGCCAGCTCCTTTATCTGCTCTCGTTTTTCATCACCAAATGAACCATCCACAGGTCTTTAAATATTCTTCCAAGGGTACAAATGTTTTAATCCTTTATCATTTCAGTTGCCTTACTATGGGTACCATCTATTGTGCTGATTGGTATTCTCTAAACATTCCATCTCATAGACTCTTATCTATACTTGGTAAGTATCTCCTTTTTTGCCTCATTCTTAAATATATTTGGAAAAGTAATACTGTATCTTAATAAACATCCACCTGGTTTCTTAAAAGAATAATCTACTGTAGTCTCTGGGGACATTTACACAATGTCAATTAAAAACTGATGAAAGCTGTCTGTAAAACACAAGGGTCTAAAGTAGTAAAAGTGTCTAGTATGGGGGCATATTAGCATTGAACAACAGGTATGCACTTAGCCTTTCTCTCAACTCTAAGGTATTTCTGTATTCAATGCTCACTTGTAGTGAAACACTGTGCTGCCTTAAAATGGGATTCCGGGACCATATATACTCAATTCCTTCCTTCTGTTGGAACCCACCAGTAGAAATAGGGTTATTCATAAATCATAAAAATAATAAATAAGAAGAAACAACAGTGTTGTGTACACATATGTTAATAATGACACTACTAGCAGTACTCGACTTCTACTACTGGCACCTCTTAACTTTAAAGACTCTGCTCAACACCAAGGTCTATGGTAAGGACTTAACAATGATGTTATAATTTAACTTCTAGATCATTTTGTGAAGTAACTATCATTACTCACCTCTATCATAAAACAAAACAAAAAAGTAAGATACAGATGGAAAATGAGCTTGGAATTCCACCTATAGTTATTGGCATGCAGAGGGAATATTTTGAGCAATTTTTTGATGAGAAAGAGACATTGTGAAAAGTCAACTTAAAAAATATTGGCAAGTACTTGAGGCTGTAATAAAGTTTGGTCTGACTTCAGAGTCTGAGCTCTGTAGAGCTTCTAGCTGCCACAGTACACTCCTTCTATGCTGTTAGACTACTCAAAACGGCGAAGAGAAGAGATAAAGATAATTTTCAGCCTAAAATCCTGGGGTTACCCAGAAGCTTATGGTGCTTAACTAAGACAGTGAGCTCAGGTAGATTTAGATATTGGTCAACTTTTCAGAGTGTATGCAGCAAAAGTGCCTGAGTCCTTAGAGGAAGCTGAGCTGTTTCATTTATTCTTTGTTCCTTTTGATGATTAACATGTCCCCATCTTTCCATTTCACTGTAAGAAATAACTCCCTGCTCTGTGTTGCCACATAAAGAACTGTGCACGTGTTGTTTAGAAATCTCAAACTTAGTGGATAATCATAGCCACATACATTCATATGTGCCTTCTGTGTAATTATACTGACTTTGTGAGAATCAGGCTTATTCCAGGAATAGAAGAAAATCCTATGTGCAAAGATATATTTTCCATGCATTCATATTGCAATTTTAATGAGTTTGAAAAAAAAAAGTTTTACTGCTTCAAAGATTGTTAACATGGTTAAACCTAGGACATTTCAAGTGGTGTCAGTAAAGAAACATGCGTCTTTTTCTGTGTGTGTGTGTGTGTATGTGTGTGTTTATGATTAAAGTATCAGCTTATGTGGCATTTGCATTACTTTCTAAAATAATGTCTTATCTTTCAAAATAAATCACAAGCAGAGACACTCAATGTGTTGATCATTTTGACAATAAATATCTCTGCCACTAACACAGCAAAGTTAGTTTTCCAAAGAAAGGAACCCAGGAGAGAAAATTTCCAAGTGCTCTAAGGTTTCTTAGGTTCACTGGATTCTCTGGACCAGAAAGGAATTTCTGGTGACCTTCAGTAGAGTGACAATGAAGAAGGAATCAGCGTCATTAACTTATGCTGATGATGATGTCAGAATGGCTAGGTGTTTATCATGAAAGAAATGAGAAATTGGGTCCCACAGGGGCCCTACATCGCATCAGTAAAAGAACTTCCTCTGTATGACTGCCAAGTTTCCACGTGAGTTTCTCATTCAGAAGAGCTGATACATTGATTTTTTCACTCCAGTTTCTCATTAACTTCACCAATAAAACAAACCCAAGCTTTAATGGTGATTTCATTGATCCAGTCCTATTTTGTCACCATTAAGTGGCATTTATTGAGGCTCTATGAAAAAACTGAGTTAGACATTCCATATGACTGACAAATTAAATAGAAAAGAAATTATGATCTCTGACATCCAGAAGAGCAAGCGTGGAAACACTGAGGTTTTGTAAAATCTAAAACCCATGTTCAGTGCTCAGCTCTGCCAGACTCACCGGTCTAAGAGAGTCACTCTGGGCTTCAGGTTACTCACCTGCCAAATGAGGAAAATTATGCCTATCTCACAGGATGGCTGTAAAAATTAAGTAAAATCACTACCATCACATGTCTTGTTCCATACTTGGCACATTATAGATTCTCAATCAGTACTCACCCAAACCTCTTTTTCTGTAAAGGGTTAACATCCTACTAATTTAAGAGACAGAAAAGATACAGAAAAGTACAAAATGAAAGAAAATGTGGGGCTCAGTCGGTTAAACGTCCAACTATGGCTCAAGTCATGATCCCCCAGTTCACAGGTTCAAGTCCTGCATCGGGCTCTGTGCTGACAGCTCAGAGCCTGAAGCCTGCTTCAGATTCTGTCTCCCTCTGTCTCTCTCTCTGCCCCTCACCTGCTTGCACTCTTTCTCTCTCAAAAATAAATGTATTTTTTTTGTAAATTTTTTTACGTTTATTCATTTTTGGGAGACAGAGAGAGACAGAGCATGAATGGGGAAGGAGCAGATAGAGGGAGACACAGAATCCGAAGCAGGCTCCAGGCTCCGAGCTGTCAGCACAGAGATCGACGTGGGGCTCAAACTCACGAACTGTGAGATCATGACCTGAGCCAAAGTCGGATGCTCAACCGACTGAGCCACCCAGGTGCCCCAATAAATATTTTTAAAATCTGAAAAAATGAAAGAAAATTGGAAAAATCTTAATTTTAATTATTGAAACTATAAAATTATATATGGAAAGAGATATAAAATAAAAACATGACAATTACTGTAATGTATCAGAACCATGATCTTTAGCAACACTGAAGTTATTTCTAGGAGGATTCAAATTTTAATTTATATTTTAAAATCCAGTGAATCAAATTATTGTCTTAAAGTACAAGTTTATAATACTCTTTATGAAAAATGAATACCGTGTGTGTGTGTGCACTTGTGTGTGGGTGCACGTGTGTGTAAACTTTAACACCAAGAATCAATAATGCTATAGGCAGGTTTGAGATCCAAAAGGACAGTTAGCCTCTGAGGCACTGTCTGGGTTCTACGTAAATGGACTTACCATCTTACACTGCCTTGGACCAAATAGATTTCAAGTTGGTAACACTAGAAATGACTTCCACTTTATTCTTTCCCTTCTCCTTTTGCTTTATTAATTTTAAGGACTTTCCTTCTTCGGTATAAGATTGTTAGCATCTTGACAAAGAGAAGATGAGGGATTTTAAGCTGGTATCCTGCTCAAACGCTACTGTTTTCAGAATAATAATAGACATAATTCTCAATTTCGTGTATAATAACTGTCAAATTGCAAGTCATACTTTCTAAAGAGTGTGGGTGTTTGTGTATGTATACATGTAGTTCATGTATTTATTTATTTATTATTTTTACTGGTGTCATTTGACATGAAAGCAATCTAGAAATCAGAACATGCCATTAAACCACAGTCACACATTCAAACCATCTCATGATATTTTCATTAATTGTCCTGCTTTTGCTCTTTCAAAGATGATAATCTGCTGAGGGCTGTTCATTTTTAGCTCAATCTTTTCCATGACTGTTATCTGTAACAGGCATGGTTTCATCAATCATAGATTTATTCACAAGTAACTATAATAGCTTAAAATATAATGCAATGATGTCAATTTGATTAGCACACATTGAGACTACAGCTCATGAATAAAGCAAGTATGTTTGGATTCCTGTAGGTATCAACTGTCCGCCCAAACTCTAAGGACACTTAAACAAAGAGCTCAAACATTCAACCCCTAGGCACTTCTCTCCTAACCAATGGACACCAAAGGCCTTGTAATATCATTTTTATGCAAGTGTCAAGGAAAAGATAGCATAATACCACACCCTTTATTGAATTCCTACTGAGTGAACCTTGTTTTAGAAACTTCAATTATCTTTAATTTACATGGCAAAACTACCAGAGAGAAATTCCAATCTCTGTGAATTCTCATGACCAAAGTTGAAGGTTCACAGATAATAACCTCACCAAAGGATGAAGAGTCAGTGGAGGAATAGGCTTTAAACAGATCTCGAGACTTCAAAAGTCATGTATTCTTTTTTCCCTTCCTACATCCTGGTACATAGTAAATCAAATATGCTCCTATTGGCTGTCATCACGCCACAAGTTGAAATCTGGATTCATTTATTTGGCTCATCATCCTCTAGTGGCCTAGGCATTTTCTGTCCTTTTTATTGCTCTTCAGCAGTAGACACAATTAATAATACACAACAAGTTTGTGATGCTAGAGGGCATTACTATGTGTAAGGAAAATACTTAAACTCTGCTAAAAAACTAGTATTAATAAATGAAAAGAAACATATGTCAATGTAAATCATATTTGTGTGTATCTGTGTTTCCTAAAGAAACAGGACTATAATTCCCTTTTTCATTCCTAAAGAAAATCTTAAATCTTACAAATACATTTTATGATGTATTGAATTTTTTTTCATGTCTGACAAAATATTATACTTGAACATAAGATTTTAAACATTTTGATTTTATTTAATTATCATTCAGGTGATCAGACAATTCCACAGAGATGAGAAGACTATCTTAAGAAAAAGCTAGAGGCAGTTTTTAATACTGATTCCAAGCTACATCTTAGGAAAGGATAATTTTGCTTTTTGATAGTAGAACTAGCAGTTTCGTTGAATCCCCATCTAAATAGAATTTAATAGTGCTTATTTCATGCTCATATGGTCAGGTTTTTGGTCCAATTTGTTTGTAATGAGTTAGAGTAACTGATATGCTAATCACTGTTAGTTAATTAAAAGCGGAGTTTCCATTTAGCTATAAAACTCATTAGAGTGCCAACCATATCGCACATTAGATGACCTGATTCACATATTTGAACTCTTAAAATGAGAAGGAGGTGGTAGAAAATCTATTTGATATGTTGCCAGGAGTGTCACTAAGTTGCTTCCAGAAACAGATTTGCTCTAATGATCAGAAGACCTAGGTTCTACTCATCACTCTATTGGTGTTTAGCTCTGACATTTGGGTTTTGGCTCTTAAATCCTCAAAGACTCGATTTTCCAAGAGCAAAGGATAGAATAGGATTAAATAGTGTGTAGGCCCAACTTTCTTGTGATTCTGCAGCCAAGATTCAAAAATGATTCTGTAGCGTGGGTAGCTCAGTTAGTTAAATGTCCAACTTCAACTCAGGTCATGATCTCATGGTTTATGAGCTCGATCCCCACGTCGGGCTCTGTGCTGAGAGCTCATAGCCTGGAGCTTGCTTTGGATTCTCTGTCTCCCTTTCTCTCTGCCCCTTCCCCACTTGTGCTCTGTTTCTCAAAAATAAATAAAACCATTAAAAAAATCTTCAAAAGTATTCAAAGATTTGTCTCTGCTCAGGCACTTTCTAGCTGTGTGATCTTGGGAAAATATATAATCACCCCGATCTTCATTAAGGAGTTAGGATGACATGAGGAAAAACCTGGTACTCACATAGCACTGGTGCTCAACTAAGGGCATGACAATGATGAAGAAAAACAAAAAAAGATAATGATGAGGGTCAGGATACCTGAGAAGTAGGGGGAGCAGCAGGATAAGGAGTTGGAAGAGAGAGAAAAAAAAAAGAGTATTCAAGAGGAAGAAAGAAATGCTCCAGTTTATGCATTTTACTGATACTATAAACTTATGAAACTTACAAAAAAATAAACTTTTAAAGAAGAAAAAAATTCATATACATAGTCACTGAAACCTATTCTAGAGGAGCTTTCCTGAAAACCTCATCTACAAGATTCTGCTTACAAGTGTTAATCACACATGTATTTCAGGGTAGAGTAAGTTTTGGGAAAGGATCACTTAAAGAAAACGATCTACGTGGGGTGCCTGGGTGGCTCAGTTGGTTAAGCATCTGACTTAGGCTCAGGTCATGATCTCATGGTTTGTGGGTTCGAGCCCCATGTTGGGCTCTGTGCTGACAGCTTAGAGCCTGGAGCCTAGTTGAGATTCTATGTCTCCCTTTCCTCTGCCCCTCCCCTACTCATGCGGTCTTTCTCTCAAAAATAAATAAACGTTAAAAAAAATTTAAATGAAAATGATCTACAGAAAGTAGGGCCACCCAGAACTTCTAGAATATTAGTATGCACAATGATATATCCTTCCTTCCTTCCTTCCTTCCTTCCTTCCTTCCTTCCTTCCTTCCTTCCTTCCTTCTCCACCTTGCTTCCTTCCTTCCTCACCTTTTTTGAGAGAGTGTTGGGGGATGTAGAGGTTTGGAGATCATACAGGCCTAGTACTCTATGGAGCAAACATTAGGAAATATTAGAATGATAAAAATAAGTGAAGGTTTGGATCCTAGAAACCTGATTAAATAGTCACTTCTGTCATTTAACTATGTCACTTAACAAAGCAAATCCTTGGTGACTGTGTGAGGAAGATGATCCCTTCTTTGAAAGACTGTTTTGAGAACTAAAATCAAAAACAGAAAACGCTATCAGCATGTGATGGAGACTCAATTGATAGCAATAATATGATAGATTCCAGGTGCATTTCCTCTTGCTGAAGCACAAAAAAGAGTAAATTGTGCCTCTTCTCCCATTCTCCACTTGAAATCCATTTGCTATGAAACATCAAAGGCTTATTCCCATATGTGGAACACTGGGGAAACACTTTGTTGTTGTGGATTGCTTCCTTCTTGAAATAGAATGAGAGGAAAATGGAATGGAAATCTAGGGGAGTTTGAAGGGGAGTTCAATGCCTCAAAAGAAGGAATCTGAACTAAGACTGAGAGTGTGGGCAGAATACACATGCTGAGGTTAATGCTATTGGAAGTTAACTAATTCTTTCTGGAGGATGGTTATCATTTGCAGTAAAGCAGCTGCCAACTGTTGTAAAATATCAGGGTAGCTGGATCTGTCACTGAAACAAGCCAATGGGAACAGACCTTATCCTGCAGGGGGCATGATTAAAACCAGAGCCATTTTCACAGATAATCCATTTATAAATCATGGTAATAAAATGGTCATCATGACAGCAGCTCAGTGACATTTTTTCACAAGCTCAGCTGTATCCAGGCAACCAAAACATCTTAACTCAGAGAAAAGAAAGGCAGACTGGGGTTCCAGGAGTCAGGGAGCAAGATCCCACTGTCTGGTTCTCTTTTCCCATGAGAGAAGGTGATGTGTTGATGACTAAAGGAGCTTTATATGACCCTGGTTACTACAGTTCACTTTTTGTGCATGCCAGAATCAACGGACATCAGGAATTTAGGTGTTTCTCAACTCTTTCCTCATTCTAGCAACTGATGAATGGGGAACTCCAAGGCCCATTATATCCATGTCCAATTTTGATCCATTCCTTGCTGTGAGAGATTCAACTGATCAGCAGGAGCTGGAGAGAGAAGAACATATGGCAAAAATCCAGGTATTCTCTACTCAGCTGTTTACATGTGTAATTGCAAATCAACAGTGGCTGAGGTATTATGGAGAAGAGGTTCTAATAAGCATCATTACAGCAACTATCATGCTATAATTCTAGCAAAGTGTCTCTTTCCCTCAGAGGAGAGGTAAGCATACTCTTTTCACTCTTTTGGGATTTTTCTATGCAACCCGTCTTCACAAACTTTTGATGACTGAGCTCTCATGACTCAGCAGGGATTTAGATATTTAAAGTAAAACTAAATTTTATCAAATACTTTTCCTTCACTTTTAAGCACTATAACACAAATATATTTGTATAAATTCCATCAAATGACTTGCTTTAATGGAAAGACCAAAATATCATGGATTGTTAAACATAAATTTATAGATATTAACTTCTATGCGTGTGTACATATGCACATATATTAGATGAGATTCTCTTTGTCATGTCAACGGAGAATAATAATCCTTACTCAGCTACACAAGATGAAAGCAGAAGTATAAAAGGCAAAGTGCTATGGTCAGGGTAACTATTTAATATTAGCATTATAGCATGAAAGATGCTGCCATGGTTTCAACAGATCCCTTTACCCTAGCCCCTTTTTAAACTTTATTGAAGAATAAGTGAAAAATGTAATTGTGCCTATTTAAAGTGTTCAAGGTGATGATTTGATATACCTATACATTATGGAATGGTTACAACGATCAAGATAATTAGCATATCCATCACCTCACACAGTTAACGGTGTCTGTGTGTGTGTGTGTGTGTGTGTGTGTGTGTGTGTGTGTGTGTGTTTGCGTGGTGAGAATGCTTCAGATTTACTTTTGTATGTCAATTCCAAGTGTGCTTTCACCAGTATCAGCTAACCTCTTTCCTTCTTGGTAGGAAGCTTGCCCTCAGGCTGTCAGTACAAGGCTGTCATCTTGTTTTAGTACAGCAAGAACTTCAAACGCCTGGGGAAGACTTCAACCAATAAATGAGGAATATAGCCAGTTATGTTGACATCTTTTTGGGGAAATTCCAATATTTCCATGGAGGCACTTTATATGTCTGCCTGTGTGTAATACATGCTGTCTCTAGAGATGACATGTGGGACTAAGCCAAAATTTCCCTCCCTGGAATTTTGTTTGGTACTACATCTTTGTGTGATCTCTTTCTTCCCACTCCCCACTATCCTACCGTGTTTTCCTGAATATTCCTTCATGTTAAATCTACATTGCCATGGATCCTTTTCTTTATAGTTCTTTCCCAGGAGCCCAGCTTGGATATCTGGAAAGGGGATGGAAATAGTTAGGACCTGAGTGGAGACTAGACTTAAGAGAGGCTCCCAAGGACCTATTATATTTCATGTGTGAAACCTAGGAATCATACAGTAGCCAGAAATATACTCCAGGTGAAAGCATCACACAGGAGATGGCTAGATGGTTCGAGACCATGATCTGGATACAAATAATTACATTGATTAAACATTAATAATTCACAACTATAATAATTTCCAGCAATGACTGAGGCTTTGGGTTATGTGCTGTCCTGAGAGCTTTAATGCATTTCCCCCCTCATTCAGTGCAGACAACATTGAGGTAAGAGTTATTACTCTTTAACAGATGTGGATACAGAGGCCTGACAATGTTTTGTAACTTATGTAAGGTTTCATAGTTGTGGACCTGGATTTGTGCCTATGTGTGTCCGACTCCTGAGATTTTAAGTGTAATCACTATGTTGTAAAAGGTGCTTACCAGCTAACATTTTCCCTGAAGAAAAAAGTGAAGACCAAGTCTGATAGGATGAAGCTGGTGTGATAACTAGTTGTAGCAAATGCTATATTTTAATGTACATCTCTGTGTCCCTTGAATGTGTCTTCCAGGGACAGAAAGGTTAATGCCCACTGTAGTAGAAAAATACTTTTGTTTTTTACCCTTAATAAATCTACCCCCACATCTCCTACCACCCTCCATATACGGACACGTGCGGCCCCCATTGCCCTACCTTCCAAAACTCAGCAAACCTTAACAGTGGCATACTCAAGGCCACATAGCTAATAGAGGCAGGTTTGGCTTTGAATCTGTATCTTCTGACTCCAAGCCCACATAGATTTCTTTCCAACAATATCATGCTAATTTAGTGTATCATTCCCAAATCCTGGGCAAATTCAGAACTGGCTTAGTATTAGACGGTTATCCAAGTATAAGTTTCCAGTGGAGATGCCAAAACCAAGGCTTTATAAACCTCAACTTTCTAAAGGGATGGTGAGATTCAGTTTTCCTTGTCATTCGCCTGCCAACCCTCTACCCTTTGGACTCAGCCTTGCTTTGAAATTCTAATTTAGAGTGCTTCAAGTAGGTATTAACCAAAAATTATTAATAAGTACTTCTCAAGCTCAAGTGTAATAGGCCCCATAGAAGACACAAAATTGTTTATTCAACATATTTAAATGTGTCTTAAATGAACTAATTGCTTTTCCTGGGTGCTGTGCCAGATTTGTGGCTTTATCCATATGGTAGAGATTGGGAATCTGAAAGGAGAGGCTATAGACCAGCAGACACATCTCTCAGTGCATCCACAGACAAGGAGATGCTAATATCAATTATTTCATAGAGAGGGGGTTCCGGAAGATGGCGGCGTAGGAGGACGCGGGGCTCACAGCGCGTCCTGCCGATCACTTAGATTCCACCTACACCTGCCTAAAGAACCCAGAAAACCGCCAGAGGATTAGCAGAAGGGAGTCTCCGGAGTCAAGCGCAGACTAGAGGCCCACGAAAGAGGGTAGGAAGGGCGGCGAGGCGGTGCGCGCTCCACGGACTGGCGGGAGGGAGCCGGGGCAGAGGGGCGGCTCGCCGGCCAAGCAGAGCCCCCGAGTCTGGCTGGCAAAAGCGGAGGGGCCGGACAGACTGTGTTCCGACAGCAAGCGCGACTTAGCGTCTGGGAGGTCATAAGTTAACAGCTCTGCTCGGAAAGCGGGAAGGCTGGAGGACAAAGGGAGGGAGAGCTGCTGAGCCCCCGGACGGCAGAGCTCAGCTTGGCGGGGAACAAAGGCGCCAGCGCCATCTCCCCCACCCATCCCCCAGCCAAAATCCCAAAGGGAACCAGTTCCTGCCAGAGAACTTGCTCGCTCCGCGCAAACACCCAACTCTGTGCTTCTGCAGAGCCAAACCTCCGGCAGCGGATCTGACTCCCTCCCGCTGCCACAGGGCCCCTCCTGAAGTGGATCACCTAAGGAGAAGCGAGCTAAGCCTGCCCCTCCAGCCCCCGTGCACCTTGCCTACCCACCCCAGCTAATATGCCAGATCCCCAGCAACACAAGCCTGGCAGTGTGCAAGTAGCCCAGACGGGACACGCCACCCCACAGTGAATCCCGCCCCTAGGAGAGGGGAAGAGAAGGCACACACCAGTCTGACTGTGGCCCCAGCAGTGGGCTGGGGGCAGACATCGGGTCAGACTGCGGCCCCGCCCACTAACTCCAGTTATACACCACAGCACAGGGGAAGTGCACTGCAGGTCCTCACCACGCCAGGGACTCTCCAAAATGACCAAACGGAAGAATTCCCCTCAGAAGAATCTCCAGGAAATAACAACAGCTAATGAACTGATCAAAAAGGATTTAAATAATATAACAGAAAGTGAATTTAGAATAATAGTCATAAAATTAATCGCTGGGCTTGAAAACAGTATACAGGACAGCAGAGAATCTCTTGCCACAAAAATCGAGGGACTAAGGAACAGTCACGAGGAGTTGAAAAACGCTTTAAACGAAATGCAAAACAAAATGGAATCCACAATGGCTCGGCTTGAAGAGGCAGAGGAGAGAATAGGTGAACTAGAAGATAAAGTTATGGAGAAAGAGGAAGCTGAAAGAAAGAGAGATAAAAAAATCCAGGAGTATGAGGGGAAAATTAGAGAACTAAGTGATACACTAAAAAAAAATAATATACGCATAATTGGTATCCCAGAGGAGGAAGAGAGAGGGAAGGGTGCTGAAGGGGTACTTGAACAAATTATAGCTGAGAACTTCCCTGAACTGGGGAAGGAAAAAGGCATTGAAATCCAAGAGGCACAGAGAACTCCCTTCAGACGTAACTTGAATCGATCTTCTGCACGACATATCATAGTGAAACTGGCAAAATACAAGGATAAAGAGAAAATTCTGAAAGCAGCAAGGGATAAACGTGCCCTCACATATAAAGGGAGACCTATAAGACTCGTGACTGATCTCTCCTTTGAAACTTGGCAGGCCAGAAAGGCTTGGCACGATATCTACAGTGTGCTAAACAGAAAAAATATGCAGCCGAGAATCCTTTATCCAGCAAGTCTGTCATTTAGAATAGAAGGAGAGATAAAGGTCTTCCCAAACAAACAAAAACTGAAGGAATTTGTCACCACGAAACCAGCCCTACAAGAGATCCTAAGGGGGATCCTGTGAGACAAAGTACCAGAGACATCACTACAAGCATAAAACATACAGACATCACAATGACTCTAAACCCATATCTTTCTATAATAACACTGAATGTAAATGGATTAAATGCGCCAACTAAAAGACATAGGGTATCAGAATGGATAAAAAAACAAGACCCATCTATTTGCTGTCTACAAGAGACTCATTTTAGATCTGAGGACACCTTTAGATTGAGAGTGAGGGGATGGAGAACTATTTATCATGCTCCTGGAAGCCAAAAGAAAGCTGGAGTAGCCATACTTATATCAGACAAACTAGACTTTAAATTAAAGGCTGTAACAAGAGATGAAGAAGGGCATTATATAATAATCACAGGGTCTATCCACCAGGAAGAGCTAACTATTATAAATGTCTATGCGCCAAATACCCGAGCCCCCAGATATATAAAACAATTACTCATAAACATAAGCAACCTTATTGATAAGAATGTGGTCATTGCAGGGGACTTTAACACCCCACTTACAGAAATGGATAGATCATCTAGACACACAGTCAATAAAGAAACAAGGGCCCTGAATGATACATTGGATCAGATGGACTTGACAGATATATTTAGAACTCTGCATCCCAAAGCAACAGAATATACTTTCTTCTCGAGTGCACATGGAACATTCTCCAAGATAGATCATATACTGGGTCACAAAACAGCCCTTCATAAGTTTACAAGAATTGAAATTATACCATGCATACTTTCAGACCACAATGCTATGAAGCTTGAAATCAACCACAGGAAAAAGTCTGGAAAACCTCCAAAAGCATGGAGGTTAAAGAACACCCTACTAACGAATGAGTGGGTCAACCAGGCAATTAGAGAAGAAATTAAAACATATATGGAAACAAACGAAAATGAAAATACAACAATCCAAACGCTCTGGGATGCAGCGAAGGCAGTCCTGAGAGGAAAATACATCGCAATCCAGGCCTATCTCAAGAAACAAGAAAAATCCCAAATACAAAATCTAACAGCACACCTAAAGGAAATAGAAGCAGAACAGCAAAGGCAGCCTAAACCCAGCAGAAGAAGAGAAATCATAAAGATCAGAGCAGAAATAAACAATATAGAATCTAAAAAAACTGTAGAGCAGATCAACGAAACCAAGAGTTGGTTTTTTGAAAAAATAAACAAAATTGACAAACCTCTAGCCAGGCTTCTCAAAAAGAAAAGGGAGATGACCCAAATAGATAAAATCATGAATGAAAATGGAATGATTACAACCAATCCCTCAGAGATACAAACAATTATCAGGGAATACTATGAAAAATTATATGCCAGCAAATTGGACAACCTGGAAGAAATGGACAAATTTCTAAACACCCACACTCTTCCAAAACTCAATCAGGAGGAAATAGAAAGCTTGAACAGACCCATAACCAGCGAAGAAATTGAATCGGTTATCAAAAATCTCCCAACAAATAAGAGTCCAGGACCAGATGGCTTCCCAGGGGAGTTCTACCAGACATTTAAAGCAGAGATAATACCGATCCTTCTCAAGCTATTCCAAGAAATAGAAAGGGAAGGAAAACTTCCAGACTCATTCTATGAAGCCAGTATTACTTTGATTCCTAAACCAGACAGAGACCCAGTAAAAAAAGAGAACTACAGGCCAATATCCCTGATGAATATGGATGCAAAAATTCTTAATAAGATACTAGCAAATCGAATTCAACAGCATATAAAAAGAATTATTCACCATGATCAAGTGGGATTCATTCCTGGGATGCAGGGCTGGTTCAACATTCGCAAATCGATCAACGTGATACATCACATTAACAAAAAAAAAGAGAAGAACCATATGATCCTGTCAATCGATGCAGAAAAGGCCTTTGACAAAATCCAGCACCCTTTCTTAATAAAAACCCTTGAGAAAGTCGGGATAGAAGGAACATACTTAAAGATCATAAAGGCCATTTATGAAAAGCCCACAGCTAACATCATCCTCAACGGGGAAAAACTGAGAGCTTTTTCCCTGAGATCAGGAACACGACAGGGATGCCCACTGTCACCGCTGCTGTTTAATATAGTGCTGGAAGTTCTAGCATCAGCAATCAGACAACAAAAGGAAATCAAAGGCATCAAAATTGGCAAAGATGAAGTCAAGCTTTCGCTTTTTGCAGATGACATGATATTATACATGGAAAATCCGATAGACTCCACCAAAAGTCTACTAGAACTGATACATGAATTCAGCAAAGTTGCAGGATACAAAATCAATGTGCAGAAATCAGTTGCATTCTTATACACTAACAATGAAGCAACAGAAAGACAAATGAAGAAACTGATCCCATTCACAATTGCACCAAGAAGCATCAAATACCTAGGAATAAATCTAACCAAAGATGTAAAAGATCTGTATGCTGAAAACTATAGAAAGCTAATGCAGGTAATTGAAGAAGATATAAAGAAATGGAAAGACATTCCCTGCTCATGGATTGGAAGAATAAATATTGTCAAAATGTCAATACTACCCAAAGCTATCTACACATTCAATGCAATCCCAATCAAAATTGCACCAGCATTCTTCTCGAAACTAGAACAAGCAATCCTAAAATTCATATGGAACCACAAAAGGCCCCGAATAGCCAAAGTCATTTTGAAGAAGAAGACCAAAGCAGGAGGCATCACAATCCCAGACTTTAGCCTCTACTACAAAGCTGTCATCATCAAGACAGCATGGTATTGGCATAAAAACAGACACATAGACCAATGGAATAGAATAGAAACCCCAGAACTAGACCCACAAACGTATGGCCAACTCATCTTTGACAAAGCAGGAAAGAACATCCAATGGAAAAAAGACAGTCTCTTTAACAAATGGTGCTGGGAGAACTGGACAGCAACATGCAGAAGGTTGAAACTAGACCACTTTCTCACACCATTCTCAAAAATAAACTCAAAATGGATAAAGGACCTGAATGTGAGACAGGAAACCATCAAAACCTTAGAGGAGAAAGCAGGAAAAGACCTCTCTGACCTCAGCCGTAGCAATCTCTTACTCGGCACATCCCCAAAGGCAAGGGAATTAAAAGCAAAAGTGAATTACTGGGACCTTATGAAGATAAAAAGCTTCTGCACAGCAAAGGAAACAACCAACAAAACTAAAAGGCAACCAACGGAATGGGAAAAGATATTTGCAAATGACACATCGGACAAAGGGCTAGTATCCAAAATCTATAAAGAGCTCATCAAACTCCACACCCGAAAAACAAATAACCCAGTGAAGAAATGGGCAGAAAACATGAATAGACACTTCTCTAAAGAAGACATCCGGATGGCCAACAGGCACATGAAAAGATGTTCAACGTCGCTCCTTATCAGGGAAATACAAATCAAAACCACACTCAGATACCACCTCACGCCAGTCAGAGTGGCCAAAATGAAGAAATCAGGAGACTATAGATGCTGGAGAGGATGTGGAGAAACAGGAACCCTCTTGCACTGTTGGTGGGAATGCAAACTGGTGCAGCCGCTCTGGAAAGCAGTGTGGAGGTTCCTCAGAAAATTAAAAATAGACCTACCCTATGACCCAGCAATAGCACTGCTAGGAATTTACCCAAGGGATACAGGAGTACTGATGCATAGGGGCACCTGTACCCCAATGTTTATAGCGGCACTCTCAACAATAGCCAAATTATGGAAAGAGCCTAAATGTCCATCAACTGATGAATGGATAAAGAAATTGTGGTTTATATACACAATGGAATACTACGTGGCAATGAGAAAAAATGAAATATGGCCTTTTGTAGCAACATGGATGGAACTGGAGAGTGTGATGCTAAGTGAAATAAGCCATACAGAGAAAGACAGATACCATATGGTTTCACTCTTATGTGGATCCTGAGAAACATAACAGAAACCCATGGGGGAGGGGAAGGAAAAAAAAAAAAAAAAAAAAGAGGTTAGAGTGGGAGAGAGCCAAAGCATTAGAGACTGTTAAAAAACTGAGAACAAACTGAGAGTTGATGGGGGGTGGGAGGGAGGGCAGTGTGGGTGATGGGTATTGAGGAGGGCACCTTTTGGGATGAGCACTGGGTGTTGTATGGAAACCAATTTGACAGTAAATTTCATATATTAAAAAATAAAAAAAATAAAAAAAAAAAAAAAAAAAAAAAAAAAAAAAAAAAAAAAATTATTTCATAGAACTAAGGTCATAAACATAGTTCCTGTCTTCCTGAATTGAGCTCTGACCACACCAAGGGGATGAAGAATAATGTGTACACTATACAGACATCTAAAACAACTGTTATTTATTTATTTGTGAGGAATTATGGAGACAACCCTCATTTCCATTCTGCCACCTCATTTCCCTGAAATGCAGGGTCATTTACACATAGTTCCCATAGGAATTTACTCAAATGTTGCCCCTTGATTACAATCAATTAAGTCGGATGACCATTTGCCTATTTGCTCTCAGATCTGCTCATTTCTCTTCACCTGCTCTTTTATAATACCTGCAAATTACATTCACAAAGCCAACATGTGGTTCTATGCAGGCAATGGACACCCTGGGAGAAAATTGAAGGATCAGGTAAGGGAAGAGGATAGCCTGCATCTCTCCTTCTCTCTATGCTTTGGGAGGCACTGCTGAGGAAGGGAATATATTTTCCATTATTGCATACACTCCCAGATAGGGAGCCACCAGCACTGAGATTTAAAGCTCCCATTAAGTGAAACCATATCTTGTGTTCCAGAAAATGCCATTTTTTCTTTTATTCCTTGGGGCGGTAGCACTTTCCAGTTGTTGCTACTATCCTGATTTCCTCAGTATCTCCCACGCCCTTGGCCTTTTAGGTTTTCCAACATCTTTGTGTCTAGTGTCCCAATCAAATTCTTCTATTGAACTACCTCTTGTGGGCTCATTTTCCCCTGACTGTAAAACTGGTTTCAGCCTCTTGCCGTTTTATGGAGTAGGTATGTGAACTTATTCTTAACCTTGGTGTCTCCCCCAAATGAGTACAGCAGAGTGTCCATCCCCCTAAACAAATCCAACCTTTATTTTCAGAATATATGTACTTCCCTTTTATACACATTTACCCAGGCTTTCTATCACTCATGCACATACATGTGACTCAATGAAAAATTTCCAAAACTTATCAACAAGACCTCATTTATTTGATAAGAATCCTTAAGGATGTAGATTTCAGCTCTGAAGAGCAAAGAGAAATAGCAAAAAAGGAACAGCTCTAAGAGTCCAAGTAAGCACTCGTGAGGGCACTTCGGGCAGTAAGCCAGACTCTGCTCTTACTTTACATACAGTTCCCGTAAATGCAGATACCCAATTTCACAGGAGCTTGAAAAAGAACAAATAGGAATTCCAACAGCCACTGAAACACAGTAATAAGACTGATAGTTGATAAAGAGAAAATGATAACTGGAAGCAAAACTTTAAAATTAATATTAATATTCCCAAAGTGAAACAAGTTAGAACTTTTTGATGTAGGAGAAAACAGACTGCCCATATGTGTGAGTCATAATCCAATACGAGAATAGGGGCAAAAGAAGTTAGTATATACTTAGTACAGGGAATCAGTTTAGAGGTTAAATATGTGTCATTTCAATGTTGGGACACTTAAAAAAGATCTGTTAGGTGTGTATAATTCTGATTATTTTACATTTGAGGAAAACAAGGCCCTTTAAAGGCTTTAAAGGCCTTTGCTGATGTCGCATGTCCACACGTCCAGGAGAAGGGAACGTATAGGGATGTAAAACCCGGTGGATCTCACTCAAAATCCCATGGCATTATTGCTCCAGGTGGGACAACAGTTGTTGTTTAGAATCAAGATCTTCAGATTCTTTCATCTTAAGAGAAACAGTTCATTTTTCCAAGTACCCACATTTTAGGAAAGTGGTTAGGCATCTAATATATCGTAGAAAAACTTGCACTTACTACAAAGGAAAAGTACACTGTTTTGAGGATTGGCTGCTGGAAGCGTTATATATGCAGGGGGAAAAAGAGGGCAACGTGAAACAGCTTAGATGCATGCAGTGCTACTGAACCTGACAGGACTCCACATTGCAACTCAACTTCTATTTGTTCTTAGTGACCATTTATAAACCAGTTGTTAAGCCCTGGCTTTCCTATCCGTCCCTCCAGAAATATCCACATTGTCTAGGACGGCCAGATTCAAAGCAGCTTCAGACATACAAGTACCAATCACTTCCTCTGCTGGTGAATGGAATTTAATCAGACTAGCAAACTAAACCAAAGTCACACAAAGGGTAATATTTGATGCGTTTAACAAGAAACCTTTATGCAACTGTTCCCATCAGTCAGAATAATACAGTGCTATTTTTACTTCATCTTGACTTTCCACAGAAAACTTTAAAAAGCTGAGGATCACTGCTGACTGTGAAGAGATGGTCTCCCACCCTCTAGAGGGACTCACTGCTGTCTCCATGAGACCTAAGGGGGGGGGGGGTCAGTGATGTGGCTGTTGCAAACAAGGTGACATTCACTTTCTCTGTGTCTGAAATAACGACCGGTTGCTACAGCATCACACCCTGCTTCCCTCCTTCTTTTTATCCCCTGTTCACCAAGTACTTCCACCTTCAATGGAATGTGTGACATTTATTTATTAAACATTTATTGCACATGTATTCCATGCCACTTGTCATGCTGGGCACCCTGAGGATAACAGGAACAGGTTATAGATGCAACTTTCAGAAGCTTGCAATAAAGGAAGGAGGATTAAGTTTAAGCCAAAATTGTGAAAATTATGACTCCTGATTCCCCATGGATCAATCACTAAGCTTTATCGCTGCCACACTAATATCCTTTTATACTACTTACTTATTATTATACATTCTGGTTTGGGTTAGAACCAGTCCTCACCTGGACTACTGTCATCATTTGTGCCATCTTTTTTGTTTGTGATATTCAGCTTTTATTCATTTATTTATTGAGAGATAAAGGGAGTATGTGAGCAGAGAAAAGGCAGAGGGAGAAGGTGAGAGAAAACCCTTTAAATTTTTAAAAACTTTACTTATTGAGAGAAAGAACAAGTAGGGGAGGGGCAGAGAGACTGGGAGAGAGAGAATCCCAAGCAGGCTCCACACTGTCAGCTTGGAGCCCAATGTGGGGCTCACACTGACTGACCTTGAGATCATGACCTGAGCCAAAACCAAGAGTCGGACGCTTAACCAACTGAGCCATCCAGGTGCCCCAGGAGAGAGAATCTTAAGCAGGCTCCATGCTCAGCATGGAGCGTGACGAAGGGCTCAGTCTCACAACTGTGATTTCATGACCTGAGCTGAAATTAAGAGTCGATGCTTAACTGACTGAACCACCCAGGTATCCTCATTATTAAGCTTTTAAATTTAATTATAAAAACATAATTTAAAAAAGCACAAATAGCAATCGTACAACTCAGTGAATTTTTACATTATGAACTTACACACTCTCTCCTGGACTAAGAAATGGAATACAACCAGTACCCAGAAGTCACCTACACAAAACTTTCCATTTTCTACCACAAAGACAATGCTGAATTCAAACACTATGGATGTGGATTCAAATTTTTTGTATAAATGGAATCATATAGTATGTGTTTTTCATGTCTCTTCTTTTGTTCAATGCTTTGTCAGATTCCTCAATGTTCTATGCAGTGGTAATCTGTTGATTCTCATTGCTGCAAAATATTCCATTATGTGATTATACCGTAGTTAATTATATAAGCTACTCTTGATGTGCATTTGGTTTGTTTTTAAATCAGGGGTGTACAATTCTGATCATTTTACAGTTGAGGAAAACAAGGCCCTTTAAAGGCAGATACCTTTGCTGACGTCACATGTCCACATGTCCGTGACAAGGGAAAGTACAGGGATATAAAACCCAGTGGATCTCACACAAGATAATGTTTCTATAAATTTCTTGCATATCTCTTTTGGTGCATGTATGCATGCATTCCTGGTTGGGTAATAAACCTCGGGATGGAATTAATGGGCCACCTGGTTATACGCACATTCAGCTTAAGTAGTATAGACAACCAGTGTCTGGTAGGCACACTCCCATTAGTGGTGTAGGAGAGGATTTACCATCCAATCCTGCTCTACAAAAAATCCTCTTTATTTACTTTCTGAGACATAAATATGATCATGTGATGTTCCTGTTTAACAGCTTTTAATAGATAATTATTGTCCTTAAGATATTGTTCAAAATTCACTAGTACCCAAAAGGTCTGCAGCTTCTGTCCTCACCTCCATCTCCAGAGGAATCTCACACCTCTCTGCCTCTGAGGTTCTCCCCTCTGACCACAATGAAGCTCTCCCAGGTTCACATGCATGCTGTATGCTCATGGTCCTCTGAGCTCACACTCGACTCGCCTGAGATGTTTTTCCAGACTCACCTGTCTCATATTGCTTCCCCCCTCCTCTTCCTCTCCTGAAATTACCCATCACATGACCCCAAGAAAACTTCCTTCATTATACAAGGCAGTGACCAAAGTGGCATAATTTCCTCATTTGCTTACTTGCCTACTGTCTGTATTCCCCACTAGAATTTAAGCTTCAAAGGAGCTGGGAATTTCATAACTTGGTCATTTCTTAGTTTCTAGTATCTGATAGTGCTCAGCACCAATTAGGTGTCAATCAAAATTTGTACATGAATAAAGGAAACAGCATATTTGTACATTTTCTTCTTCCCCTCAAGTTGGTTCTCTCCTCTTTAACTGGTAACATATACTCATTCCCACAGTCTTGACTTAAATAGCATTTCCACTGGGGAAATTTCTTTGATTCACTGAGCTAAGTTAGTACACCCTGTGTATGCTATGAGAATTGCTCCTGAACTCTGACTTCATATCAATTGGTATACTCATGAAAAGATCAATGAATGATCCATAATATTTTGGTGTTTTTGAGCCATATCCATTCCTATCCCGTAAATGCCAAAAGGGCTTCAGTATCTGCTTTATTCACCACCATATCCCTTATACCCAGAACAGTGCTACACATAGACTTCCTAACTCACAAAGGCAGGTACTCAAGTTGTGAACATCAAGTCAAAGTGAAAATTATCCAGTGGCTGTCATATGGACTGACAACCTAGGTTGTATAAGAAGACATAATCAGGGCCAAGTAGGGAAGGACTGAGAAAATATTCACAAAAGTAATAATACATAAAAAAAAACTATTATGTCAGATTTTGATAGGCACAGACACTTCAAGAGAATGAGCAGCCATGTACAGAAATGGGGACAGGGGCGCCTGGGTGGCTCAGTTGGTTGAGCATCCGAGTTTAGCTCAGGTCATGATCTCACAGCTTGTGGGTTCGAGCCCCACGTCGGGCTCTGTGCTGATGGCTCAGAGCCTGGAGCCTGCTTCGGATTCTGTGTCTCCCTCTCTCTCTGCCCCTCCCCTGCTCATAATCTGTCTCTCTCTCTCAAAAACAAACAAACATTAAAAAAAAAAAAAAAAGAAATGGGGACAGAAAAGCTAACAATATGTTTAGGCAAGAGAGAGAAGGTAAATCGAAGCACTTAACTTTCTTTTTCTTCACTTCTTGTACCCAAATATTTTTTTTTTTTTTTTTGCTTGAAGACTTCAGTTTTTTACTATCCTTTCCAGCAGCACCAGTTAACAGTATTAATCAATTTTTGAGGAATTTATATCATACTGTCTTGCCCCCAGAACACAAATGTATAAACACCAAGGCATGTTCATGAAAGGCCATTTGGAATGGTGGGAAATGGCCTAGGCAAAACAAAAAAAAGGATATTGGGAAATACACACACACACAGCTTGCATAGGAAGGCTTCTATTTATACTTCAAACTACTATCTATGGGTAAATAAATAATAATATTACCTAATATTCATTGAGCAATATATGTCATGCACTCTTCTTTTTTTTTAATGTTTATTTTTGACAGAGAGAGAGAGAGCATGAGCGGGGCAGGGGCAGGGGCAGAGACAGAGGAGACACAGAATACAAAGCAGGCTTCAGGCTCTGAGCTGTCAGCACAGAGCCTGATGCGGTGCTCGAACTCACAGACCACGAGATCATGACCTGAGCCGAAGTCAGACACTCAACCGACTGAGCCACCTAAGCACCCCTGTCATGCACTATTCTAAGACATCTAGCTAGGTATCTACTTTGTGAGGGGCATGAATTTGGCCTAAGCAGACATCTGATTGATTAATCACAACTTGATTTGAAAGTAATGTGTGTGTGTGTGTGTGTGTGTGTGTTTTGCTGACATTAGTATCATCACCACCACTATGCTTTATTGAGAACCTAGCATACTCCTGCTCCAAAGTAGTCCTTTAGCATGAGGTGGAGGTGGGGAGAAGCAAGTGTGGAGGAGAGGCATGATGTGATTCTATCAGATGATCTGGGTGATGATGATGATGGTGATGATGACGACGAGGGGCTTCAGAACAGAACTGCACATGTAGAGGAGAGGACTTCTCTATCAGACAAAGCAAGTGACTACCACAGAGGGAGAAGAAAGCTCTTCTTCAAGTAATTACTTAAATACTGGCATTCCATCTCAAGCAAGCTGAGCAAATCAGAATGTCTTTCTGGGAAATTTGAGGTTAGAGGCAATTTAATGTAGTAAAAATGTGCTCTGTATGTGAATCAACAGGGAAAAAGCAGTTTGTACAAACCAGAGTGTGGCACATATATAGAAGTAAGCAAAGAAAAGAAGAACAAAGTTTAGGATTAGCTGGACTCTATGGATTCCCAATTCTATTCCTGGAGAAACCCTGTATACTGTTGGTTTTCCAGAGAAATTCCAGTAGTTATCCAAAAAGGAAACTCCACAGGGCTTCTTCATAAATTATGGCATCTTTATTAGGAAACTGTGACTCAATTATTTCTCTGAAGGTTCTCTATGATTTCCATGGATAATGGTAGAATAGTTGTGAGAAATGTTTGTTGTGCAAGAAAATGTTTGTTAGTGAAAGACAGAGAGAGAGAGAGAGAGGGAGAGGAAGGAAGGAAGGAAGGAAGGAAGGAAGGAAGGAAGGAAGGAAGGAAGGAAGGAAGGGAAGAAGGAAGGGAGGGAGGGATGAAGGGAGGGAGAAACGTATAGGTGACATCCCAAATAAACTTTTCTTTTTGGAGAATGACATCTTTTGTTGTCTGTCAGAAAGTAGTGCTCAAGACTGGGTGTTTGAATTGGGCTTTGGAAGCTTACTGCTCTCTCTAAGGTCACCTGTACTTCTGAATGTTTAGTCTAGCATATGTGACAAGCTGTGTCTTGCAAGGGGAATCTAAATTTCCTTCTGCTCTGAAAATGGGAAAGAGGAACTGTTGATATTATTAACCCTTTTCAAGATGGGCCTGAAGACATATAATCCTTTTTCTCACATTTGGCACATCCACAACAGAAGCCATATTCTAGAATCCACAATACCCAATGGTATTTTATAGAATGAATGTCCAACATATGAAAACAAATCAGTGTCATAATATAAAAAGCCAGATACTGTTCATGTAGTGTAGCTAAGTTACTCTTTCCTTCTTGTCTTTCTCTTCAATAGTGTCTATACACACACACACACACACACACACACACACACACACACACACACATATACACATCTATGTATTCACACATATATACACATATATTTATATACATATATTTAAAATATCGGGTCTACTGCTAACCAAATTGACAGAAACCTGAGTATTTGTGTTTGTGTGTTTTGTACAGAATTAGTGCTCAGCGTCAGTGTCCCTCATTCTATCTAAAGTATGAAAATGAAAATCTAGTAAATGTGTATTACCAAAACAATTCTTTAAGTTTATTTATTTACTTTGAGAGAGAGCGGGGAGGAGGGATCAGAGATAGAGGGTGAGAGGGAGAGAACCCCGAGCAGGCTTCTCACTGTCAGCAAAGAGCCCCCAGTGCGGGCTCGAATCCAAGAACTGTGAGATCATGACCTGAGCTGAGATCAACAGTCCAACACTTAACCAACTGAGCCACCCAGGTGCCCCCAAAACAATTCTAATGGGAGTAATGCAACTCTGAGCTACCCAGAACATGGCTAAAAGCACTGACTCAGAAGCATGACCATATCTACATGTAGTAGTATTCTGGCTCAGCCACTAACAAGGTATGAAATGTTAGGCAACATACTTAACCTCACTGTATCCCAATTTCCTGATAGGCTTCATGTTTTAACATATGCAACTAGTTAGAACATTCCCTGATGCTGTTTTATCTTATATATATTATCAGTAAATTTTATCTTATAAATGTTAATTATTAGTGGCTAAAAATATTGAAACTACATTCATGCGTTTCTATCTTTTGCCACATACTTTTTAGTAACTTGAATCACACCTTTCAGAAATTAAAAAAAAAAGAAAGTCTAATTGCATGTAACAAATTTTGTTAGAGACACACAGTATATAATGGGACCACTGAGCTAGATATTGAAGTCATAAATAAGAAAAAATGCAAGAATTCCTCCTTTGTGGAAAAGCAAATTCATGTGGCCCCCCAGAATGGTAGGTATTTTGGAGGAGCACGGACAGAGAATACAATTTAAGCGCCTTGCCATGATCCAGGCTAAGATGACAAGCCCTGAACTAGCATTTCCCAAAATGAGGTATCTATACCATGGGGAGGCATGGGATAAGTTACAGGGTGCAGCAGAGGTTAAAAATAACACCATCTACATAATGAGTCCCCCTTTTCATTGCTATTTCAGTCCTTCTGATTATACAAAGTGGGTCTCAGTTTGGAGATGGTTGTTCACACCTCTCTGAAACTTGCTAATCCCCATCTCAGCAGTCAGAGCTGACCTCCATGCAGTGGCTTCCGGCAAGAATTACACAGGTACCTTATACAAAACAAAACAAAACAAAACAAAACAAAACAAAACAAAAAAAACACACACACACAAAAAAAATTATAATCACTTTATCTTCTCTTTTCTGTCCTGAGCTGGTTTTCCATTCTTAATTAGGACAAAAGGTTTCTTTTTTATTCTTATTTATTTTTAATTTTTTTAATGTTTATTTTTGAGAGAGAGAGAGAGAGAGAGAGAATGAGCAAGGGAGAGGCAGAAAAAGAGGGAGACACAGAATAGGAGGAAGCAGGCTCCAGGCTCTGAGCTGTTAGCACAGAGCCCAACATGGAGCTCAAACTCACAGACCATGAAATCATGACCCGAGCCGAAGTTGGACACTTAACCAACTGAGCCACCCAGGCGCCCCAAACCATAAGGTTTCTTTTTAAAATAAATGGATTTAAGTTTTTGAATTTAGATAAATATATTAGGTAAATAATAGTTAACATGTTATGTGGTTACAGAAAACATTAAAAAGGTGGTAGTCACTGGCCGAAACTAGGTGTGCATTGGACAGCAAAGATAAAAGAACAGATAAGAGAAATGTTTAGAAGGTAAAAGAAGCAGATATTAGTGATTTGTTTATAAAGGAAAGAGCTACAAATGGCCAAGTGGTCAAACGATTCTGAGCCTCAGCCAAACCTCCAGTTGGTCAAGGTATCTGAAGAGCCACATGATAAACACTGGCTTTGCCTGCAGGTGGGAAGCCCATCTGAAGAATGTCTAATAAAGCTGAACCACACTTCCTCTGTCTTCAATTCCTTAAACAATTACATCTCTGCACAATTATTTTTCTTGGCCATTTTGGGGAGTGCTCTGTAGAATCAGCACCCCTCTGGAGAGTCTCAATAGGCATCATTAATTATCTTCTCTATTCAAAATGATGGCATTTGCTGTATCATTTAATCAGGGCATCCTTGGAATGTGGCAGTATTCCAGTAAAGTTAAAAAAAAAAAAACTGCACAAGTTACTTGGTCTTTAATCCCCCCCAAATGCAACTTTCTGTCCAAAATAATATCATCATCTTACTTTGTGAAGAATTTCTGATAGCTCTCCCCTCTCCTGTTCTGCTGGATTAGGCTGGTATATTTGGAATCATTATTAGACTGGAGCAGTGTCATTTACTAACAGTAGAGACTTAGAGGAAAGAAGGATACAAAAACACAGAACATAATCTCTATGAGTTTCAAGATGCACAGGAAAATAGTATCTGTTCTGTACACTTCACAGAGTTGTTTGGGAATAGCTAAGAAAATCATATGGAAAAATATCCTGTAGTAACTTTTGGTGAAAATTAACAAACAAAAAAAGGAATCTGCGTTGCTCAGTGTTTAATCTAACATATTTCAGGGTCACAAGCACCCATACTAATTTGTGATGAAATCCACAACTACCAGACTGAGATGCTTGCTCCTTTGGACAGCATTTTCTTGCCCCCAAAACAGCAAATCAAACCCTCAGTTGCACTCATAACTTTGTATGTGTCTGTATACACCCAAAGCTTCTCAACTTGTGCACACTGACATTTGGGGCCAGATAATTCTGCATTGGGGCTGTTCTGTGCATTGTAGGATGCTTAGCAGCATCCTACTAGCATCTAATCTACCCATTAGATGCTAGTAGCATGCACCAGCTGTGACAACCAAAAATATTTCTAGATATTTGGCTGGTAGGTCAAAATAATCCCTGGTTGAGAACCACTGCTAAAGAGGTATGTGTCATTTCTCTCACTGTATTGAAGTTGTTTGCTTTCATGGCTTTCTATATCCGATGAGAAATAATCTATATGGTGCTGAGCACTGAGGTCCATGTATAGTGGATGCTTATTTCCTCTGGATTTTCTAGACAACACTTACTATATAGACAGGCAGAAGTTCCTATTTATTTTCTTTTTTAAAATTCTTTAAGTTTGGGGTGCCTGGGTGGGTCAGTCAGTTGAGCGTCCAACTTTGGCTCAGGTCACGATATTGCGGTTTCTGAGTTCGAGCCCCGCGTCCGGCTCTGTGCTGACAGTTCAGAGCCTGAAGCCTGCTTCGGACTCTGTGTCTCCTCCTCTCTCTTCCCCTCTCTTGCTCATGCTCTGCTCTCAATAATAAATAAACATTAATTTTTTTTTAATAAATAAAATTCTTTTAAGTTTATTTGTTTTGAGAGAGACAGAGAGAACAAACAGGGGAGGGCTGGGGAGGGAGGGAGGGAGGGAGAGAGAGAGAGAGAGAGAGAGAGACAGAGAATATCCCAAGTAGGCTCTGCTCTATCAATGCACAGCCCGACTCAGCACTTGAACCCATGAACTGTGAGATCATGACCTGAGCTGAGATCAAGGGTTGAATGCTTAACTGACTAAGCCACCCAGGCGCCCCTCCTATTTATCTTCTGTCTGCACTTTAAGGAGATAACTAGTGAGGGGGTTGATGTATAAAAGTCTCAGTAACATGTCCTCAGTGAGCAATTAACAACTGATCAAAAGGCAGCAGCCTAAATAAACTGATTCAAAGGCAGTGGCACCTAAATAATTTTCAACTCAGCACTTCCAGTATCAGACATAGTGTAGAGAGTGTAGGGGATTCTCAATGAATATTTAGGGATGAATCAGTGAATGAATGAATAGAAGGATGAATCGAGAAAGACAGCCTCATATTCACAGGCCAAACATTCTCACATGTGTACACCCTTAATCTTCCCCTGGAGTTACTATGACTACAAACATCTGAGCTGCCAACTTTCTGCCTGAAACTCTAAACAAGATTCCAGGTGAGGAAGCATCTTTGGCAGGAACCCAGCAGAACCAGCAGCAGCTCGCAGGAGGAAATCTGCACAGACTTAAGTGAAAATCAGATTCATCATAGCTGAACTAATCTGTGACTAGAAAAAAATATCATGGCAAGTCACCGTGATTGGGTAGGGACACGAAGAACTGAAATCAGACGATTTAATGCCAGTTTCACAGAGGCAGTGTCCAAAACAGGTATTACTCGTGCTGTTACTTCTATAAAGCTCTGTTGTTGAATCAGGGGCAGAACATTTTAGATCTAAAGTGTGTGTGGGGAAAGAGGAATCCCTGTGGGCCACCACAAAGTTTCCTCTTTATGTCTCTTACAGAGAAATCTGCCACTTCTAAATTGATTTGGATTCTGCTAGGAGCTTTTTCAACCTCAGGGGATTGGACTGGCTTTCATGGAAGAGGAAGGGTCATGATCTCCCGGAGAGAGATTTCTACCACCATCTACTCAGCATCAAGTCCTCATCTTCAGGAGCTATTTGAGTTGAGATCCTGAGAGTTTATGTAGTGTCTCTGTTCAAGAAAGTTTTAATGTTGAGGCTTCCTTGTTCTCTACTCAACTAAACCATACTCAAAGTTTAGGACATCTCTTAAGGAAAATACTCTAAGAATTATTTCCTAAACTCCTAACACCTGTTATGTCTAACAAAATTCCTTCCTATAATGATTTCCTTTATCTTTATGTTTGTTATTTCTATTAGATTTAAATTCCTTGAGGGCAAAAATAGTGTCTGAATAATAATAAGTTATTATTATTATTATTATTATTATTTTAAAGAAGGAAGAGAAGATAAAGTTCAAATTTTGCTCAAGAATACTATAACCTAGTCAATGACTGTAGCATTTTACAAAACAAATCGTTACATTTAATTTTCAAAACAAATTTATGAATTAGGTCCAACTGTATATTTTTATGTCTGTAGTCCTACATAAAGGCTCTGGCACAGTGATGATCAGCAAGTAATGTTGCAGTGAATTTATATAAAAAGAAGTGAAAAAAAAAATAAAGCAAAGAACAGGTCAAGGAGTACCACAGATTCAGGTCCAGTATTTGCTAATGGACTCTAGAATGAAAGTACAAAGACCTGAATGTGAACTTCAGTTTTATATCTTGTTTGAGAATTTACTTAATTATCCAAGTCCCTACTTTCTATATTAAAGTTTATGGATCATGATATTCACTAAACAGAATGGTTGAGAGGATGTGGAATTTAGTAGCTCCATCTCTCCTGCTATTAAAATTCATTTTATCAACTGTAAAAATCATAAAGAAAAAAAATAAGGTAAAAGAGGCATTCAGATCAAAACTGGTTATTCATTTCCTCTCTGACCCTAATCTCAGATTTTTTGGGGATTAGGGAAATTTTTTTTTTTAATTTTTTAACGTTTATTTATTTTTGAGACAGAGAGAGACAGAGCATGAACGGGGGAGGGTCAGAGAGAGGGAGACACAGATTCTGAAACAGGCTCCAGGCTCTGAGCTGTCAGCACAGAGCCCAACGCGGGGCTCGAACTCACAGACCACAAGATCATGACCTGAGCCGAAGTTCGGCCGCTCAATCGACTGAGCCACCCAGGCGCCCCAGGGGATTAGGGAAAATTAATACCCCCCATTAAAAAAAAAAAGTTTAGTTATTAAGTCTAGTTATTATGCAACATTCTTAAATGCCGAGCTCATTTACTTAAATTAATGACATACATTTCATATTCAACATATTTAGAGAGGGAGCACAACAGTAAATATAGTTAGCTAACATTCACAGAAATCATCAGAAATCCTAACCTTGAAATTCTTGGTATCTTTGTCCAACTTCACTAAAGTGATAATTTAGAAAATTGCAATTCCATTTAATACTCTAATGTTAATGGGGTATTTCTGATAAGTTTTAATAGGTCCAAGTTCTAGAAACATATAAAACTTGGTACCTAAACACTGGAGTATATATTTACCATCAATAAACTATTGTAACATAATTTAATTTGTTTTCCAAAAGTATTGCTCAATGAGATTCTATGATCAACGATTACGTCCTCTGTGAAATATTTTCCACGATAATTTGAGAAAATTTTCACAACACTTTATACTAATAGAAGAAAACAACTCTGGTTGAAAGGTCTTAAATAAGCTCCATTAGCAAAAGATCTGTGTATGACTAATACATTTTTTACTTCCGGATACAGATCAATTTTCTTTAAGTAAGTAGACTCTTGCCACATCCAAGATTCTATACGAACACTCCAATTAACAAATATAACTCTAACATATTCTTTTCATCATAAAATGAAGTAAAATTTCATTAAACATTACTGACCTAATTTCTTTAATATTATAAATTAAGTCATATGCAAAATTATTAAATTAAATTATACCGGATAAAACTATAATTTTATTTTTTCTTTAGCATTGTGGTATCTCATAAGGTCATGTAAAGGTGGGATGTAATACTGCATTTCAGTGGCTCATAACTGGTAGATATTTATTTTTTATAATTAGTATATAGTGTTATATTAGTTTTATAAATACAATATAGTTATTTAACAGTTTTATATGTTACTCACTGCTCATCATGATAGGTGTATTCTTATCCCCTTCAACTATTTCACCCATCCTCCCTTCATCTCCCCTCTGGTAACCCCATCAGTTTGTTCTCTATAGTGAAGAGTCTGTTTTGTGGTTTGTCTCTTTCCTTCTTTGTTTGTTTCTTAAATGCCACATGAGTGAAATTATATGGTATTTTTATTTCTCAGACTGACTTATTTCACTGAGTATTATTCAATCGCAATCATCCATATTGTTGCAAATGGCAAGATTTCATTCTTTAACATGGTTGAGTAATATTCCAACATATATTTATGGTTATATTTATATAAATATTCATATATTTATATTTATTTCCATTTTCTTAGTTTATTCACCTATCAACAGACACTTCAGCTGCTTCAATAATTTGGCTAGTATAAATAATGCTGCTATAAATACAAGGTTGCATATATCTTTTTGATTAGTGTTTTAATATTCTTTGGGGTAAGTAATCAGTGGTGGAATTACTGGACTACATGGTAATTTTATTTTATTTTTTGTTATTTTTTTGAGGAACCTCCATACTGTTTTCCATGGTGGCTGCACCAGTTGGTATTCCCACCAACAGTGCATGAGGGTTCCTTTTTCCCTACATCCTCATCAACACTTACTGTTTCCTATGTTTTTTATTTTAACCATTTTGACAGGTATGGCATCTTATTATAGTTTTGATTTGCTTTTCTCTGATGATGAGTGATGTGGAGCACCTTTTCATATGTCTGTTGGTCATCTGTATGTCTTTGGAGAAATGTCTGTTCATATCTTCTGCCCAGTTTTTAATTGCATTATTTGGTTTTATGGGGGGGTGAATTGTATATGTTCTTTATATATCTTGGATACTAAACCTTAACCGGATATGTCATTTGCAAATATCTTCCCCCATTCAGTAGGTTGTCTTTTTGTTTCCTTTGCTATGCAATGGCTTTTTCATTTTTGTGTAGTCCCAATAGTTATTTTTGCTTTTGTTTCTCTTGCCTCAGAAGACATACCTAAAAATTGCCTCAGCAATTATCAGAAAGATCACTGCTTGAGTTGTCTTCTAGGACTTTTATGGTTACAGTTCTCACATTTAGGTCCTTAATCCATTTTGAATATTTTTTTGTGTGTATGGTGTAAGAAAGTGGTCCAGGTGCATTCAGCTGTCCAGTTTTCCCAACACCATTTATTGAAAAGACTGTTTTTTTCCTATTGCATATTCTTGCCTCCTTTGTCAAAGATTAATTGGCCATATACTCATGGGTCTATTTCTGGAATATTCTGTTCCATTGATTTATATGTCTATTTTTGTGCCAATACCACACTGGTTTGATTACTACAGCTTTATAGTATATCTTGAAATCTGGGATTATGATATTTCTAGTTTTATTTTTCTTATTCAAGATTGTTTTGGCTACTTGTGGTCTTTTGTGGTTCCATACAAATTTGAGGATTATTTGTTTCAGTTCTGTGAAAACTGCTGTTGGTATTATGATAGGGAATGAATTAAATCTGCAAATTACTTTGGGTAGTATGGACATTTTAATAATATTTGTTCCTCTAATCCATGAGGATGGAATATCTTTCCATTTGTTTGTGTTGACTTAAATTTCTTTCATCAATGTTTTATAGTTCTTAGAGTAAAGGTATTTTACCTCTTTGATTAGGTTTATTCCTAGGTATTTTATCATTTTTGGTGCAATTGTAAATGGAATTGTTTTCTTAATTTCTCTTTGTGTTACTTCATTATTAGTGTACAGAAAGGCAACAAATTTCTGTATGTTGATTTTCTATCCTATGATCTTATTAAATTCATTTATCAGTTCTAGTAGTTTTTTGGTGAAGTCATCATTGGTACATATCAAGCACCAAATAAATGTAGGCAAATGTTGTTAACATGATCAATGTTAACTGATCAATGATCAGTATTAAGTCATTAGTTCAAAAATATTTGTTGGAGGGGGCCAAGATGGCAGAGCAGCGTCAAAGTTCTCTGTTTCTCTCGTACTTGAAACACAACTAGATCAGCAACAAACCATTTTTCCCATCTATAAAGTTTATCTGAGGATTAACACAATAATCTGCATAACTTGAGCCACAGAAGTTAGCAGGTATGTGACACAGAGAGGTGAAATGAGGGAGACAGAACCCTCGAGGGTAGGGAGCTGTTTTTGTTTGTGGGGAGAGGACAAAAACAGGGAGGAGAGTACAGGGAAAGCACTCCCCACTAAAGCAGCTGGAGAGAAAGAATGAAAACACCCAAAAGGGTCTGAACAAAAAAGGGAGAAAGGAGAAAGGAGAGTGTTTGAGTACCATTAGGACTCTATAAACAGGGGAGCAGAGAGTGAGAAATTCTGCAGCTTGATACCTGGCTGTGGTCTGGTGGGAAGGGCAAATCCCCAGGAGCAGACAGCAAGGTCTGAGGGGTCCTCTGGCCACATGCGGAGAGGCAGTTCTCTTGCTGGGAAGACTTTGGTAGATACTGTGCAGACTCGCTAAGGAAAAAGTTTCCAGGGGACCCAGGAGAACAGCCATATTTGCAGGTGTTGGAACAAGGAATCTAGCGTGCAGTAAAGCCTGGTGCCAGCTGTGTGTTGTGATTTGCCACAGTCCCTGAACTGCTGCTGCTACACGATTATGCAAACTTTTTCTGGGGCAGGCTGGTACCCGGATGCAATCTCTGGGCTTTTGCAGCAGCACAGTTGCATGAGCATTCTTTGGGACAAGTTGGCATCTGGCCATTGCTCAGTGAGACCCTGCTTCAGAGGGTTAGAGCAGGCCCAAGCTGCAGGGCCTTGAGAAGTGAGGGTTTGAAAACAACGCCCCATCTGAGACAAAATTCACGAAAGAGGTGCCTCCTGGCAGGTTGATGGCTTGGTTGCAGACAGTATAGAAGCCGGGGAATGGACAGAAGCCAACGGCAAAGGAGGGGTGCCTGTTGGCTGGTCGGTAAGAGCACAGAATTCTGGTGCCAGAGACTGGGAAGCTGGGTGAGGCCATTTTCATCTCTCCTGCGCATACACATGCAGGCATGCCACACCAATCCACCCCAATAAGCAGCGCCACCTAGTGGAGAAGAGAGCCATTACACCAAACCCCATGCAACTGTGCCAACCAAGATTTAGATGACAACCACAAGTCTCTCTGCCAGGTTAGTGTACAGACTATAGAGTACTTCACAGCTTGATTTCTAGGGGAAACTGTATGTAACTTCATTCAGATTTCACTCTGTTTGATGGTCCATCTATTCATTTTTTTTCTTTTTCTTTTCTTATTCAAGGTTACAGAAAGAGAAAAAAATATTGTTTTCATAAATAAGCTTAATTTTTTACTATATTTATAATTGTATTTGTAAATTTTTATTCTATTTTACTTTCATCATTTCATTTCATTCTATTTTATTGTATACTTTTCTTAAAACTTTCTTTTCTTACCTTTTCTCTCCCTTTTTTCTCTATTCTACAAGCTTCTTTCAACAACTAGACCAAAACACATCTAGGATCCAACTTTTTCTATTTGATTTTTCTGTTGTTTTTAATTTTTTAATTTTAATTTTTTATTTTATTAATTTTCTTCTTCCAAAATGACAAAAAGAAGGAATTCACCCCAAGAAAAAGAATAGGAAGAAATGACAGCCAAGGACTTAATCAACACAGATATAAGCAAGATGTGTGAACTAGAATTTACAATCACAATGATAAGAATACTAGATGGGTGGATAAAAAGCATAGAATCCCTTTCTGCAGAGATAAAAGAAGTAAAATCTAGTCAGGATGAAGTTAAAAATGCTATAACTGAGATGCAATCTCGAATACATGCCACGGCGGCATGGATGGATGAAGCAGAGCAGCGAATCAGCGATATAAAAGATAAAATTATGGAGAATAATAAAGCAGAAAAAAGAGAGAACCTAAGGAGAAGGAGCACTATATAAGAATTAGAGAACTCAGTGGCTCATTAAAAAAAAAAAAAAAGGAGTAACATCTGAATCATAGGAGTCTCAGAAGATGAAGACAGAAAAATGAGTAGAATGTTTATAGGAGCAAATCATAGCAGAAAACTTTCTTAAGCTGGGAAAGACACAGGCATCAAAATCCAGGAAGCACAGACAACTCCCATTAGATTCAACAAAAACAGCCATCAACAAGGCATATCATAGTCAAATTCACAAAATACTCAGTCAAGGAAAGAATCATGAAAACAGTAATACAAAAAGTCCTTAACCTACAAGGGAAGACAGATCAGGTTCACAGCAGAAATTGGCAAGCTAGAAAGGAGTGGCAGGATATATTCAATGTTCTGAATCAGAAAAATATGCAGCCAAGAATTCTTTATCCATCAAGGCTGTCATTCTAATAGAAGGAGAGATAAAATGTTTCCCAGACAAACAAAAACTAAAGGAGTTTGTGACCACTAAACCAGCCCTGCAAGAAATTTTAAAGGAGACTTTCTGAAGGGAGAAAAGATAAAACAAAGAAGACCAAAAGCAACAAAGAGTAGAAGGACCAAAGAACACCACCAGAAACTCCAACTCTACAGGCAACACAATGGCAATAAATTATTATCTTTCAGTAGTCACCCTAAATGTCAATGGACTAAATACTCCAATCAAAAGACATAGGGTAACACAATGGATAAGGAAACAAGATCCATCTGTATGCTGTTTACAAGAGACCCTTTTTAGACCTAAAGTCCCTTCAGATTGGAAGTAAGGGGATGGAGAACCATCTATCACGCTAATGGTCACCAAAAGAAAGCCTGAGTAACCATACTTAGACAATCTAGATTTTAAAATAAAGACCATAACAAGAGATGAGGAAGGGAATTATATCATAATTAAGGAGTCTATCCACCAAGAAGATCTAACAACTGTAGACATTGATGCCACCAATATGGAAGCACCCAAATATATAAGTGAATTAATCACAAACACAAAGAAACTCATTGAGAATAATACCATAACAGTAGGGCACTTCAACACCCCACTTACAGCAATGCACAAACCATCCAATTTGGAAAGACAATTAATAGTTGGTGATTAAAGAACATCCTACTCAAGAATGATGGTTTAACCAAAAAGTTAAAGAGGAAATTAAAACTACACACAAGCCCATGAAAATGAAAACACGACAGCCCAAAACTTCTGGGATGCAGCAAAGGCAGTGGTAAGAGGGAAGTATATAGCAATCCAGGCCTTCCTAATGAAGAAAGGAATCCAGGCCTATCTCAGATACACAACTTAATCTTATACCTTAAAGAGCTGGAAAAAAACAGCACATGAAGCAGAAGATAGGAAATAACAAAGATTAAAGCCAAAATCAATGCTATTTAAAAAAAAAAAAAAAGTAGACCAGATTAATGAAATCAGGACCTGATTCTTTGAAAGAATTAACAAAATTGATAAACCTCTAGCCAGTTTGATCAAAAAGAAAAAGGTAAGGAGCCAAATAAATAAAATCAAGAATGAAAGAGGAGAGATCACAATCAACACAGCAGAAATACAAATAATAATAAGAGAATATTATGAGCTATCATATGCCAATAAATTGAGCAATCTGGAAGAAATAAACAAGTTCCTAGAAACATATAAACTACCAAAACTGAAACAGGAAGAAATAGAAAATTTGAATAGTCCCATCATAACCAGGGAAGAAATTGAGTTAGTAATAAAAAATCTCCCAAAAAACAAGAGTCCAGAGTCAGATGGCTTTTCAGAGGAATTCTTCCAAACATTTAAGAGTTAACACCTATTCTTTTGAAGCTGTTTCAAAAAACAGAAATGGAAGGAAAACTTCCAAACTCATTCTATGAGGCCAGCATTACCTTGATTCCAAAACCAGACAAAGATCCCAGTAAAAAGGAGAAATACAGACCAATTTCCCTGATGAACAGGGACACAAATTTCTCACCAAGCTACTAGCCAACCAGATCCAACAATACATTAAAAGAATTATTCACCACAATCAAGTGAGATTTATTCCTGGGATGCAGGGCTGGTTCAATGTCTGCAAATCAAATAATGTGATACATCACATTAATAAAAGAAAGGGCAAGAACCACATGATCCTCTCAATAGATACAGAGAAAGCATTTGACAAAATACAGCATCCTTTCTTGATAAAAACCTTCAAGAAAGTAGAGATAGAAGGATCATACCTCAAAATCAGAAAAGCCATACATGAAAGACCCATCACTAATATCATCCTCAATGGGGAAAAACTGAGAGGTTTCCCCCTAAGGTCAGGAACACGACAGGAATGTCCACTCTCACCACTGTTATTCAACACAGTATTGGAAGTCCTAGCCTCAGCAGTCAGACAACACAAAGAAATGCAACCAAATCAGCATGAAGGAAGTCAAACTTTCACTCTTCACAGATGACATGATACTCTATATGGAAAACCCAAAAGATTCCACTGCTAGAAATGATCCATGAATTCAGCAAAGTCACAGCATATAAAATCAATTCACAGAAGTCGGTTGCATGTAAAGCAGCAGAAAGAGAAATCAAGGAATTATTCCCATTTACAATTGCACCAAAAACCATAAAATACCTATGAATAAGCCTAACCAAAGAGGTAATAAATCTATACACTGAAGACTATAAAAGTTTATGAAAGAAATTGAAGAAGACCCCCCAAAATGGGAAAATATTCCATTCTCATGGATTGGAAGAAGAAATATCATTAAAATGTCAATCCTAACAGAAATTAGTAAGAGAAAGACAAACATCATATGACTTGACACATATGTGGAATTTAAGATACAAAACAGTTGAACATAAGGGAAGGGAAGCAAAAACAATATAAAAACAGGGAGGGGAACAAAACCTAAAAGACACTTAAATACAGAGAATAAACTGAGATTTGCTGGAGAGGTTGTGAGTAGGAGAATGGGCTAAATTGGCAAGGGGCATTAAGGAAGACCCTTAATGGGATAAGCGGTGGGTATTATATGTAGGGGATGAATCACTGGATTCTACTCCTGAAATCATTACGTCACTATATGCTAACTTGTATGTAAATTTAAAACCAAAACCAAACAAAACATTTGTTGAGCCTTTTTAATACACAAAGCATTATTCCTGAAGCTGAAACATGGTGAGCAATAAGTCAAGCAAGATACTTCCTCTGTTGAGTTTGCTTTCTTGGGGGAAGAAGAATATTAACACATTAATAAACAATATTAAATAGTATACTGGTAAATATAATAAATAAAACAAGTTGGTTGTTGGAAAAAAAAATGAAGAGAAAGGGTAACTAAGCTAAAGTAGATTGGGTTGTCAGGGAAAGCCAGGTTAAAACAGAACATTTTGGCAGAGGTATGAATAGTTCTAAGACTCCCTTCTCGTGAGAATCTGGAGTCAGAACATTCTAGGGAAAATAGGCAGAAAGAAAAGAGTTTCCATAATGGAAATTAACTCCTTTGTTTTCTAGAATCAATGAGAATGTCTGTGTGCCCTAAAGAATGACCAAGTAAAGAATGACACAGATTTGGGAAGACAAGCAGGGCCCATCAAGTAAGACTTGTAGGCTATGGTAGGCATTGATGCATTATAAAATATATAAAAATTTATACATATATATGTATATATATATATATACACACATATATAACTTATACATATATATATAGCATGTATGTTTAAATAGCATATATATGGAATATATAAATATGTATATATATACATATATACAAAATATGTATATATATATATACATATATACAAAATATGTATATATATACATATGTATATAAATACATACATACAAAATATGTGTATATATACACTCATATACACATGTAAATAGCACATGTATATATGTATATGTGCTATTTAAAGATGACACTGGTTGCTGTGGAGAGAAAACATGGGGGTAGAGTAGAGACAAGAGTGAGAGACAAGTTGGAAGCTATTAAACTATTTTCGGAATAGGGAAGGGTGGGGTAGTAATAAAGCAAAGTTCATTTTCGAGTTTTTGTTTCAGCAATTTCTATATGATCGCATCATTTACTGAAATGGGGAAGACTGCCAAAGAAATCAGTCTAGGGGATGGAAAGAGAGGATAAAAGGTTTGCTTTTGGTCATGCCAATGTTCAGGTGATACTTAAGTAGAGATTTCACACAGGTATCTGAATTAATAAATTTAGTTAAGTCTAGCAAAGATATATGGGATAAAGATATAAATTTAGAATCACCAGTATTGAGTAGATATGTGAAGGCATGGGGGCTGATAGAGCTGAGATTTTAATAGAAATAAAGATGATTTGTTATAATAATAGTAATTTAAAAAATCATTGCCTATCTTGAACAACAAATTTGTATCACCTCCCATAGTCCCATGCATAAAACCATTTTGTGAGATAGATGCTAGGTTATTACAGGCCGGGTGTCACTAGCTAGAGATTCACTCTTGCCCACTATTCAAATTCCCATTTTCCTAAAGCTCTTCAAATGACTTTGTATATGAAGTTGCTTACTAATGCCTGATTATTGCTAAATGCTTCATACTCCAATGGATTTTCTCTACATTCAAAGATTTTTCAACACTCGTTCAAAGTCTGTTTTGACAAAAAATATCATGGATCCTCAAATAGCAAAAGTGTTAATTAAAATGAGTTTAAAAATACCACATGCTCTTAAATGTACTATGTGTGACACGTTATCAAAGTGAATTATTACCATTCATTCAAAACGCAAATACATATACACACAACTATGAATAGAGATGCCTTTGACTTAGGAAGTACCTGGAGGGGATATCCCCTTACACAGCAGCCCTTTCCATAGAATTTAGGAGGGCCTATTTCATCTGGTTTGGGGGAGGATGCTAACTAAGAGAATATCCTTGAACCTATCTCCAAAGATTCTTAGTATTTTTGAGGGGACGTATTTTAAATAAGTGTTTAACATTTTCCCCCTCAGTAGTGGTGCTTCCAGGATCACACTTTCAGAACATTACCCTACTCTCACAAGGTCACCAGATTGAACACTTCTTAGGATGCAACTACAAATAATAATGTATTAAAACATTTTCCCCTATGGACAGGATCTTGAATCTTACCAAATATAGTGGACCATGTAGAATATGGTCCAGATCTCCCTTTGAGACAGAGGACTTATTCCTTAGCAATAAGCACAGCTATCAGCTGACAACCCTCAGCTGTTAAGCACCTTGGGCAGAATTCCCTCAGAAGAAGAAAGTTGTTGTGTCAAGATTATATCCTTGCCCCAAGTAGGGCTGGGGAGAGCATCCCACTTCAAATGACTTTCCCAGGCAGGAGCATAAAAATCATCCCCACCCCACAGTTTATTTAGAACAGTGTTGATGAAAATACTCACTGATAAAAGCCCTGCAAATAGATCTCCACCTCAGTATCTATTTCTGGGAACCCAAATTAATACTGAAGTTAACTAACAGTATTAATTAAAAACAGCTCATTATCTCAAATATTATAAAGCACAGAAAGTCATGGTGTGAGTTCTAGCTATGTCCTATAGAAAGTTGAGCATTTAACACACAGGAACTGAATTCTACCACCAATGTTTCATGGCAAGCCCAGTTTTGTGAGAAAGGAATTTCAGATCTCAAGAACTACACATGGACCAGAATTAGATGAGAGCATGAGTCAGAACAGGGGCTTGGATTTGGCACTTTTTTAATGTAAAGTTTGTACTGATCTCCTTCCTGCCACTTCATGCATAGACAGGCCTGTTAGAATAAAGGTGTGGGCTCAGGCGGACAAAAGTGGCTGCTGTAAAATTACCCGGTGTCTCTGATCTGTAAGATTGTCAGAAAGGAGGTGGGTATGGTTTATTACCTTTGAGAACAGGTTAATATCAGGGATATGGTTGCATTAGTTGAAAGGGTTCCTGTCCACCTCTGCCCTTCTATTCTGAGGGTTGAAATCCCGCTATTTGAAACTTAAGGCAAGAAGAAGGGATAAAAGTCTAAAGCCATTCGAAGTTAACTATAACATGAAGTGAATCAGTTCTTAGACAAAGTAAGGATACCACAATAAAAGCTACATTTCTGATCAATGTAGAGAGAGCTACAAATCCCAGGGTGCATCCAAGTGTTGATGCTTTGAAAAGGTACCATCCATATCTGGCCCACCTCCACCACATCTTCTTGACTTATAAAGGAGAATGAACATTATCCCCCTCTTTCAACTTTCTTCTTTGTTGTCCAGTGAAAACTGTAGCAAAGGAAGCCAGATAACTACAATAGATGGTAGGAAGTAAGATAGTGCAAAGGAGCAAGAGAGAATGTTCAGTAAGAATTGATTATTTTACCTGGTATATGTCAATAAAAACATCATGGAGGAACAGCTTTTGACCCAGGCTTTAATATATATGCGATCAATGCACATTCATAGATATACCAAGATTTTTATTTGCTTTCTAGAGAAGATACAGTAAATCATAGTTTTGCTATAATTTTTCAGTATCCCCAATATGCTAGGTATATTGTTTGCTGTTATGAATGCAATAGAGGGTCATTTTAATAAAATTCCTGTCCTCAAAGTGCTTCTATCATCTTGGTATGTAAACCAAATTAGTAACTAGAGAATACTCAATAATAATTAAAAACATAAGACAGATATGAACTATTTCTTTGATTTCTAAGGCTTGATGGCATGAAAATGGATTATATCAGTTCTGTTTGACAATCTATGTTTGAAATAAATTTGCTTGGATTCCCTGAGAAAAAAAATGAGACATATTCTCAGTGTTCAGAGCCAATGGAATGTTTTCCCTCTCTGTTTACACTGTGGAACGGAAATGTAGAAAGCAGGATTCAACATAAGATAGAAGTGGGTTGCAGTGCAGACTCAATGAAGAATTAAGTCAATGTCATGAGGATGTCTGGACCTCAGATATCCCTTCAGAGTTGCTTCATCCATCAATCCATCCATATTGAATATTAGGGGCCTAAATTGATTAGTCTTTGGACTGGGATTGCCACCAAGCAAGGGATGTAACTTTGGGGAAGGCAATTACATTTGGATTTCGGAACCTGTGAAAAGGAACTCGACTTTGAACTGCCAGGTGGTGGCGCTCTAGGAGCTGGAGGAATAAGTGCCTCAATTCTGAAGAGAGCACTGAACAATACACTACTGCCTCCATGATAGTTTCTAGCACAACTGCTTTTCCTGCTACCAAAAACCGTACTTCTGATTGTGCTCAAGAGCTTTCCATAAAGTATGAGTTTGGAAAAAGCATTTTGTGTTTGCCCAAGATTCATATGTTGAAGTCTCAACCCTCAGTGTAACTGTATTTGGAGACTGAATGAGTGAATGAGGGTGAGGCCCTATATCAGATATGGCTGGTGTCCTCAGAAGAGAAGGAGACACCAGGGGTCCACATGCACAGAGAAAGGTCATGTGAGGACAAAGTGAGATACCAAATCTGCCAACACCTTGATCTTAGACTGCCAGCCTCCAGGAATGTGAGAAAGTAAGTATCTATTGTTTAAGTCACCCAGCCTATGGTCTTTTGTTACGGAAGCCCTACCAAATTGCCAGAAAGCAAGGTGAAGTAAGTGTTCTCACGTAAGAGAAAGGAGAAGATTCGATCATTAATACAAAGCCTACAGTTTTAGATTTAGATTAAAAAAAATTTTTTTTCATGTTTATTCATTTTTTGAGAGACAGAGAGAGACAGAATGTGAGTAGGGGAGGGGCACAGAGAGACGGAGACAGAGAATCTGATGCAGGCTCCAGGCTCTGAACTGATAGCACAGAGCCCGACATGGGGCTGGAACTCACAGACCATGAGCTCCTGACCTGAGCTGAAGTCGGATACCTAACCGACTGAGCCACCCAGGTGCCTCTAGATTTAGATTTCTTATCTGGACAATCTAGGCATACAACACTTTCTTCAGCTACAGTGTAGTTCATTAAAAAAATCTCCATGTAATGAAGATTTTTAAAAGGTTTGATTCTAAATGAAACCTCATATTGTAGTTTATACAGTTACTATATCTGAATAAATGTTTATATATCTATAACACTAAAATATACCTTTTAATTATTAAATATCATGTGTGTGCTAGTGAGTGTATGTTTGTATTTATATATGTAAATATGAACACATAGATATGGTTTGTACCTTTGTACCAGATGAAAATTATGTATGTTCAAATCCATTTATCATACATTTTTTGAAGGCATTCTGTGTCTACTAGCAAATTTGAATGAAGTATATAAAGCATTTGCCCAGATATCTGTGATCTAGCCAAAGGGAGAATAACCATAACATTTCCAAGGTGGACATACTGAAAGCTGCCAATTTGGTCTCTAACTTGATCACCCAAAGACTATGCACTTCTCTGAGGGTGGAAGATTCTTCCAAAAATGCAGATTTAGTTGCATTACTTCCTTACTCAAGTCAATTCCCATTGCCTTCAGCAGAATGCCCAAGAATTGTGCACAAGGCCTTTCCTGAGCTATCTCAGGCCCATGTCACAAGCCTATTTTGCATATCTTGATAACTTTATATGTTCCAACCCTGATGATATACTTGCAGTTTCTACACAGACTTGTGTTGCTTTCTTGTGTCTATGGCCAGCTACCTGGCTCTCTTGTTTCCCATAGGGTGAACTCTCATTCTGACCCACTCTGCTCAGGAATGGACAGGCAGCCCTTGCACAGTGGTCCTATTCTTAGAGCCCCCAACATTACACTCTGTTGTTACACTGATGCCTCTTACCCCTACTGCCCTAAATGGTCCATTTTGTTTGTCTCTTTACTCATCAGTCTGTGAGCAACATAGAAACAGTGAGGAGACCTTTATCTCATCATCCTCAGGGACTTCACTGTACTTTTCATCCAGTAGGTTCACAATGCAGGCTTACTCATTTGAACTGAAGGATGGATAGACAAATGCATATATATTTTACCAGGAAGAAATCCACGTTTTGTTATAAAATCACATTATTTTCAAAATGTAACTATTGAGTTCAAGATGAATAACTTTTTTTTTTTTTTAATGATGAAGCATGCCCTTTTTTTTCTTTGAATGTTCACATTTAACACTGTATTGAATTTTAGTAAAGATTTAAGCAGTTACATAGTCACTAGGGGTCACTCTTACAATTTTAAATCTTGTGAACCTGTGTAGGTTATTTTCTTTAGAACAATTTAATTTTAACTCTTCTCTCAGTGATATACATAAAGGTTCTAATGACGATACCTGAATTTAGCTAAATAAATTACCTAAATGCTATGTTTACTTTCTTGGTTATTAAATATCATCAGGATGGTTTTGTTGTATGTGTTTAAGAGAAGTTGCAAGGTAAGTGAAAACCTGAGAGTCAAAGTACAAATTAGTGAAACACAAAATAACATTTCATCAATTATATTCTCATCAGAAAATTTCACCTTATTGTAGTCATGGCAATTGTTACAGATTTTTTAAAAGATTATGGAAAGGCTTGTTCCTATAAAATGAAGATGATCTTCCCATGAATCCACAGCGAATTACCTGCGGAAATACAGGCACAACACTTGGCTCTTCAAACCAAGTGTCATCTCAGCAGGATTCTTAATCACATACAGGCTGAAAGGAAACCAACAGACATTTGCACATGACAGGGGAGCAGCAAAAAGAGAAACAAATCTCTTTTTAACTGTTCTGTGATCATCTCTATTCTTGCACCCACTCCCAAACCTTCTAAGTAATTAGGGCATAGCAATCAATCATGGCTCTTCAGCTAGGCACAGGCTCAGGTGTCTGATGTTTGATTTCACATCTCCCAGGAGCTAGAATTTAAGGAATAAGGAAAGGACTAGGAAGGGCAGGAAGCTGGGCAAAACAGACAAAGGGCTGTGAACAAGGTGAGTTACCCCTTCACCAGGCATCTGTACTCAGATGACCAGGAGCCTAGGGCACGTTCTCAGTGGGAGTAAGCCAAAGTGAAGAAAGAATGTTTGCACTTAAAAAATAAGTTGGAGGAAGTAGAATGATAGAAAACAATGACCATATGCTTTCAGCCAGACTACAAGGTTGAAATCTTAGCTATTCAAAAGCAGTAGGTCTTGAGAAAGTTGTAAGCTTCAATTTTCCCAGTTTTTTAAAATGTTTGTTAATGTTTACTTATTTTTGAGATCGACAGAGAGAGAGAGAGAGAGAGAGAGAGAGAGAGAGAGGGAGAGAGGCGGAGAGAATGAGAATGAGCGGGGAAGGCGCAGAGAGAGAAAGACACAGAATCTGAAGTAGGCTCCAGGCTCTGAGTTGTCAGCACAGAGCCCAACGTGGGGCCGGAACCCATGAACTGTGAGATCAAGACCTGAGCCGAGGTCAGATGCTTAACAGACTGAGCCAAACAGGCACCCGTCAATTTTCCCATTTGTGTAGTGGGAGCATAGTAAAAACAGCATTTATCTGCATAGAGGTATATTATGTGCATACATACCTGCGTATATGCACATACGTATGTATGAATATGTGCACATATACACACGTGTGCACATACACACACACCCCTATCTAATTCTACATGCCAGGCCAAAATTTGATGTTCAAAAAATTGTTATTATGCTAGCTGAGGAAAGCATATCTCCCTGATAAAAAATCAGGAAATACTGACCCAATATACAACTGGGGACCAGATACAATATTTGAAATCGTATTGTTAGTTGCCATAATAATATGGCTAAACCTGATTTCCACTCATTCAATCTCTCTGAAAGGCATCATAAACCATTTATTGATTTTTCTAAAAGGAGAAATAAGAAAAAAAATGTACCAGTTCAATATAAAGGCAGGCCATCAAATTTCAATTACAGACTTGGGCATTGGGCCTGCCAGACTCTCAATGGGCTCAGCTGTACTTAACGTAGAAAAAGAAAAAAAAAATACCAAAAAACATCCACATGTTAGAGGCCTCTTAATTCAAGGGCAAGGGAGAAGCTAAAGAGCTATATTAAGTAAGGCCACAGAAGAGATGGTTATTGCAGACCCCAATGCTGGACTCTGCTGACTCTAGCTCATTCAAGGGTTAAACTTACATTCAGCCATATGGTTCCCACAGTCTCAGCCTACAGGCCCTAGGAAGGGAACTATAATGACAGTCACAAAGCACAGGCAGGACTATTTAAAGAATTTAGTTGCTAGCACTGAGAATGAAACCCCATGAGCAGCTTTGGAGAGACATGTAGGGAAATCTGCTGATTCTACCTCTCAGTTATTTGCTAGAGAACTGAGAAAAATCACTATTGCTGTTAACATTTAAGATTCAAAGAGATACATATTCTATATGGAGATTTCACCTCCAATGTATCTTTGTATGATCTCTAGGATTTTCCACAAACGATGCTGCCATCTTGGAAACAAGTATCACAATGCTTCTGTGGGCAGGGACACATAGAACTTTGCAGTGCAGAGCAGGACTTTGTAGGCACAGAGATATAACATTCGTTACCTTACTTAACCTCTCTAAGACAATTTCCCCATTATCTAAAGTGGCATAATAATACCCATTTCTCACAAGTTTAATAAAGATGAAAAATGAATGAAAATGATAATGGCTTTACAGAAGTTACTACAGTGCCTAATAAATATCTAATAAATAGTAACTACTATAAATCGTTAGCATTACCATCATCATTACAGAATAAAAAAAAAAAACCCACATTTTTTTCCTTCAGTTTTTAGTTTATTTCAAGAGGAGTTACAGAGATTGATCTTTCTACTCTGCTTTCAATTCTAGTAGCTGTCACTGTCAGCAGGACAAGGGCAGTACTATGCCTGGCCTTATTTTCCTGTGTACTAATTGTAATTATTTGCAAAAAAAAAAAAAAAAAAAAAAAAAGAGAGAGAGAGAGAGAATTGTAAACCAAAGTGTCTCAGTCCACAAGGATGCTATGAGCATCAGACTTCCCTGCATTATGAAAGCTGTTATCTCTAAAGACAGAGAGATGGATAAGATGACCTCTAAAAGTCCTTAGAAATGGATATCTAACTTCCCAGCCATTTGGATTTTCTCAAAGCATGCTCACTTAATTCTGCATAAGGCCCTCTGGTTGAGTGGAGTAGGCCTGCAGTTGGTGCCAAAACAAAAGAAAGTGCCCTCCCATAAAACAGTAGCACAAGCACAAACAGGGAAATTTCTTTATTCCTAATTTTTACTCTTGAATCAGTGCAGGCTGACTCATGAACAAATGGAGTTGATTATTCATCATTTGGAGAGTATATGAATTGACCTGCACTTGCTCCAAATATGTATCCCCTCTCTTAATTCTTAGTCTGCTGTTATACAGTGATATAGCTTCCTATGCATCTGCATATCTACTACAGACCTTGGTTAAAAAGCAAACTCCTCAAACAGAAGCATTAAATCTATTGCAAACCTCTAATCAAGTGTCTCATCATAGCATCTAGAGGCAAAACGCCACCCCAATAAGATAGAACATTCCAGAACGAGGCAGGAAGAGTATAAAAGGAAAATGTGAGCACCAAGGACTGACTTTTCCCCTTTTCATTATTGATGTGAATATTCATCTATTTTTTTTACTCATTGATTATTTTGAAAGATCAATAATGTATCATGCTACATGTTAGAGATGCTAGGGATACAATGTGTGATAATAATTGGTACCTAAATTCAAGAAATTCCCAGTTCAAAAGAGAAGAAATAGCAAAGTGGTGATTTTCATAACTTTATGATGATGCTTTAAGAAATGCATATGCAGTAAGAATAGCAAAGGTACCAAATATTTGAGTGATAATTCTCTAATTATGATTGGGAAGGCAAAGAATAGATGGTATGCTGAATCTTTTAGTTGCATTTTGAAGGATGAAGACTTGTTCATCAGATGGATAATTTTGTACTGGGCTGAGGTGGCTCAAGTTTACTAAAGTTATTATCAGAACAATAAAATGTACTGTCATTGATTTTCAAATTGTGGTTTTTGTCTTTTTACTATTCTGATACACTTAGAAATAAATCAGAATAATATAATCCTTTAAATGGAAGATACGATACTGTTAAACCTGAAATAAATCACTGGCATTATATAGGAGCTAACTATGTGTTGCATTGCATCAAATATTCTATATATATCTTCTAATTTAATCTGGACCAAGACAATACAATAGTATTCCCATTTTCAGATGAGAAACATAAGGCTCAGACAGGATAAACAAATTTACCAAAGGTATACCAGACTAAAACTCAAAATCATGGCTTTCTGATTCTGGAATCTATGATATTAACAACACTGAAATACTGTCACTTTTCCATATTATCCAGTGCATTAGTATTTAGAGTATGTACCGCTGACTAGATGTATCAGAATTACCTAAGAATGTTAGAAATGAAGATTCTTATGACCCACTCCAGATCTCTTAAATAAGAATCGACATTTAACCAAGACCCCAGGTAATTCACATACATAATAATGTCTGTGAAACATTGGTTTTGTCCACTCCCCTCCATTAGAAATCCCATACATATGAGTATTCATCTCCTGCACACAAGGTCAGGGAACTATTTCATCTGGCAAATTTAGTTGCTCATTTCTTAATGAAACCTGCTTCCTTGTATGCAATAACATTATGCTCTCCCTGTACTGAATGTCCCTCCCTTCTGGAACATTGGGGCATACATCCCCTTGCTGTTTCCTGTGTCAACTTGTCACATATTTGGGCCCAAATTTGAATATATGGACACTCTTTATTCTTCACTTTCATATAATTATTCCAATTTGTTTAACTATTACACTAATATGCATGTCTGCCCCTCATCTTTGTGGTCTCCCATTTATGGGGAAGGTGTAGCTTTCCCATATGGATATGTTTTTCCTGAGGGAGAATACAGTTAGACAATCATTCTCTGTGATCTGAGTATGCTGGGGTTGCTATTAGTTGAATAACACCAAACATCTACAGCATCTCATTAAGTGGTAATCTCAAATGCTAGAAGCTATTCCCAGATACCAAAACAGGGCATCTCTACTGATGCTCAGATTTGAGGAGGGAGTCCCTATATACACCCTGCCAGAGTATAAGAAATCATATACCTGAAACTCCCTTTCCTCTTGGCTTTCCAAACAATTTTCAGTAATTTTCTTCTCTGGAACTTTCAGACATTTTGAATATTCACTGAGTAATCAGGAATCTTCATTGTGAATTGTTTAGGCAGTATTAGCAGCAGAAACTTACCCTTCATAGAAGCAGGAGAAACTTACCCTTCATTTATCCTTAAAAAAAAAATCAGTGATTATCTAGGCCCTGGGGAAGCAAAGATGAGTAAGTCAGAGTCCTTGCTTTACAGCAGGTCACAGACTGGACAAAGACAAACAGGTAAGTAAAAGTATAATCACAATAGAAAGCATGAGCACAGTTCCAAGGGAAACAGGAATAAATGATTAATTGCCTCAAGGATGAGAAAAGAATTTCATAGAGAAATGGTATTTGAGCTGTCTTACAAGGATGATTTTGCTAGTCAAAAAAGACCAAAAAAGTCACTGATTTTGCTAGTCACAGAAGATAGCAAAGTCATCCCAGGTAGAGGACTTGGTTGTGAATAGTCAAAGAGAACCTTGTGACAGAGTGTTCAGAGAATGGTAGAGTTTAGTAACTTGGATCCCTTTCTGGAGGGGAGACACAAGAGATAATCTGTCACGAGATTATGTTTTAAGAAGGCCATGTACACTGAACCATAAACTTAGATCTTAACCTTTAGAGCACTAGGGAGTCATGCAATGTTCTTCTTACAGAGAGGATGTCGTGATCTGATTCATGATCAGAAGTTAGACTCCGCAGGTAGGCTGGACAATAGATTTGAAGGAGTAGAGAAGCTCACAATCAAAAGACCTCTTAGGTCTGGCTGGTACCAGACTAGATTTGTTGAATGTTCTGTCTGACAAATGTTTGTTAAATGTATCACCCGGATATAAAGGGCCAAAGCACAAAAAAAATAATAAAACCAAGCACAGCTGTTTGACTCCTAAACAAAACAAATGCTTGAAGCTCTTAGTAATTGTGAGAGAATTAATTTCCATTCCCCAATGGTAAGGGGAAAATCCTCAAGCACATTTTCTACTGAGCCTTTTACTGGATGAACAAAACAGAAAGCCTAAGTACATATTGTTAATGAAATGTATAAATATCCTACCCATTCAGAAGAAATCTGTATGGTAAATCTGAGGAAGGAAGAAGACAGCTTTGAGAATAAACACTAAATGAAAGAAAAGTCAGATCACATCCAGAAGGAAATAAAAACATGTAAACTCCTGTGTATTCTAACCAAGATATCACTTAACCAGTAGGGAGTGAAATATAAAGCCAACAACCTCATTGGGGTTTTTGAGGATGCTAATGCAATCCAAATGACTTCACCATTTTCAAAGTGTGTTTCCACGTGGTGTCTCATTTAATACACACAACTTCTAACAGGTTGTTGCTATTGTCCATATTTAACAGATAAGGAAAATTTAGGTTCTAAGAGTTGAATAATTAATTTAAGAGTTGAGTTGAATAATTCTCAAGTCTCTTTGTGTTCCAGCAAAGACCAACTGAAACTTCTCTTACTTTGAACCCTAGAAATTGCCACTTTCTAGGTTAAAATGTTTAAATATTGACAACTTTGTATGATTCAACCTAATAGATCCCAAGTACATACTTATGATCTAAAATTTTTAATCAGCAACATGTGATTTTACACTGGTTCCACGGTTACAACTCTAAACTGATTATAAATGTCAAGTGGCAAAACCAAGTTGGAGTCACTATCTGACTAGGGAACTTGGCAGGGATGTGCTTGATTCATCCTCAAATGATGAATTTTGCTAGCCCCACAGCCCATTTTGCCCATGCCCAGGCAAGGAGTTGAATTGTAACTACTGTGGAGAGTGTCTTCCTGCCCCATCTGACCAGATGGCTGGTGACAACTCCTGGAAACTGTGCAGCCGAGTGGAAAGGCATGCAGAGCCCATAGTTTGCAAAACAAAGTCAGTGGCCCTGTTCAGCCAGGGAATTTGGGGTGTGGTTCAACTTGAGTTAAGACGAACAACAAAGAGCTTCACTGGCTTCAGAGCTGTTTCTTCCACTATGCCTGGGCAGGAAATATAATTCATAGCCCCACTCAGGGCTGAACACAGCCTTAGGCTTGGTGATTGGAGAATCTAAATGGACCATACAGGAAGTTGCATAGCCCACCCAACAGCCATATGTACTTGAGCAAAGCCTCCTCTATCTGAAGAGCAAACCAGTAGCCTCACCAGACCACGAATTCAGTACATACTCTGGCCTGATTCTGGTCTTCAAACAATGAGGTGTAGAGGTTCTGGGTTCCATCTTGCTGCCTTGCTAATTCATAACCCTAACTATTACTGAAGTTAGTACCTAGTTGTGACTATCTAGTAAACCTGACCAGAGACTTCAGGCAACCACGGAGTCTGTTATACAGCCTCACTTGGGTAGGCAACCAAGCTAGCAGCCCTATCTAACTGTTCTCACCAGTAGCCAGCTCCCTCCAACCCACCTAAACCCTGTCCTCAGAGCTCAAGCTGTTCCCTTGCCCCCAAACAGACCATAATAAAAGGCCCCACCTTCCAAGAACATTACCAGCAGACACATCCAGGAACCCAAAGTGAGATGACTGGTGAACTGTATCTGCCAAGCAAACATATAAATCCTGGGAGAAGAGTCCAATTACTCTTTTTTTTCACAGACACCAACATAAAAATAATAAGGATTAAAAAAATCAGGTAAATATGACACCACCAAAGGAAATTAACAAAACTCCAATAACTGACCTAAGCAAATGGAAATTATAAACTGTTGGACAAAGAATTCAGAATTGTCTTTTTAAAGATGTTTAGTGAGCTACAAGAAAACACAGAGAACTAAACATAATTAGGGAAACAATGCATGAACAAAAAAGGAAGTCTGACAAGGAACAGCAGTCATCAACACAAACAAACCAACAAACCAACCCCAGAAATCCTAGAGCTGAAAAATGCAATAAACTGAAGAATTTAAATAGAGAGTACTAACAGAGCTTCCCAACCATGCAGAAGAAAGAATCAGTGATCTGGAGGATAGGACATTGGAAATTACCCCATTAGAGTAGAAGAAAACATAGTAAGAAAGCTCTTTGACATAAGTCTTGATACTGATTTTTTTGGATATAAAGGACAAGAAATAAAGTAAAAATAAACAGGCAAGACTACATCAAATAAAAAATCTTCTGCACAGCAAAAGAAACCATCAAAAAGTGAAAAAGAAAACTTACAGAATACAAAAAAAAAAAAATTTGTAAACCAAGAAAGGTTTCATATCCAAAAAATGTAATAAACTTCTAAGGATTTAATATCCAAAAAATATAATAAGCTCATACAACTCAATAGTAAAATATCAAATAAACTAATTAAAATGATTAATGGAATAAAAGGGGTGCCTGTGTGGCTCAGTCAGTTGAGCGTCTAACTCTTGATTTTCGCTCAGGTCATAACCCTGCATCATGGGATTGAGCCCCACGTCAGGCTGAGCATGGAGCCTGATTAAGATTCTCTCTCCTCCTCCTCCTCCTCCTCCTCCTCCTCCTCCTCCTCCTCCTCCTCTTCCTCCTCCTCTTCCTCTCTGCCCACCCACCCCCCACTTATATGTGCTCTCTCTCTCTCTCTCTCTCTAATTAAAAAAAAAGATCAGTGGAACTGAATAGACATTTTCTAAAGATATACAAAAGGCCAACAGGTCCAACACATACATGAAAAGAACCTTAACGTCCCTACTCATCAGGGAAGTGCAAATTAAAACCACACTGGGATATCACATCTTGCCTGTTGGAATGGCCATCATCATCACAAAGACAAGAAATGAGAAATGCTGGCATGAATGTGGAGAAAAGAGCACCTTTGTGCACTGTTGGTGGGATTATAAATTGGTAGCCTCTGGTACCAATTATAAATTGGTAGCATGGAGAATCTTTTAAAAATTCAATATAGGACTATCATATGATTAAGAAATTCCACTTCTGAGAAAGGAAATGAAAACACTAACTCAAAAAGATGTCTGTACCCCCATGTTCATGGCAGCATTATTTACAATAGCCGAGACATGTAAACAACCTAAATGTTCAAAAACGTATGAGTGGATAAATGAATACTCTGTGTGTGTGTGTGTGTGTGTGTGTGTGTGTGTGTGTGTGTGTGTGTGTTCACACACAAATGAGGAAATCCTACCATTTGTGACAATATAGATGGACCTTGAAGGCATTACGCTAAGTGAAATAAGTCAGAGGAAGGCAAATACTATATGATCTCACTTATATGTGGAATCTTCAAAACAAAACTCATAGAAAAAGAGGTTAGACTTGGGGTTACCAGAGACAGAGGGTGTGTGAGGGGGACATGGAGGAAGGCAATCAAAAGGTACAAACCTGCAGTTATAAGATAAATACGTACTAGCGATGCAATGCACAACATGATGACTACAGCTAACACTGCTGTACAATAGATGTGAAAGTTTTTAAGAGAGTAAATCCCAGGCATTGTCACCACGAGGAAAAAAATGCTTTCCTTTTTCTTTCTTTTTACTCTATTTATATATCTATCTACATCTAACTACCTACCTAGATAGATAGATAGATACATAGATACATAGATAGATAAAGATAGAAATTAGCTAACTCTACTGCGGTGATCATTTAAAAATATATGTAAATCAGGGGCACGTGGGTGGCTCAATAGTTTGTGTCCCACTTCAGCTCAGGTCCTGATCTGATGGGTTCGTGAGTTCCAGCCATGCATCAGGCTCTGTGCTGACAGCTCAGAGCCTGGAGCCTGCTTCAGATTCTGTGTCTCCCTATCTCTCTGCTCCTACCCTGCTCACATTCTGTCTCTCTCAAAAATAAATAAACATTAAAAATATTTTAAATAAAAAATATATGTAAATCAAATCATCATGCTGTCCACCTTAAACTTATATAGTGATGTATGTCAATTATTTCTTAATAATACTGAAAAGAAAAGATTTATAGAAAACTTTAAGTCAAGTGAAATGTCAAGTAAAATGATTCTGTATCTCAGTTCAGCTGGGCACCAAACTGACCCATGTTTGTTACTGAAGTGGGTATCAAACTAAAGGAAGAGCTATTTGAATATCATCCACTCCCTCATTTTTCGGATAATCACCATAAATATTATTTTTATGCATATTCATAGATTATTTATTCATATTCATTCCCATATTCTTTAGAATATTTTAGATCATAAGATGATGTATTAAAATATATATTATACATATCACATTATTTTACACACAAATACACACACAACTATTATTTTTGTTGCACCTTGAAATATCCTTTATATTAAAATGTACCATTTCAGAAGACATATTTTACCTCCAATTTTCTGGAAAGAAAAATAAAAGAAAGATATTCAGTAAATGCAGTTGTAAAGATGAATTTGTGCCCTGTGAATAATGATAGTTTATGGAAAAAATGATGTAAGTCCCTTGCCAGGAGGATCCAATCAAGAACTCTGAATCAGGTCCTTTTGGTTACAAGGTGGAGGCCACAGATTTTAAAGGACCTTTGGTTCGTTATTTGCTTCTAATTGAAAGATTGTGTCTACAATGAGTACAAAGAATTCTCATTATCTGAACTTCCATCTCAGCCCTTCAGGGAGGTTGTTCCGCTAGTGACCCTTCTGTGGTTTATTTCATCAGCACAGTTTTGGTGGCTACATATGGTGACCAGAGTTCTCCACGAGGGCACAGAGTTTTGCAAATGACATAAATATACCTAGCCTATCCTCTACTGATGGAATATTTGCACCTCTATCTCTAACCAGTGATCAATGGGAAGCAACTTATAAACCTTCGCATCTTAGGACAACTCCAAACATCCATAGTGGTTATTATTACTTTTTTTTTTATGTTGAACTCAAATATGTCTCCAAAAACTAATAGATCTTTTAGTGCCTAGGAATTACAAATAAAAAATGTTCTCCTTCTTCTACGTGGTTCCAGATGTCTTACACTGATCCTACCCCCTCCAGCCTAAAATCTGTCAAAGCTCTTTTATCTGTTCCTTAGATGATATGATGTGGAATTCCCTCAACAATCTGCTCATTTATCTCTGACCTCACCGGGTGACTCTTAAATGTAATTCTCAACAGTGCTTTCTTCCCTACCTGAGATTCAAACCAAATCATACTACTATCCTGATTAAAAACCTGAAATGTTTTTATAAAACCTTCAGAATAAAAGCCAAGCTCCCATCACAAAGATCCCTGCGGTGTGTTCTCAGCCCATATTTTGGACTCACTCATGTTACCCCATGCCATTTTTGCCCTGTGCACAAACCTTGTTTTCTTTTCTCTCCAGACTTTTGTACATAGGCTTGCTCTTATGTTTTCAATATAGAGAAGCCCTGTAAGACTCAATTTAAGATTGGCTCCTCAAACAGGTCTTGAGTGACACTGAATTAGATGTTGTTCCAGTGTGTTCCAGAAAAGCTTTCCCTTTCCATATTTGGCGTGTATCTTGAAGTCATGTATTTGGAAGTTTCTTTTTCTGTGTCCCTCCAAAACATGCATAGATGGGCCGTGATCTATTTCAGAACAGCCAGTGTCCCTTCATCTCATTCTCCTGTCTTCCTGTATTGTTGATAGAGAAGAAGCCTCAATTACATGAACAGCTTAAATTAACACAACTAAAACAATTGGGGACTGTCAAGTCTACATATATAGATCAGGCTTTAATGAACTGAAGACTGTATAAACACTTAGATTTTAAAATGGTTCCCCTGTTCATTGACAATCACAATCTATTAGCCCAGCTGACCTATCAGTTTGGACACTGGGAAATCTGTTGCAAGGAAGTGTTTAAATCACCCCCAAAAGATTACTCTTATTAGTAGTTTCTCCTCAGAGAGAGGATATGGCATGCTTCAATGATGGGAGAGTAAAGTCAGTCTTTGAGCTCACACCCATTTCTGGCCCTTACTCCCATGAAAAGAAATGGAAAATCATGCCTAAAACTGAAAGAAATAAAGCTATACTGAGAACAAGCAAATTAAATTTTGTTTACTTCTTTTTATTTTTACCTGACAATGTTAGGATGATCTTAATAACCAAGATCTTAAACATTTCTGAATTCATTTCTTGAATACTTAGCCAACCAGACAAAAAGAGAGATTTAAGGTCAGGATGGAAATGATTATCTTTTAAATAGAATTAGGGTGGCTGCCAGTGAGAGATAAAAATTGGAATAACCAAGTTATGGGAATAGTATTTATATCAACTTTAAATAATGGAGAAAACTAGAATTTTATTTATTCTGACCCAGGAAGACAGCAGAGGTCAGCACATGGGGTGAAAAGATGTACTCTCGGCTAGAACATTTTCTAGTCCCATCTCCCTCCCTAAATAATAACTATTTTTGGAATTCAAAACTCTTCATAAACTGGTCCTTCCCTAACTCCAAATCAACCGGTGTTGGAATACTTTAAAAATGTAAGGATACCCAAAAATTTATTTTAATTGGCCTTGAATGCACTTCCCTATGTATATTTTTTAAAGCTTCTAGATGATTCTAACATTGTTTCAGCATTGAGAAGTTAATATGACTTCAGTCTCAATACAAATGTGTCATACATAATAGTATTTTTAGTGTGATCTTTGCTTTTATTAAACTGCTTGGATATGATTGATACTTGTGTCTGTCAACTGGTACTGGTTCTACTTCTCATTTTGTTTAAAGTCTTCATGTAGCATCAGGGCATAATAATGATGATGATAATAATAATAACAACCACTATTTATTGAAGTACTTTTCTAAGCACTTTATGAATAAAAATCCATTTAATCCTTGAAAAAAATATGACTTAATTTCTATTATTATCCCCATCTACATTTCACAGCAAAAGGAGGAAACAGAAACTCAGAAAAGTTAAATTGCCCAAGATTACAGAGTTAGTAAAAGAGAAGACTGGGTTCTGTGCAAAGGAGTGGTTCACATCGAAACCTGTTAAGAATGATTTGGTAAGAAATCAGTATGCAGGAGATGTAAGGAAGGGTTTAAAAATATGGGGTCTGGGACTAACACACCTGATTGAAAGCTGACTCTACTGTTCACCGGCTGTGTGACTTATACAAAATCCCTAAATTCTTTGACCTCCATTTCCCTCTTTGCCTAAACATGGGTTGCAATAACTTCAACCTAACAGCATACAAAGGCCCAGAACAGCTAAATAACTCAACAATAGGGACCAACAAAGTTAAGTGGCAGAAGAATTAAAACATAAATATCTTGATTTATAGATCTATTTCCATTTTAGGATGACAGCTTTTTTCTGGGAGCCAGATTTGAAAGACCTCGGGTACTCAGATAAGGAACTAACTTTCTCTGACCATGTGAGCTATGATCCAGTAAAGAGACTACACCAGCTCTCTGCAGGGGCTCAACCCAGGTGTTTAAGATCGTTAATGAGTTAACTGAAAACTCAGTGGGGATCCTCATTTGTTAGTGCATTTTCCTGAAAGTACATGGGAGTCTGACAGTGACCTATCAATCTGCAGATCCCGGCATAAGAATCTGCAGGTTATGAGGGCAAGAATCACCTCCCCTAGGGTCAGACAGATGTTTCTTCCTGCTCCACACTGCATGCTACTATATGAGACGAGGCATCACCAGAACCATAAGGAGACCCTAAATTCTTGCCTTTGTGCTTTCCAACTGACCTGTTTTCTACATTGTAAGCCTTTGGTCTTCATTATGTTCTGGAAAGCAATGAGCCACAAACAGGACAGGAGCTTTATAAAAGGTGGGAGGTGCTTTATCTGTAACCCTATATAGAGCTCCATTCCCTGCAAGGCTCCATCAGCTTTGAACTCCAGTTTGTGGGAAAACAGCAATTTAGCATATGAGCAACAAACCTATTTTCTTATTTTATTAAGCATGAGACATTTCATACTGGTCTGATTGAGATAATTTGACCTCTGATACTTCAGTGTGTTAGTAGAACTTGATCTTGGTGAAGGTAAATTGAAATTCTATTTTGCTTTATTACACAAAATGTGCTGCTCCTCATGGAGGCAATCTTCCACTGATTGTCTATAGGTACAATTAAATATCTGAAAATTAAAACAGTATTTACCTTACAAAGAATTCACATATCTATTGACAGCTAATATAATTGGCTCTTACACATATTATAAGTACTGCTGCATACACTACTTTGATTGTCACAATTACGTGAGACAGCATCAACATCCCCATTTTCAGATAAAGGAAACAACAAGACAAGCAGAGTATATTGCCTAAGGTCACACAGGTAAAAATTTCTGTTAACCATTAGACTTACATTGTCTTTCACAAACTTAATTGTTTTGCTATTGATATGACATAAGAACTGTTTCCTTAACATTTGTTTTTTGGATAGGCGTCATCAATAAAATTGTATGTTTTTCTATAGGCTGAGATGTTAAAGATTCTGGAAATGCTCAGAAATGACTTGTATAAGCATTTAACTGGGAAGGACCAACTTCTTTGGGATTGACCTTTGAGGAGGGATGATGCTAGAATTCTAGTAGCCCAGATAAGGATGCCTCTGTTTAGGGGTTACTGAAAGCATGCTATTGCCAGGAGAGCCTAGCTTAAACTCAGTTTTTTTTTAATGTTATTTAAAGATAATAATTCCCATATTCCGTAACCCCAAGGGCATAATAAAGATCAATTTAAGTATTTATTGTTTCTTCAAGATATGGTCTGTGGAGTTCTGATATTTCAGGAGTGGGTTGAGGGTGATCAGTGATCTCAATTGTCCTCAATTGCCCCACTCAAATCATCCAGTTCCTCTCCTATTTATTTTACATTTTGAAGTAAAAATGTAAAAAAGAGAGGAAGTTTCTTTTAGAAAGAATAGAATAAATGTTTTAAAGCAATTGAGATGATACATTCAAAAACACACTTTATGGTGTATAGTTAGAAAGGGATTTTTATTACTTGCCAAGTATTATCATAAAAACCAAGCCATATTTTCATTCACAGGAAAGAGGGATAATGGTAGAAAAGGTATTTGCTTTCCAATTAGAAAGGTGGTCTTTTGGTTCTATATTAGGATACTCCAGAGAAATAGAACCAATAAGATGGCAATATCAGTAATTGTATCTAAGCCTCTATCTGTATTTTTTTATTTATTATAGAGAATTGGCTCACATAATTATGGAGGCTGAGAAGTTCCAAGAGCTGTAGCAGCTAGGTGAAGACCCAGAAAAGCCAATGATGTGTTTCAGAAGGTGGGAGAGAACCAAAGTCCCAGCTCAAAGCAGCCACGCAGGAGGGATTTCTTCTTACTTACCAGAAGGTCAGCCTTTTTGTTCTATTCAGGCTTCTCATTGACTGGGTAAGACCCACTCACTTTAGGGAGCACAATCTATTTTACTTAGTCTGTTAAATGTTACATATCCAGAAACATACAGAATAATGCTTGACCAATTGGCTGGGCACCCCCTGGCCCAGTCAGGTTGATATATAAAATTAACCATCAAAGCTCCCATTCTGACATGTACTAAGAGTGACTGGATAATTCTCTTAAACTGCTTCATCATCAACAAGATCAACAAGATCAACAAGAATGAGGTACCATCCCACATAAAGTTGTTTTGAGGACTAATTGTGCAGCCCTCCAGTTGTCTGCTACATGGTTCTCTCCAGAGGCAGTTAACGATGTGGTAGGTTACTTCTTCAACACCATCAGGAGTGTAAAACAGACTAACGTGGGTCTGCATAAAATATTGAATCTTCAATGTAATATAATCATGGAGTGACTCCCCATTATCTCTGCCATTTAAGGTAACATAACCAAGGGAGTAACATTTCATCAACTTTGCCATATTCTATAGTTTAGGAACAAGTCATAGATCCTGCCCTCACTCAAGGGGGAGGGGTTATACAATCTCTTCTGGTGTGAATACTAAAAGATGAGCATAAATGGGGGTCATTTTAGGATCAGGCCATGACAGAAATGAAGCAGAAATATAAGCAGCTATTTAAAAATTGTGGGATAAACTTTTTTAAACTCATCATTTGTTAAGAGATATAAGTTCCTGAAAGTAAGTTAGCAACATGTTCAAGGTCTTATTTGTCTATGTTGATAGAGAAGGCTCTATTTTCCATGGTGACACAAATATAATTTTAATTACTACTTCTAAATATGAATGTATATATGTATATGTATATGAATCACAGATTTTGTGATTCTATGCACTACATGGAGTCTAACCACTACATATTTATTTCAAGAAAAACACAACTTCCCTATAGGAAAAGAAAACACTCCCACCTTCTTTCAAATAACCTCAGCACTATCTAAAAATTGTAGTGTTTGTACATGCAGTTGACAAATCTTTCCATTCTAAAATACTGATGTTTTGGGGATGATGTTCACCTACTGAGAACAATGATAATACTCTCTGGGGTAGGGGGGATACGCACATGTAAGTTTTACTTCCTTCTTTGTACTTTCTGGGTGGTTTTAATTTCTATGTATTTTTATTCAAAATTGCAAGAAAGCAGTATTTAGTACTGCTGACCAATCTGCATGCTTACCCTAAGGAAGGTGATATTCACACAGATTTACAAACATGCTCATGGGCCCATGTATGGCACAATTTTTGAGGTTCCCTTGCTGTGAGATCAGCTCTGACTCATGAACCACATAGGACATACAAATTGAGAGAACTAGAAGGAATCCTCAAGCACAAATCACAGGAAATATAAACAATAAAACAATTTGAAAAAACTGGACACTATCAACCTCTTTCCCAGAAATACTGGACCTCCCTGTTCACAATCAAACAGCTGGAAACCCTAAACTGGAATGTGATCATGTGGTAATAGTCTCTTAGCACTATTTCCAGGACCCTATTTGTTTTCTCTTCTCTTAAATTACTTTAAGTTGTTACTATTGCTGGACATATAAATGGGGAATATTCAGAAACAAACAAGAAACTTTGTATACCTAATACTCCAAACCATCCAGTTAGTAATTGGAAAGAATTCCTTAGAGGAGAGCTGAACTGGACAGAGAATCAAGAAATGTAACGAAGTGCAGTCACCAGGTGCTAAATGTCACCTGTATATAAATGTGCAGAATCACACTCGAAGGATCCAGCTATCCCGCATTGATGTTGGACTTGGATTATGAAGGCAGTAGGAACAAGTGTTTCTTCCCTCATGGTGCATTTCTGCACCTACCGAGGTTGCACATCACACACACACACACACACACACACACACACACACACCTGCATGTGGGCATACACATACGAAGAGTTTAAGGCATCTCCACTGAACCCATATGTATAAGAACAACATTCCTATTTAGTTCACTTTTATTAGTCATAAGGAAACATTAAACAAAGATATCCCCATTTGGAAAACTGGGTAATTATGTAATAAATATTATGTACTAATATATCAGTGCACATATAATATATATAATATAAAAATATACTATATATAGCTGACATATTCACTTTAAGGTCTCAATTTGTTTGAAATCAATCATTTTAGCTGCAAATTGCTTTTAATTATTTATGTTCTCCTTGGCCTGGAGTGTACAGAGGATTGTAAATTTAAGTTAAAACTACACTGAATACTGAAAACTTTTTCATAGATATCATTTGCTGTAGATTGGCTAATTGCTCGGTCTGCAAATAAATAACACCTAATTATATTTCTTATTTGTAGAATTTATCTTTCGTTATATCCTGTTAATTGGACAACTTCCTTTTCTTTTTCATTAATGTCATAAGGTTCTCTTTTTTTTTTTTTTTTTGGTCCAGCTCCTAATTTAATGTTTTTAATATTCCTTTGGTAAGAAAACCAGTCAATTAACTTTGGATATAGAATGAGAGAAAATAAAATAAAATAAAATAAGGCCCAGAAAGTATGTGCAATGTGTAATTTTAATAAACTTCAACTTATATATGCCTTAGCATTGGTATTAAATACCTAGGTTTTTTTTCCATTTTATAATTTTCAGATAAGTGAGTATTCACTATATGAAAAGATACATCATGCATTTCTTTTCAAAGTATATTATAGCTTTATGATATATAAAGCACATAGTACACAATTCACACATTTAAAGTATACAATTCAATGGTTTTTAGTATGATCAAGGAGTTATGTAATCATCACAACCACGACCACAATCCTTTTAGAACATTTTATCATGTCAAAAATAAACCTCATTCCCATTATCACTCACTTGTCAATTACCCCCCCCCCCTCCAAGCCCGCCCAAGTCTAGGTAACCACTAATCTACTTTCTGTTTCTATGTATTTGCCTAATCTGGACATTTGATATAAAAAGAGTAGTTAAATATGTGGATTTTGTGTGCGTGTGTGTGTGTGTGTGTGTGTGTGTCTTTTCTCACATAGCATATTTCCAAGGTCTGTCCATGTTGTAGCATGAATCAGTACTTTTTTCATTTTTATTACTAAATACTATTATACTGTATGGATAGAGTATGTTTTATTTAACCTTTCATAGATTAAAGGGCATCCTGTATCACTTTGTATGGCTTATTAGAACAGGGGAGGGGCCCTTGCTATTATTTCATTTGGAAATATGGTCTGGGAAACAGCCAAGACAACCTTTGTGGGTGGACAGATCCGTATCATAACATCTGGAGATGTTTACAGTCATTTTCTGTTATGTGGACTGGATACAGAGAAAAGGAGGTTTTGCTCTGAAAGAAAAAATGAAGCAGGTTTTCAGGAGGAGCAGGGAATACATGGGGAAAGATTACAGGTTTCCTTCTGGTTTATAATTCCAAAAGCTTCTGGAAGTCCTGAGAATGGTAAGAATCCTCAAAATAGATTTCTACTTTGTTTGGTTAAGTTAATGCAGAAGACAGAAAAATGACTTCATCACAGATGTTCCACTTTAACCCCAAAACTTGGGAATACACTGAGCTACACTTCCATGCTTGTGTTATGTTATATAACACAATGGACTTCAGTTAGAGAGAGTATCTAGATGGGCCTGATAAGTTCTTAAAAGCAGAGAGCTGTATCTAGATGGTGGCAAAAGGAGACACCAGAGGAATTAAAAGTTTGAGAGGGATCTGCCACACCATTCTTTGAAGGTAGAAGAAGCCAGGTGACAAGGGATGTGGTCAGTCTCTAGTAGCAATGAAAGGCCCTGCCTCCAGATTCAGGGAGGAAATGTTACATAGTCACAGCAAACTAGATTCTTTTCTCAAACCTAAAAGCCCAGCATGGCAGACCTCTTGACTTCAGCCTTGTGAGACATTAATCAGAGAGCCCAGCTGAGACCACTTACAATTCTTACCTCAGAAATGTAAATAATAAATGTGTGTTGCTTTAATCCACTAAGTCTGTGGTAATTTGGGATGTGGCCATATAAAACTAATCCAGAGAGTATTAGAAAAGTTAGTTTAAAGTTCTTTAAGAACTAATATCTTCTTGCAATAGTGTTGTATGGTGACAGTCAATACACGTGTGGTGATTACAGTACGATGTATAGAATTACTGAATCACTATGTTATCTCAACAATATGTCAATAAAAAATTAATATTTACCCAAACTTCTGTTTTTTATCTCTCCTACTTACTAATTATAGAAGTCACTAAGACTATAAATGTACAACTTCTTCTTCAGAGCACATGGTGCGATCGAATTTCCTTATACACTCTGAAATTAGCTGTGATTTGCAGTTTATCTTGGACACTTCAGTGTTAGTAGAAGGGACTTGTATCAATATTGAGCACAGCTGTATTTGTTACATCTCCTGTCCCTTATTATGGTGAACACTGAAGGACATGTTGATTTCATGCCTCCCTTGTTATGGGTCCTTGGGTGACTGTGATAAGTCGATTTTCACTATGTCCCTGTGCTAACTCATAGTCAACATATAACATGAACAAAAACATACTTTTGAAATGTTACTCTACTGATATTTTGAAGATAGTTGTTACTCAGCATAAGCTAGCTTCTCCTTGCTGAAACACCACATATGTGAACTTGGGCAACTCCCTTAATTATTATCTTCTACCTTTGCTGCTGCTGCTTCTCCTGCCCCTCCTCTTCTCTGCCTCTTTTTCTCCTCCTGTTCTTCCTCTTCCTCTCCTCCTTCCCCTCCTCTTCCCCCCTTCTCCTCCTCCTCTTTCTCCTTCTTCTTGTCCTTCTTCTTCCTCTTCTTTCTCCTTCTCCTCCTCTTTCTCCTCCTCCCACTCCTTCTCCTTCACCACCATCATCATTAATCTAAATAAGGGCTATTAATGCTAATACAGCTACCCTTTTTTGAGCAATTACTATGTATTCAGTAGAGTGCATTCAGTAAAATATGCTCTATCTAGCATAGTAGTAAACATCATGGGTGCTGAAGTCAGTGTGTCTTAGTAAAAACCAAACCAAACAAACAAAAACCCTTTAATCTGATTAGAAGCTCCTTCTTCTGTGTCTCAATTTGTCTGTTGGTCCAACACAGGTAATAGCACCTGCTTCATAGCACTGTGTGTGGACAAATATAAATTAACACAGGTGAAATGGTTAAAATACTGCCTGACACATAATAACCCTCTGATAAAAATGTACTATTAATAAGGACTAATATAATTTTCAGAACAATTGTACAAGCTAAGAATTCTAATCTCCATTTCATAGACACAAAAACTGAAACTCAAAAATTTTAATATTTTGCCCAAAGTTATATTAGTCATTCATGTGATTTCAAAGTCCATGCTCATAATCATTTCCCCAATGGTTTTATGTGCCTTTGACCTTAAGAATCAATCGCTTTTTACTCATTTAGGACATTAAGGAATCTACTCCTGAAATCATTGTTGTACTATATGGTAACGAACTTGGATACAAATTTAAAAAATAAATTAAAAAAGAAAAAAGACTCAATCAATTCCTGGGCCCCTGAGCAGCTCAGTTGGTTAAGCATCCAATTTTGGCTCAGGTCATGATCTCATGGTTCCTGGGTTGGAGCCCCACATCAGGCTCTGCACTGACACTGCAGAGTATGCTTTGGATCCTTGTCTCTCCCTCTCTCTGCCCCTCCCCTGCTTGTGTGCTCTCTCTCTCTCTCATTCTCAAAAATAAACATTTAAAAAAAAACAGAATCAATCAATTCCTTCCTCCTCTAGACAACTCTCATGCTTCCACCAAATTGTGTCTTTATGCCAAAATGAGATATCCTAATTCCTTCACTTCCCTATTATCAGGCATAGTCACAATACAATAGCCTCCCCAGTTTGTCAACTCTTAATACACTCTGGGTTCTACACAAGTGTAATTATTAATCATACTTATATGGTTCTGGATTACATGTTTTAACAACATTGTAGAGGATTTTAAAATATCACTTTATTATTTTTTTTCTCCCCAAATAGTGGAACATACACAGACTTGTTAGAATAGTTAAAAGGTGTGATGAACATACTAAGAAATCTGAGTCACAACCTAAGCCCTCACTCACTGGTTGTATGACCATGGGGAAGCCAATCTATTTCTCTGGGCCTCATTAAATTCACTCATTCATTCATTCATTCATTCATTCATTCATTCAAAGAGGAGATTCAATTAGTGGAAGATGTTTCCAATCCTCTGAGATAATAAGTAATATGCTCCCTGAAAGCCTCACTTTAGCTTAAGTGTGGAGGTGACTCATGAGAACCTAATTGGGGAAGATGCTCAATTTTGTGCTATGCTGGAATCAATTGTACCAGAAGGAAGAGGGCATGTAAACAAGGGCCTTCTGTGCTTATTTTCCTAACAAAATATCCCAAAGTGTGAGAATTCAGAGACTTGAGCTCTGTTGGCAATCAATAAAACATGAATGCATCTTTCAGAATGCATTTTCCTCATCCCCTTCAGGTTCCCTGTAATGAGGAGATAATGAGCTATAGACATAGCCAGGGGTGCCTGGGAGCTTCTTCTAACATCCACTTTGTTAGAAGAACTTTTGCAGCTGAAAGGCAAAACATTTTCAAGGGTTATTCTGCCAGCTGTGTCACACCTTGTGCTTAATGTCATGATATTTACTCAAGAATGTGAGGGTACCTACAGGGGTCCCCCTAATGGGCACTACTCAGTTAGTGCTGGGGAAAATAAGTTTTGTTGTTGCTTCATTGATTGCTTTATTTTTAAAAAAAAAATCAGATGATGAGAAAATATTTAGTAGAGAAACACAGGATTCAACTTTATAAACTACAGCCCCCTGAGGTCACTATTTTATCTCAGGCATATTCCTGACGTCATTTATTTTTCCTGCTCTTTCCACTGGCTTTTGTGACACTGTCTTACTTCCCTTTTCCTTAGTATTTCGAACAACTGCTGTATCTTGGACATCTCATAACCCACACTGAGGTTGAGGAATGTCCCCTCTCCCTGCCTATCCTAAAACAAACCTGTAAGTCTAGGGTGGTAAAAAGATTGCATCTGTGGTCTCACTAATCAATTATGGCTGTCTTGGAGGTGAGGGGGGTGATAATGATGAGAAGATACCCCAAACAGCTACATATCCATGAGGGAAATGGGACTGTTCTTATTAGAGATGGTTTCTTTTGTTCAGAAGGAAAACATGTTGTGTTCCATATTTGCTATTGTTGCCACTAAAAGAATTTACCTGAGTACAACAGGGAGAGGAGATATGTGGCTGGTGTGGGATATCAAAATAACATATACAGGGAAGAAAAAAAAGTTGAAGATATGTGCAATAACACTCATAATTGTTATGGTCTCTTGCAGAGGTAGATCCCCACACAAAATTTAGTTTGGAGGCTGAGATCACTGCCATCACATACATGTGCATGCGTGCACATGTGCATGCACGTGCAAACACACACACACACACACACACACACACACACACACACATACACACACACTCATTCCATACCACACACCCCAGGAGGGTATGAGAAGGTATACTACTTGCATAAATGGCACCTCTGAGGAGAATAGGTCAGGACTCTCAAACAGGCCCCACATCACCTGAGATAACAAGGAAAGGAAACTGTTTTGGTGTTTACTATGTTCAGGGACGAAGGCTGGAGTAAATGCTCCACAAAGGCAGGAGCTTGCATGGTTTGAATTTTGCCTCAGGACCCAAAGAGGAAGCACCCAGGCTTTTCCATCAGTTTGTCCAGGTGAGGGCATGTGAATGAGAGGGAGTGGGTTAGTCTAAAAGTTGTCAGCAGTCATACCTGAAAACATTGAGTTGGGCTCGTCATGACCACATTCCTAGTTCATAGGATGCAATTTCACACTGAGATAGAAGGAAACCAGTCTCAGATCAATTTAGCCTGAGTTCAAATCTTAGCTCGAACCCCTTTTAAGCTTGCAACCTAACAACAGGTGCCTAGTTGCTTCAAAGATGATTTTCTTCCTCTGCAAAATGGGGCAAGGTTAAGATCCATGCACAAAAATGCAGACTGGTAGTGGACATGTTACACACAAGGTTTTACTACTGGAATTTTTTAAGTGCTTAACATAACCATTGCATCATCCAATACTTTCTACTACTGCTTCTGCTCCAACCCCTACTCACCACTCCTATTTTACCTGATTTTTTCTCTGTACAATAAGGTTCAACCTCTCCTGTGCATCCATTTTTATTTTTATTTTTACATTTATTTATTTTTGACAGACAGAGAGAGACAGAGCAGAAGTGGGGAAGGGGCAGAGAGAGAAGGAGACACAGAATACAAAGCAGGCTCCAGGCTCTGAGGTGTCAGCAAAGAGCCCAATGTGGGACTCGGAACTCACTAACTGTGAGATCATGACCTGAGCTGAAGTTGGATGCTCAACCGACCAAGCCACCCAGGCGCCCCTGTGTATCGTTTTTAAACCTGCAGTTAGGGTTGTTCAAATGGTTTTCAAAAAGATCTGGGCTCAGTGTACATGTTCCCAGTGGCTATGCTGACCTCAGCACTCTCCACTTTGGGGAACCCTGACTTCTCAATGCTCCCCTTCTTATTGTATGTTCTTTCATGGAAAGCAGGGCAGCCTAGTGTACATCCTTTCCTAAGGGAAGTTCCGTGGTTGCTCATACATTTCATTACTTAGATTTGAACAACAGCAACAACAAAAAAACACTCCATTGTCTTACAGAGCACACTACTCAAACTTCACGATATTTTAGCAGAGAGAGGAACCTGGTTTTCCAACTGCAGATCTTAGAAATTTGCCGGAACATAATTACTTTCTTATATAGAGTCAATATTCATATCTTAGTTCAGATTTATTTTTAATCCTTTAACCTGACTCATTTTTTTAAATTTTATGTAACAATTGTTCTTTTCCCTAAATATGTTCTCCAAATCACAAAATGAGAACTTCACTTAGGAAGTTTTCTTCCATCTTAGACTTAACACATTTTATTTATGTATTTTTCAAGACAAGGACTCATCCTATATTGTATTACATGCTTTTGTCTGCATAGTTGATTACTACAGCTTTTCAAATGGCTAGTATCATTTGGTTATCTATTAAACAAGTAACTTGTAGCCCTTCCTTCGGAGATTCTGATTCATTGGGTTTTGGGTTGGGGCTTGGGAAACAGTATTTTAACAATTACTCAGATATATTCATGAAATATGGGTATATTTTCCCTGTGGACTTTAAGGTACATGGGATTTGTGTCTTCATCACTAAAAAAGCCAAGGTGCTTTGTGCATAGTAGAAACTCCAGTATTGAGTTAGTGCATTGCTATGCTCGCTGGGATTTTCTGGGGTAAATAAAATAAAATAATAATAACCACAACAATAGCTATGATTCATTATATATTTGCCATGTATTCCATTCTTTAGACCCATCACTAAATCTTATAATAATGCACTAAATCAGAATGTATGATCTCCAGGTTAGAGAGATGGAAACTGAGGCTCAAAGCAGTGGCAGTCAATGCTTCAGTATGAACATTTAAAAAGAAGCCAAATTCATCTTTATATCCAGGTCTGTCTGACAGCCAAGCCCCTGTGACTTGTGAAATGGATTGGACATATTTCTCTACTGCCGCTTGCCCTAGTTAACATTCTCCTTGAATGACCTACAAGGTCCTTAACTTTTCACTGGTGTAAATGTCTCTGATGCTCCCAGTTTAAAAATTGCAATACACACATAAATAATTCAAGCAAACAACTTGATATAGTGAAGTGCATTAGGGCTAAAATAACCCTCCCCTTTTCGACTAGTTTAGAAAACCATCATCATTTTCTAGAAATACTCTCTGGGCTGCATGTGGTGCATGGTACATTGAATTTGTTAGCATTTTGCCAGCTCTGCCATTCACAAGAAAAAAAATTCACTCTGGAATTGCTGCAAAATCAGCGTAAATGCAGATTTAATTGGCTTTGCCTCACAAATAACCTTCTTCATGCCAGCTTTATTGCAATGGTTGGAGAAGAGCCTATCTTTTTCATCAATATACTGGTTATTTCTGTTAACATTCATAGTCAAATTCTGAGAGGTTTTTACTGATAGGCTAAGATCTGTGTGGGTTGTCTTTAAATGGAATTTTCATCTTGTCGAAGGTTTACCTGAATAAACAGATGGGTGGATAGATTGATAGGCCAGTCTGCTTTTATTTCCAGCATCATCTCAAAACACTTCCTTCTCTCCCCTTGATCACTCCCTCCAATTATACTCCATCACCTTCGAGGACTTCAACCATCCCAAGGTCCTTCCACCACTGGTTTTTCTCCTGTCCATTCTAGGATGTCCCTTTCTCCTCATCTTCACGTGGGTGACTTCTCATTCTTAGTACCTGTGTTAAATGTTACAATGCTGCTTAAAAAGGCCATTCTTGGAATTCTATCCAAAATGGTCTACTCTCTGTTCTTTTAATTCTCCAGTCTTCATTTATTTCATTTATAGCAGGGGTTGGCAAACTTTTCTATAAAAGGCCAGGCAGCAAATGTTTTAGGGTTTATAGGCCTTAGGTCTTTATCACACCTGCTCAAAGCAGCCACAAACTTTACATAAAGAAAGATCATGGCTGTGTAACAATATCACGTTACTTACAAAAATAGGATGCTTGCATGGCTTAGCTGGCAGGTGAAGTATGCTGACCTTCTCCTTCACAGGACTGACCATGAATTACAGTTGAAACATTTATTTTATACTTGTAGATTATCAAAATGGTCATAGAATTACAGCTTCATGAGGACAGAGTCATATTTAATTTTTTCTTCACTGAATTAACATTGAACATAACAGATAGTTGGAAAAAATGTGTTGAAAGAATGGATTCTTTAGTTCAAAGTTTAGTTTGGTTTAACACTTAGCCTTAATGATTCTCTATATCCTGAAAGATAAATCCTAAATTCTTAGGTCAGATACTCCTGCTAAGTCCTGACTTAAGGCATATCTTTAGTTTCAACACTCAACTACCACCTTTACTGTCCCAGGGCAGGCATTGTGGTACAGTTATCCATTTATGCTTTCATTTGGTACTTCAACAATGGCACATAAATTAGATAGAGCTGCTCCCTCATGGAGTTTAAAATCTGGCATTGTCTCAAAGTACATGTACTTTCACTTCTTTATCATGATTTTCTTTGCTTGTAGGTCCCTGCTATCAGCTTCAGTGCGTAATCTCTTGCTACTACATCCTGATTTAATTGAATAATCACTCTGATGCTCTCCCGGCTCATTCCTCCATTTTCTGTGTCATTCTCTATGGCCCCGTTGTTCATATCTTCACTACAGCACCTATATCATTGGGCCACTGTCACTTTTCTAAGGGCCCATCTCCTTCACTTGACAATGATTTTTGGTGAGCCAAAGGGGCAAATCTGACATTCTTTTCTGCATTCACAGGGCCAAGCACAATGTCTGGATTACAGAAAGTATTGAATAAATGTTTGATGGATGAGTTAGTTGTGACATCTTCCCCAGAGAGTTGTGTAACTCTAAGTGTTTGTAGGCTAAACTCGGAAGAATTTCATTATGATACCAAAAAATTACTCTTTTTGGATTATTATCAAGTATGTTTTTCTAGGAGCCCCATACATGTGAGTTAAAATCCCAATATGTTCATTAATTTGGGGCATACTGTTATCTTTCAGCTTTACCCATCATTAAAATAAAATATCATTTGAAACACAGTGTTTTGACTGAAGTGAAAAGTGAAGATTTGACCAAGGTGGAAAATTTAATAAGGGTAAAATTATATAGTGATACTTTCCAGTGGATTGGTGAATTTGACCTGGTGCCTTATTCTCTGATACAGAAATGGGTCATGTTGTTTTTTACTTAAAATACATTTTATTATGGAACTTTCTCCATAGGATAAAAATTTTCACTATTCTTTTGATGTAACCAGATTGAAGATTTTAGTTCTAAACATGCAAAACTGTAAAATTTCTACAAGTTAAAATGATCCTTTAGAAAAATCATAAAGCACTGTTTATATAAAATGGCTTCAAAATATTTGTGTTGACAGGCTCTCACTTCTCTACAAAAAACAAAAAACAAAACAAAACAAAACAAAAAAACCCTGGACCATGCGAATCATCCCTGCTTTAGAGTATGAAATAGTTTGCAATTGGAATGATAGGGTTTTGGTAAGTTGGTTTTTAATATAAGTTATAGAAGGGTTGTGGATCCTAGGAGAGCCTTCTGAAATGGGAGTTATCATGCATAGCCAATGAATTTGTAGAAAAACATTCCAAAAAGACAACAGTTACTTTAAAACAAGTGGCAGGGTAGAAATTTTGCTAACTTTCCTTTATCTATTTTCACTTTCCTAGAACATATGTTTCACAATAGTTTTATTAGCAAGTGGAGAAGATGCCACTGTCCAAAATCTGTGGTGTGATTAGCATTATTGAATGGCAGGTTTTGTGTTACTCATGTTTATTTTATGCCTTCCCAAACCATCTGCTTCCTTGTGCTATGTCTTATTCAGATAATGAGAAACAGTGACAGTGGAGGTGTATAATACCAGTGCGATCCTAATGGTCCCTGACATTTGGGGTTTGGGTTTCTATTTTTCCAAGTATTCTAGGCAAAACTGAAAAACATGGTCACTGCTTAAGAAACAAAACCTAGCAATAATCCACTCATTCATTTGACTCCAGTTTAGTGGGTATTTATGTAAAGTCAGGTACTAAACAAGAACCTGTGGTTACTGAGAGGTATGAGACACTATTTATATCTATAACAATCCAGTCAGGGAGTCAGGCAGGTAAACTGCAGTGTGATAAGCAACTAAGGTAGAGTTGGATAAAAGGAGGATGGCATCAGAAAGAGGAAGTGAAAGTGTTCATTCCAAGAATGCATTAGAGTCTTGAAGCATTTAATTACAAGTATAAGAAGCAAAAGAGCTGCCAGAGAGCATTTCAGATCAAAGCACCTACACTGACCACGGTATCTATAGAAATGTGAGAGAGTTTGCTGCTGGGAAATTTTAATTACTTTGATTTGGCTGGAATACAGGGTATCATGGGAAAACAGAAAAGAATGAGACTTTGCAACTTGGTAACAATTGCTAGTGTATGCTCAGTCCTGGGTACCTGCTGTGCACTGTGCATTTTCTCCCATATAATCTTTCCAACAAATTAGGAGACTGAAACAATTGCACTATTTTCCTTACTTTACAGATTAGAAAGCTGAATTTCAGAGAGTTTCAATGGTACAGTGATTTAGTCAGTATCCCCATAGAACTCTCCAACAGGTATTCTGGAGCAATTAATAATGGGACTATTTATACAGCTGTACACATAGTTTAAACCAGGGGTTCTCAAAGTGTGGTCCCTAGACAAGCATCGACAGCATCTCCTGAGAATGTGTTAGAAATGCAAATTCTCAGGGCCCATCCTGGAACTACTAAATCCAAAACCCTGGGGAGGGAGCCAGCAATCTCTGCTCTAACAAGGCCTCCAGGTGAGTCTAATGCAGGATGCTGTGAGAGAACCACAGGTCTAGGGGAGTTACTATAGATGACTTGGTGCTGTGAAGCTGGAAACATAGGGGGAGATGGTATCACCCTGAGGTCTGAAAGGAGAGAAAGCAGTTGTCAGAAACACTGATATTGCTGAATCTTCCTGAAATGGCCTCTTGCTTGGAAATCTTACTGACTGTGGTTTCCATGACATGTATTTTTCTTGTTGATTTCTGAAAATAAACAGCAGGTTTCATGGATTCAGTAAACAGAGACCTGGGTGTGGATGTCAGTTTGGCATGTGACCAGCCATGCAATCTTAGAAAACCTCCTTACAATCCTTAAGCCTACGTCTGTTTCATGTGTTAACTGAGTTTAATAATAGTGTCTACCTCACAGAATTTTTGTAAAATTGAAATGGTTTAATACTGAGAAAAACAAAACAAAACAAAACAAAACAGAACAGCCAGGGGCGCCTGGTGGCTCTGTCAGTTAAGCATCTGACTTCAGCTGAGGTCATGACCTCATGGTTTGTGAGTTCGAGCCCCGTGTCGGGCTCTGTGCTGACAGCTCAGAGCCTGGAGCCTGCTCCGGATTCTGTGTGGGTGTCTCTCTCTCTGCCTCCTCCTTCCCCTGCTCATGCTCTATCTCTCTCTGTCTCTCAATAATAAATAGATGTTAAAAAATATTTAAAAAATAAAAATAAAAAAACAGAATAGCCAGGGTTAAATATGTGTTATATGTTACCTGTTATTAATTTTACTTTATCACTACTGCTGTTATTGTTATTACTCTTCCTTCTCTGTTTTCTCCAGGGTTATCCTTCCTTTTCTGACATTTGACTTGAATTTATTTTTCCCTTTTGTTGATCCTTGATTCTTCATATTATACATATACCCTAGGTTATCTTTAGTATCTATTTTGTGATAACTCTCAATTTATATGTTTGGCTGCATGGATCTTTTAAATTCTAAAATTGTATCTCTAACAACCTACTAGATAGCCCAGAATGTTCATAACACACACAGCATCTAAACAAATATAACATCAAACAAGCAACCAACAACAGACAAATAACAGTAAGAAGAATCACCATTCATTTACCCTGCCACCTGTGACAGAAATTTGGGAAGCTCCTTAGATTTCTTCTTTCGCTTACAAAGATGCACTGGTAGATTTTAACAAATAAGTCACATCAATTTTCATAAATTATAAACTCTTTGGCATCTTCATTCTGGGAGCCTGAGTTGTTATCTCAGCTAGGTTCGCACAAGAGCTTCAAACACATTTTTCTTGAAATACATCACATATTCCCATCCTTCTTCATCCTCTACCCTGCTTTGCAGAGTGCCCTCTCTCAAACCAAAACAAAAAGCGAATAATAAGTAAACAAATAAGATCATATTAATTCCCTACCTAAAACTGTTTTAGGTCCATATTGCTCATAGGATACATTCTCAGTTGCTTAACTTGATGTAAAGGGTCGTTCTCTGGTTCCTGTGTACTCTTATATGAAGGTTGCATATTAGTGGGGCTCTAGAGTCATACTTCCTGGGTTTAAAATAAGCCTTCACCTATTCTTGCTTGTCACCTTGGGCATGGCAGGCACTTTCTGTTCATCCTGCCTGATCTACACCATACCCTTTACCTGCTCTGTGCCGTGGAAGCTGATATACCTTGACCTCATCAGTTAGCTCTTCTGCCCTCTGGTACCACTTCAATTTGGCCACTGAAAGCCATCATCAGGAACTCTGCAGGGTAGCAAGAGAGGGTTCCCTTGCAGCTGAGTTGCCAACAGTTGACAGTGCCTGTCTAATGAAGGTTACATATACTATACTAAAGGCCTCTCAAGTTTGCTTTCTTTGGGTTTTGACAACTTTCTTCTCTTACATGATAGTATCTTCCCCTATGTTACCAGTCCCTCCTCAGCCTGGATATCTGGGATCTGGCTTTTTCTTGTATTCTGGCTGGTTAACTGAGTCTCTGCCTTAGAACGATGCTTATAATGACTTCCCCCAGCTGGATGATCTGTTATGTTTTTGCTACACATCTAAGGCACTACATTTCTTACCTTGACCCCCAGTTTCCTGAAGTTCATCATCTGCCTTGACCTTTTACCATGAGGCTCCCAGACACAAGGCCAACCAGTTCAATCCAGCTGCTTAATAGCCATGATATTGATCCTTTGCCTTCCTGGCCTTATGTTTGGCACCTCCCCCTGGGATATTAGAGCAACGGTTTGGTCTGAAGATTCCCACTTTTAATTGTCTAAATATTCCAATGTCACCCAGTCAAATTCTAGCAGTGATAAGTCTTCATCTCTGGAGGATTTTTTTTCCCTTTTAATCAATCATTAGAAATGGTTCTGACTATATATAGGTATTTTTCCCCTGAGCTCTCCTGGAGGAAGCTAGGATTTTTTTGGTCAGTTCTTTCTCCGTTTTTATCCCTTCCAATCAATGTCTTCATCATCTTCCCAAGAGAATTCTGGAATTATGAGACTCACCCCATTGCACTTTGATCAAAAATCTATTCTATTTTCACAGATTTATGTCCAGGCACTTTCCTTGTACTTTATATCATTTAATCTCAAAAACAGTACCTGTGAAATTGCTATCACCAGTATCCCTGTTTTGCAAATAATAAAAGAGACACTCAATCACTTCTTATCCTTTTGGCTAAGATCAAGTGTAATAAAAGAGACACTCAGAAAGCTTAGGATATTTTCCCATAGTCACAGAATAAGCCAATGGCAGAGACAGAATTATAAGTTTTCTCTACATTCTCTGCTAAAGGTCAAAGGCATGTACCCATTTTAATATAGTCCTTCTGATTAAAAGCATGATTATTTAATATGAATACAGGCTAAAATATTTCAAACTAGTAAGCAGTTTCACATTTCAAAAATAAAATCTGAAATTATTTGGCTCAAGTATAGAGTATAGTATAGTATAATATATTGTATAGCAAAGGACAAGGCTTCCTTGTGTTTAAAATACTGCATTTCTTGTTTCAGTTATGGATAATGTGGAATTCACAGAGAATGATCCAATGTGACATTTCTTTGTAAGATAGATTTGGACACCTGATACTGCATGCTTTTCCTAACTCCAGTTTCTTCTGGTCACCTCTCTTCCCTTCGCTGGGTTGGGCAACCATTGGGAAAATGTCTTTGGCAGTCTCTCTCCAAGAGTATATAACTAAGTGATAAATATCTTTAAGTACTGGAGCCTCATTTCTGGTAGATCTGGCTCATTCTATAAGACTGAGATTCTTTTTTCGTCTCCATGCCTAAGGTGTCAGTCCTCTTTTAAAGTAGAGATCTATCCTGAACCCTATCTAGCTAATTTTTTTGTGGCTCCAAGTATTTTGCCTAACTATGAAAAAAGCTCATTACAGAAATGGATGTTTCCTGTCATGATGTGGGTCCTGTTCTGAAGACGCTGATACTTATGACCATGGGGTTTCACCATGTAACTGAGTTTTTGTTTGATTCCATGTTGGATGACCCAGTAGTCATTCAAGACCATGGAGGCTGTCTGGGTCTGGAGCTGGGGAAAACTGACTATTTCTTTCCCAGAAAAAAAGAGAGATGCCTCAGATCCAAAGTGAGTCCATCCAACCAAACATCCATTTTCTTTATCATCTTATGTGCTAGTTGTCCTATTTTTCTTATGGGAAAAATTTCTGATAGAATTCATTTGTTCTTTCTCTGAATGTATAACTTATCTGTTTCTTCCATGTTAATAACAATAAAACCCACAAGAATAGGTATTTTTAAACCCCGAACCCTAGTAGCTTCTGTGTCATTCCTTTGTTTTGTTTCCTGCCAACTTCTTGAGAGCATGGTTGAAAACTTGGTCTTTCTGCTTCCTTTCATGCCAATCATGCTCTATATAGCTTGTGTCTCTCAATACTCGGCGAAAGCCCCTCTGAATCTATTCCTCAGTGCAGACACGGCTTACCTGGAGCTCCTTGAATGTCCAGCCCACAACAGGATCAACCCTGTATGTGAGGGACACATTACCCTAATTAGGACTGTGAGAGTGTCATACTCATCCAGACTGAGTGGGATCCAGAGGGATCTGGACTTTGTGATGACAACAGTGTGATTCTTCCCTTTTGTGTTGTAATACATTTCTGACAACAAAAGCTCCTGCTGAGGGAAATGCAAAAATTTGAGCTATGGGATCTGAGTTACATGGATTTGCTATCCTCATTCATTTCCTATCTAGTATTTGTCATACTGTGTATTTTTCCTGGAGCACAAACTATTCTTCTTAACATTAGCTGAAACATTGCGTCTTAACTCTAATAAAGAGAGCCTCAGATAAAACAAAAAAATAAACTATAATCAACACCTGGATGAAAATACCCAAAAGAAAATAGTGATCTTATTCCTCATTATGACAGAATACAAAATAACATAACACAATTCATTTGGCTTACAAGAAAATAGGGGCCAAATAAAAATTGAGAAAGTAGCCATGATATAACTCCTTATGACCAGAACACTTAGTTTTATTTGTTACCACAATTTTGAATTTCTATTTTCAATATTATCCCCTAGTCCTATTTTCTTGTTTTCTTTTTCCTTTTTTATTTTATTATATGCCTTTTTGTTGTAGTTCACCATGAATCTTTGGAGGGAGGGATAGTAAGATAGCGTACAAATAAATTCACAATAAATAAGACACAAGACAGTTGTTTTATTGTTCTAGAAACTTAAGGGATGATGACTTCTAAAAGTATCCTCCTGGGTAAGAGGGTAAGTTGGTCATTCGAGGAGTATGTGTACGAGGGAACATCCTGGGGTGGATGTGGTGCTTACATCATAAGAATGGTAAGGATACAGAATAAAAATAGTCATGAGGTTGAGGTAACACAACAGCTCCAATATTAAAACTCAGCATAATGTGGAAAAAAAAGTCAATGGCTTTTCTTGCAATAATTTGTTTTCATTTATTTTCCCTCTCGGCTGTAAGAATTTACCTATTTTTAGTTTTTAATGTGCTGCTGAGGGTACCGAATTCCGAAAAGGGGGTAGTGTTGTTGAAACACCTTAGAGCTGTCCCTCTATGAAATCCAGTAGGCTCTCTTCTTGGTAGGAAAAACCACCAATCTAATTTCAGAGGCCCATGAGAGTATAACCTTTACCGGCCTTCATTTACTATTTCATGCTTACCTTCTAAAAGGCATGGAGATAGTTGCAAAAGTTGGTCCCCAACTGAAATCCTGAAATGGAACTGTATACAGTTGTTTGGCACAGTAGTTAACCTGAAATCATTACTTATCCTTACCTGACTCCCTGAGTATGCATTCAAAAAGTTAGGAACTTAAATGGAGGAGAGCCGTTAGCATCACCAAATATTCCTCACAAACTCCACTAGTTGAATCTGAGCATTTCATTTTAATAGGATCAATGACGACTGGAATGTTTCCAGAGGAAACAGTCCCATTGCCCAGATAATAAAGCTTATGAGGAACAAGTGAAGAGAGTTTGCAAATTGTTTTGAATATAAAAGAGAAGATCAAACTTCTTAACAGTGGAAGACCACTAGCGATAGAAGGAAATAATCTAGGGATGTGTGGTGGATGGTGACAAAGCTAGGGAAAAACAACAACTATAGAATCATAAAAAGGCAAATTTCAAATCAGTGAAAAACAGCAAACTCCATTCAATGTGATAAAGTTATTGTGAAGTCCTCATCCTTGATGGACACCCCCCCAAATCAGCAATGTCAGACAATGACTCCCACCTCCATATCACAATTGTAGATGTCAATGAAACTGGGCTGGGGACAGCCCTGCCCATGATGCCTGTAACATTCTCCCTTTGACTGTCTCAGAGACTAGATTTATTCAATAACATGAAAGGTAAAAAATCACTTCTATCAAAAGACTTCTCCATTCATTCAGAAATAGAATGAGCTCAGTTAAAAGTAAATGGTTTTTCTTGTTCGAGCAGATTTTTTTATAGTTGGGTTTCAATTCTCTCCCAATAATGTAAAATAAAATTAACATATAGTCTAATTCCAGTTGTTCTTTTTTTATTAATTTTCATATATTTATTTTGAGAGAGGGGTGAGAGGGTGAGGGTGAGGGTGAGGGTGAGAGAGAGAGAGAGAGAGAGAGAGAGAGAGGCAGGCAGAGGGAGGCAGAGAGTGAGGGTATCCCAAGCAGGCTCCACACTGTCAGCGCAGAGCCCAACACAGGGCTCAATCTCATGAACCATGAAATTATGACCTGAGCCAAAATCAAGAGTTGGATGCTTAACTGACTGAACCACCCAGGCAATCTGATTCCAGGTGTTCTTATTAGAGAATTATCAGATGGCATCATATGGCAGAATATCCATCTTATTCAATGCAAGGGAGGAAAGGCATGGCTCTGGAGTAAGGGAAATGTGTCACATTCTCTGTGCTTTTTGGCCCTGTTAGTAAAAAGCTTTATGTATCTTACAGCTAACGGTATTTACATAGTGTATTTTAGACAATGTTATGTGTTGTGTACTAGTCTATGCACTTAAAATGGGGATGATAATGTCCTTCCCTCCTTCAGGGACTTAATAGATCTCCAGAGAGGGCCCTATGTGCAAACAAATTTCTGCAGAAAACTGTCAGTGCTGAAAGTATAAGTAATATAGGCAGTGGCTCGCTTTCACTGTATCTCAGTTTCCCATCTGTAATCTGAGACCACTGATCCTTTCAAAATCTTTTCCATTTCCAGAGTAAGTCTGACTAGTCTTTAATCATCAGTTACCTGGAGATACCACCTCCCCTCTCACAGGAAGGTGGGCTTTCCAAGACATCAGGAGAATCCCAATGCAGCCTCCGGGCACGTGCTAGAACAACAGATCTCTATGGTGTCATAAACTTGCTGTGTGTTCACAATGGTAAACATCTCACCCCACCAGTTGACTTATGTCTGCTTTTTAAACAATTGCAACAGATGGTTGACACTTGAACAGAATATATAATTAGCTTTGCAATCTAACACTTCATTCTTATTTGTTCTTTCTCAAAGGAGAGAAGCTGTGCCTTATGCCATTGGGTCTAATCTGTTAGTTTAATCAGAAGTCGTGCTATGAAAGTTCTCAGGAGAGATGGGCTGTGGGAGGATTCCTAATCCCAGCCTTTCGGGGACATTAAAAAAAGCTGGGAGGAGGTGGAGAGAGAAATCTCAGTACTTTTTAAAAACTCATGCCTCATTCTCATTTGTGTTCCAGATGAGGGAAGCTTTTATACATTCTTTCTCTCATTTCTTACACTTCACCTCCCTTAGCCTCAATTTCTTCATCTGGGTTAGCAACCCCCAACTCAGGGGCTGCTCTGAATAATAAATGGACTAGCTCCTGGAAATACCTGGCATAGAGAGTGGCACACAGCCAACACTTCACAAATATACATTCTCAGTGTGGACGCATTTTAGGCAAAACTAACGGAATATCAGCTCCTACTTGTTTTGACACCATTAATGTGATTCAAGTTATGATCCTGCAACCAAACACTTGCTCAACCAGGAACCTTTTCCAAACCCACATCTCAGGCAGGAGCCTCCATAAGTTTCTCCCTCTCCCTCATGATATCTTCCTATAAAACTGTTTCTCCCCACTCTTAACTAGGGTAGCTCCTATGTTGGCCTAAGTTCCGGGAGGCCCAGAAAGCTTTCTACTCTCTTTTCATCAATATTCTCATTCCCCATGTGAATCTGTTCCAAACCCCACTCCCTGCTCTGAGTCAAGAAATCTTCAATCTAAATTTAAATTTATAGAAGAGAACTATTGTCACCTTACTTGTTATCTGTATGATATTATCATGAAGATTTTGATAGTCACTCAAGTTTGTCAGAGAACAGAACAAAAGGTCTAATAGTAGAAGGCAGAGCTGTCAAAAAATGGAATTTGGTGTATTAGGAGAAAATAATTCTACTTTCTTCAAAGTATCCTAAAGATATCCAATGACCCTTGATCAGAGATAACACTGCATTTATTGCAAAAAAAGAATATATGCCATCAAGGAGCACACTAAGATTTGATTATTCAATAAATTCAAGAAGGGAGTGGTTCATTCTTTTGAAGAATGCAATGTCTTTAGAGAAAGGCGGGGGTGGGGGAGTACAACCTAGAGTCATTTACAAGCCTAAAGAAATTAAGTAATATAAAATATAAAGAAAGCTAATTGGAATCGTCTTAAAGAATTCAATCCCCATAGAGAAGAAATGTATAGGTATTGAGCTCTATGCTAAAGAATACACATACTTCACATACAAGAAATGTGGTAACATATGCAATGCTCTTAGCATAGAGGGTGGCATGTAGCAAATGCTTAGGAGAGGCTGAAACTATTATCTCATTCAATTTCAGGAACATTTCTGCTTTGCAGATGAAGAAAATCAGGCTCTGAATATTTGGGGAGGCAGGCAAACTTCACAAAAAGGGAATGTGACAAAATCAGGATTCCAAGTGAGTCTTCCAAATATTAAGTTTCATCCAATTTTCTGCTATACTACATGACTCGCCGTTGAAGGTAAGAGGACTTTTCTTTCACAGAATGCCCATTACTCATTGCACCTTACCTAGGCAGATGCAAAGACAATTCCATCACAGGGAGAGGATACTCAAGATCAGCTTCCAAGTGACACATAAGCCCACTGTGAGAATTTCAGTGCACTTCAAATTTATTTACTCATTCCACAAATATTTAATGAGCATCTTGTGTCACAAGCTTTTCAAGGCACTGGGGGTACTAAAGAAAATACTTATTTTAAGACAGGTTTATGGAGTAACTGGACTATCTATCTCTACTCAAAAATTTTGACTCAGAATAATAGCTCCATTGCTGGTCATATTGACTATCCTGTTTGTTTATAATTTATTTATTTAATTTTGAGGGTGGGGGGCAGAGAGAGACGGGTAGAGAGAATTCAAAGCAGGCTCCACACTGACAGTAGATGGCCTGATGCAGGGCTCAAATTCATGAACCATGAGATTATGACCTGAGCCAAAGTCAGATGCTGAAGTGACTGAGCCACCCAGGTGCCCTGACTATACTCATTTTTGAGTACAAATTCTGTATCAGACTCTATACGTACTGAGGTACAATGATAAACAAAACAAAGTCCTTGGCTTTATTAAAATATACATAATCATAACAGAAATTTGTAAAATGTGTCAGACATAAAGATAAAATTTCTCACAGTCCCAATCTCCCAGGACAAAAACCTTTAATATGTTTGTGTATTTTCTGAATTAATTAAATACCATCCTACACACATATTTGCAATTTATAAATCATTATATATACCATTTTATGGTTTATTTTAAATTAATTTTCAACATTCACAGAGTGAACAAAGCCGACATATGCATGTACCTGCATGTCTTCTAATTAAATCAAAGATACCTGTAGCATCCCAGAAAGCTCCTTCCTGCTCATCTAAGTTAACACCGTCTCCAAAGGTAACCACTATTCTGATGTCTATCACCATATATTAATTTTGGCTGTTCTCGAGCTTCATAAAAATTGAATTATGCAGGATGTATTCTTTCTTGACTGGCTTTTTCCACACAACATTTTGTTATGTCTTAATTTTAATTTAGCATGACATAATAAGTAGTTTTATTCAGCAAATTTCATTCAACAGAGATTTATGGAGTGTTAACCAGGTGATAGGCACTGGCCCGGCGTCTGTTTGCGCAGGGACGTTCACAATAGGTGTTATTACCCAATGATATACTGGCAGCCCAACAAATAAAATAAGAAGAGAAATTTTTACAAAAGATATCAACATTTGGAAAGGAGATTAAAATTATTTTTGTTTTGATGGTGAGTTGACTGTCTATTATATAGAGACACTTAAAATAATAGATTAGAATTAATGCAGTATTTTTTAAGGCTGATGAAGAAAAGATATATTTAACAATAACTTTTTTTCTCTTAACAATGTACATGTGGAAATCAAAATTGTCTTTTATTTTTGAAAGTAATTATAGGGTGCTAACCAGGCACTTGACCTTCTTATTGGTACATGGGGATAAAATAACAAAAGAAACAAAACTCTTGATCTTACTGAAAACATAGTCTAAAGAGGATAAATTAAATATAATCAATAAAGATAATCAATAAATAAAATTGTATGGTATGCTATAACCTGAAAAGTATGTCAAAAGTGAAAAAATAAGCAAAGTAAGGATAAATTGGAAATTCCAGGGGAATGTAGTTCTAAATAGAAGGATTGCAGTCCCAAGTTACTGTAATCACATTGGTGTAACATTAGTATAGGGAAAAAAGGTCACTGGATAAGAGAAGAGGACCTAGATTTGAACGTAAATATGTATCATATTATAATGCATAATAGACACATTATTTTAATTCAGTGGAAAGAGAGCTGTGTTATTTATTAAATGGAGCTGGGGACAGCCACTATGCATCTGGAAGTAAATACAAATGAACCACTCTCTAATACTGTGCAGAAAAAGAAATCCCACTTAGAACAGAGAACTCACCTAAATATAAACATAGTAATGATAATAAAAAAAAAGGCTATCAGGGGCACCTGGGTAGCTCATTTGGTTAAGCGTCGGACTCTTGATTTCAGCTCAGGTCATGATCTCATGGTTCATGAGATTGAGCCCCGAATCAGGGTCTACACTGACAGTGGGGAGACTGTTTGGGATTCTCTTTCCCTCTCTCTCTCTGCCTCTCCCCTACTCTCTCTCAAAAAAACAGAACAACAACAACAACAACAAAAAACACCCAAAAACAATTTTAAAAAAGGATATCAAAACTATCTCATGAAAAACTAGAAAGTGAATATATCCTTTATTCATTAAATATATATTTACTGGATCTTTATGGTAGGTGTTTGAGGTGTATAAGTAAACAAAACATGGAGCTACATGTTTAATCGCTAGCACACAATAAATAGCAAGCAAAATAAATAATTACGATCTATTTTTTCAAGAAATAACAAAGGCTGTAGAAGAAACAAATGAAAAAAAGTAACAGTTAAAAAAATTAAAGCAGTGAAAGCAGAGATTATGAAGGTTTTGGCCAGAGAGGGTAAGTAGAGAGTAGGTCAGATTATAATACTAATTAATTCAATAAAGTGGACTCATTGAAAATGTGGCATTTGAGAAAAGATTTGAGGAAGGTGAACTGGTTATTCAGATTCCTTAAACAAGAGAACTCTAAGCAGAGTCCAATCTGATACAAATGTTCTAGTGTAAGAACATGCATGAGGTATTTAATGAAAAGCAAGGTAGGCCTGTGGCTACAAGAAAGGGAGGAGAATTAACAGATGATATTGAATCAGGTCATATACAGTATTGTAGATGTTTTAAGAATTTCATATATAACCATTGTACCTGGAAAACCGGACGTTAAGTCCTATTGGACCACAGAGAAATTAGAAATCCTATTGAGTTACATACAACAACAACAAAAAGGAAATAGTTAAACAGTATGTTTTGAGGGGGGAAGTATTTGCAATACCTAAGTCTATATGTATCTATTCTATACAATTCACAGAAGCATTAAGTACAACAGTTCAAGAGACATATGGAAATTTTATTTACCTTTCTAGTAAAGTCAATGAATATTAAAGTAACAGTGACATATGAACATATGTCTATAAGATGGGAATAAATTAATAAGTAAAAGTTTATAATACTGACTGGTGGCCAAGATGCAAGGATAAACTCTGTAGTTAAAACATGAGTCAAAGTATTTTTAAAGCAGTTTGTCAATGTCCAGTAACTTAGTGACATTTAGAGTATAATTTTAAGTTATTGTTTTCATACCTTTGCAAGTATTTTTATCAGAATTAATTCAGACATCAATTAAAAAGTTTTGACTGTACAGCCTGATGGTGTGTGTGTGTGCGTGCATGCGCACACACATGTGTGTGTGCCCAGAGAATATGTGTGTACATGTATTCACACAGGTGTTTCTGGGTGGGCTCAACATTTGCAGAAAGATACTCAGTGTTTTTGTCTTTGGAGTCACAGCCCTGCTTTAATCATAAACTTATCTTTTTCATTCTATACATAGCAATACATATAAGCTTGTACAGGTGCACATGTATTGTTTCCAAATAAATATTTATTTTACACAAATTCTCAAGCTTACAAAAACAGGCTTTATACCCTTTCTTATATTCCAATATATTTATTGTATAGTTGTGAAAACTGAGCCCCCCCCCAAATAAACCAAAATCCAAATTCACATAGTCTGTGAAAAACAAATCTAGAAATAGCTCTTTTTCTCTTTCTTTCCCTTTGTCTCTTCTCTTTCTCCTCTCTCTCTCTCTCTCTGACCATGCCCAAGTTCTCTTTGGAAAAAAAGCCTAAGAATGTTGAATTACACATTCTATAATGTGTGCCCACATTATACAAAGCTTGCTTGTCTTCTCAGATCCCACTCTGCATTTTTTCCACTATGTTCTAGTGTCTCCCAAACTTTTAAAAGTTTATGTGTAAAATAAAATAACATGCAAAAGTTCTTTGTACTGGGGACACATTTGTATTTTGATTATTGTGTTATATTTCCCATTACAGGGACATCAGAGAGAAACATCTGGCCAACAAATTGCCATGGAGCAGAACTAAAGAAATACTGGGAGGTGCATGCAGTTCCATAGACAACTGACAAAGGATTCTGAAGGCACTGACGCCACAACATTCACATCAGAAAAGAGAGAAGAAAGAGCATTTTGTCCCAAGATTTAGAAAACAAAAAAGACAAACACAAATGTCAAAAAAAGTCCACAAAAGTCCATAGCTGTTTTACATTTTATGTCAAATGGGAAAACAAAGTCTTTCAACTTTGTTGAACACTTTCTTTAGGCCATAAAGATTACACTTATTTACAACTACATCTTTAATCACACTGATCCTGTCTACGTTTATATAGATAAAATAGCCAAGACCAAGAAAGAGAAATAATATGCCCAAGGTCACAGAGTCAGTTATCAGCACTGCCAGAACTAGACTTGTATTTTCTGACACCATCATTCTCTCAGCCTTTCCCTCACAAAACTACCTAGGTTGGGGTCGTGAATGACTACAGGAAACAGAATCCATAGTTAAAGGAACACAAAAATTAAAAAAATATATATATTGTCAAAAACATATACCTACTAAAACTGCACAGAATACATCTTGTACAACGTTGATATCAACTTCGTATTTATTGTACATAGATAAAAGTCACATGCTGAACACCAGCATTGGGTAATTAGTTTCTTGAGCGTGGGAGACAGATGATTCATCTCCTATCATTGCCTTCTTCGTATCTTTTTGTTTTAGTATACCATTTTTTTTCACTTAGCTTTGACCATCTTCAAATCATGGAGCATAATTTTGAATTTTGGTCCTGGGACACACTTAATAATGATCACAAAGCAGGTATGGATAAATATTGAATGAATGAATCGATGAATCAATGAATGAATAAATGAATCAATGGGTGTATTCCCAGCTTCTAAGTATAAAAACACTTCTACTTGTGGACATGGGACTTCAGGAAGTTGTTAGTGAGTCCCAAACCTTCAATCGTTAAAATCTCTTGTTATTCTCCCTCCTTCCCTCCCTCTCTCTCCCCTTCCCCCACCCCTCTCTCTGTATGCAGAATGAGAGTCACTTCCCCAGTGTCATCACTGAGAATCAATCAATGCATATGACACTTTATGTTTGAGTGCGATATCAGAATGGATATGTCTTCCTGTGTCAACTGACCATTTTCTATTAGAAATACAATTTGGGGGGAGCCTAAACCAGTGACTGTTCTAGGTGCTAAGGAGAAAATATGCAAAAACCACTTCTCTACTTGCGCAGAAAACTCACAGATGCACAAGGAAATAGAGAGCACCAAGAACGGCTTCTGATCCCTGTTTAGAGGCAATACCTGAAGTATCAAAATAAACTGTGCAGAGAGGGAAGGTGAGTACAGGGGTAGGCAGTGGAGTTTTGGGGGAGGATTTTTCAGACTGATGAATCTGCATCTATGAAGGGGACATGGTATATGAAAAAGTCTGAGAGAAATTATACATTCATGATTGTGGCATGTCTATGCTTATTCTGAATGATAGGAAGAAGGAGATAAACTGAGAGACATGAAAGAAAAGTGATAAAATCTGGGAGTAAGCAGTACCAAATACTACATGGCTTTCTAAACTTAGCTTAATAGCTTATATTTTATCAAGTACTTTGAATATTATTGAATGGTTTTAAGGGAGATGTTATATTCAGATTGCTTTTAAGAAAGATTACTCAGCTGTGTGAAAAAAAGGCTAGATGAACAACACTGAAAGGGGGAAATGCATTCCTTCATCCAAAATGTTGACACAGTTGGAAACTGACAGGGTTTGTTTTAAATGGGTCTTGTGTCATTTTGTACAATGGGGCAGGTAGGATTTGAGATGAAACCAAAAACAGAGCCTGGCACAAAGTGTACATGCAGCCTGTATTCTGTCTGTTGTACCTATGTGTGCGGGACAGGGGGGTTAGAGCTGACCAACAACAGATCTGTAAGAAGAACTAAGTCTTTTAAGAATCACACCGCAATGCTTCCAATATCTTTTTATTTATTTTTTTATTGGTTCCATTTTGTATAAGACTGTCTAGAAGAGATTCCAGTTTCCTTTATCACAGAAGGGGAAAGAAAGGGAGAAAGTGATGGCTGTCCTCTCATCTACTCTTTTAGTGTGACACTGTTCTGTTCAACTTTTTCAGGTGTGCATGGAGAAGATCAAAGGAAACATTTTTTATTATCCTCACTTTTGTATGTTTTTGGTGTCTGTGATCTTCTTGAGAACCTATGATGGAGTAGTAAGGTGATAAAGGGCCACATGGACCATACACTATTCAACATTCATTAACTCCCACTCTTTTTGAGGTAAAGGAGGCATATAATGCCATTTTTAGGTAGAAAGTATGATGGGTAATTTTATGTGTCAACTTGACTGGGCCACAGAAGGCCTAGATACCTAAACATTTTCCCCTATGGGTGTGTTTGTAACGTGTTTCCAGAAGAGATTTGAGTTGGTAGATTGAGTACAACAGATCACCTCCCCCAGGGTGGGTAGGCACCATCCAATACTTTGAAGGCCTGAATAGATTTAAAAAAAAAAAAAAAAAAAGGTGGAGGAAAGTTGAACTTGTCCTCTATCTGAGTGTTTGAGCTCCTGCCCTCCAACTGGGACTTACAATGTCAATGCTACTGGCTCTCAAGTTTTCAGACTCAGGCTAGAATCTACACCCCTGGGGCTCCAGCTCTCAGACTTTCATGGATCACCATCTTGCAGATCATGGAATTTTAGGCCCCATTATCACATGCTCCAATACCTTCTAATCAGTCTCTTAGATAGATAGATAGATAGATAGATAGATAGATAGAAAGAGATTTGTTCTCTTTACCTGTGACAGATACATCTAACAAATACAGATGGTAAACTAGGAGAATTATGTTAAAAGGTTATTATGGAAGAAGAGAACACGTTGCAGTCAAACATCTTTCATTTCTATAGTTCCAATTGGAGTCAGGGAAAATTCCTCCTGGGAATTCAGCTTGACAGAAAATGGCTGAGTCTCTAAAAGGCTACATGATCACTTTTCTAAGTAAACTATGAGGTATCTCTTCATTGAGATCAAATGAAAGGATCCTGTTGAAAGGAATGCAACATCCCCCATCTGCCTGACAAACAATTGTCTTAATGTCAAACAAAAACATCACATTTCTATTAAACTTTCCCTAATCCCTCAAGTAATGTTCATAACTTTCTCTGTGCTCTCAAAAAAAACTTGTACACTGTACATTATGTATTACAACTTTATATTTTAGTGTCATTTAATTTTGCATCTATGTGTTCACTGGCACTATTAATATATGGTGATTAAATTGTGTTTTTATCATGCTTTATGTCTGTGTATTCAAAATGTTCACACAAAAATAAATGGTCAGCAAAAAATTACTTTTTAAAATGAATGAATGAATGAATCAATCAATCAATACAGGATTTGAGAAATGCCTCCTATGAATATTTTTTTTAACATTTTGGGAGGAATAATTACAGACTCATAAGAAATTGCAAAAATCGATAGTACAGCAATGTTCCTTGAACCCACCACTCAGCTTCCTCTAACGATGACATCTTACTTAATATCTTACATATTATACACTATAAAAACAAGGAGATTGGTAAGAGAACAATGCAGTTAACTAGACCTACTAGGATTTCATTCACTTTTGCATGCCCTTATATTTTTTTCTGTTTCCTTACTATATTTATCTGTATATCGTTCTAAGAGATTTTATCACCTGAAAAGATTTGTATAAATAATAGAGACAGAGAACTGTCTGCCACCACAAACAGTCTTCCTTGTGTTCCTCATTTATGACCACACTCTCTTCCTCTTCCCTAAACCCTGGTAACCACTGACCTGTTCTCTATCTCCGTAATTTTGTTGAGAATATTTTATACATGGAACCATATACCATGTAACCTTTTAATATCGTCATTTTCACTCAGCATTATGCCCTTGAAATGTATGCAGTGTATTGCATTTATCTGTAGTGTGTTCCTTGTTATTGCTGAGTAGTATTGCATTGCATGGATGTACCATAGTATGTTTAGCCAGACCTCTAAGACTTTGATTTTCCCATTTTTTTTTTCCATCAGTACCATCTAAGGTTTATACTTCTCACAAAGTATAGTTAAAATCTTTTCCCCCCAAGATCCTTTCTAAATGAGTTCTTTTTTAAAATATTTATTTTTAAGAGAGAGAGAGAGAGAGAGAGAGACAGACAGACAGACAGACAGACAGTGTGTGAACAGAGGAGGGGCAGAGAGAGAGAGAGGGAGACACAGAATGTGAAGCAGGCTCCAGGCTCTGACATGTCAGCACAAAGCCCAAAGTGGGGCTTGAAATCATGAACTATGGATCATGACCTAAGCTGAAGTTGGACGCTTACCTGACTGAGCCACCCAGGAGCCCTGTAAACAAGTTCTTTATAAGCCATGTCTCTTAACCCAAAGTCCCTACTGTGCCAAAGAGGGATGATTAGCCATATACCTTGGCCTTCCAGAATTCTCCAACTCATCACCAGTGATATGTATTTCTGAGTAGTAAGGACATAAGGTTGATAGAATGCTGACAAGAGTTTGGAATTGTACTAATTCACAGCAAGTCATTTTGTTAAATGTTCCTAATTCACTCTATTCCTCTTGCCCACATTAATCTTTTACTCCAAGGGTGGTTTTCTATTTGTTTTTTGGTTTTGTTTTTGTTTGTTTTTTGCAACACACATTTATAGGTTATCATAAAGAATTTATTTTTTCTAAACCAAGAATAACTCAATGAGTCTAAGAGTTTGCTCTTTGGGCAGAAATGTTTTCCAAGAAGTATCAGTGATGTCTGATGTAGCTGTTGCAAGAACTGAACTTAACAAATCAATATACAGGTACAGTCTCCACGATGGCTTGGGTTGGGGAGGAGATGGTTGTGGTATAAGTGGGAAAGCCATACATGGCATTTTCTTACTCTAAGTGATGGGGCTGGCATTTTTTCAATACAATAATGATTCAAATACATAAAAGGAATCCCCACAATGCTAAATAAGAAGCACTTTGTGTTTTCCTCCCCTCTTTTTCCCCCCCTCTCATCCTGAGATCAGGGCAAAGAATGGGGGAAAAAAGTAATGAAAGTCTAACTCAGTGAAAGCAAAGTGCTTTCTCTATTAGGAGTACAAAGAGAGAGACGTCCCCAGGACTTTCGTGTACATTCTGGAAGGAATGCCTGCTCCCAGAAATAGCAAGTTTAACCTTCTCCAAGTTTCATTTTTCTGAATTATCAAGGCTCAATCTTGTTCTTTTGTTACAGAATACATCTTCCATAGAACTCAAATGTCTTTTTGCACTGACCCTGGAACTGAGGGTGGAGGCAGCAGAGATGTGTATAAGGAGGGGAGCCAGTGTATTTTATGTTTCTTATAATCAGTTTCTTTCAGGTGCTTTTTCAGGGACTGCCTGATCCCTTCACAATGCTTCCACTCCTGATCAAGGGAAAGAAATGTGATCTCAAAGTCTCCTTGTAGCTCTCCTTCACAGAAACGATTCTCTTGTACTGAAACCAAAACGAATTCTAGGGCATGGCTGAAAAGTAAGCATTCTTGGTCTGTTTTCAATTTCCCTGATCAGCCATGACTGGAAATTATTAAGCAGTCTTTCTCATGGCTTCTTTCTGTTTTTACTATTTTAGTTTCTTTTACATGAATCATTTTTCACTGCAGTGAAAAAAAGTGAGGGAGGAAAAGGTAACAAAGAATCTAATATTTGGTCTCTGCTGAGTTCCTTTAACTCAGATCATTAGTTGGGGCATTTCTAGGCTGGCTTTCTGGCTGGAAAGGGATTTTAAAAATTAGAGAAACTAAAAATATCCCTTATGCTGAAGGTCAGGATTTAACTAGAAGTATGCACTGCCTCTAAGAATGTTAGGGTGATTTCCACAAGGATCTTGCTGAAGAACTTCTCACTTGTGATCTCTAATTTTTACATGTGAGCTCAAGATTAAAATAGATGTGTTATATTCTCTTAATACTTGTGAAACACTTTCTATTCCACGACTAGATTGGAGAGGAACAAAATCAGGGATTTCCCAACTGTTGGTGCATGTTGTGAGTAGAAATCTAACTTAGTAGAAGAATTGGGTTTTGAAGACAGACTGGCCCGACAGTATTTTCTCATTGTTATGTAGCAGCTGGTGATTTTTGGAGAAACCCATCAGCATTCTCATATGGGACACTGTAATGCTACCTTCCTTAAAAGGCTGCTGTGTTATTACAGTGTGCATGGAATATCCAGTCCACTGCAAGGGATTCAATAAAATGTAATTTCTTATCAGTAAAAAATAAAAATAAAAAAAAGCTTAGGTCAAGTAAAAGCCTTAAAAACAGTCTACTCAAGGCTCCTTGCATTTACAAACAGGAAATCAAACCTAGAGGCATGAATTTACTAACAAAGATAGCTAGTATTAGAGATCTTCTGAATCTCTGGTTGATATATGTAGAATAGTTTTGACTTACATTTATAACATCTATGTGTACACTTTTAAATATTTATAGTATTTAGATACTCAGTACTTACAATAAATAGTTATAGAGTAAATCTGGCATATATCTAGTAATACAAACCATAAACACAGGTGAAAGATGATTACTCAAATAAAAATAAAAATAAAACAGATTCTGCCAGATCCAAACCAAAGACTGAATTCATATGAAGATACAACCTGGTTTCATTTATTTTTATCATATTCAGCCTACATATGACTTTTTTACCCAATAAATATTATGCTGAAACTGTTATATAACATCCCAAATTCAGCTGTTGTTCCAGAAGATAACATTAAAACTCGTTCAACCACCCTTAAGATAACATGACAAATGGGTTTTGCTTCCTTAGGATTTCTGGCAATGACTGAAAACTTATTCAACATATGTCTAGAAATACATGTTGCAGAAAAGGGCATAACAGTGATTATTTAACTATGAAGTGTATTCCTAAACTTACCTCAGAATGATAGGACTGACAGCTCCCACTGGATGAAGGACTAACAGCCCATTGCCTGTGACCTCTACAGTGAGAGACAGCAAGGGTAAAGATGGGTGTAAAAATGAACAGAGGTGGAAGGGTATATAAATGTTCATTCATGTCTAGTATTAAAGATATGATTTAACCTTTGGAAATACATCAGCGACTTGATATATAAAAAACCTCCTCTGTCTCCCCTACATCATCAGATTACTGAAAAAAACTTTCACCTTATACAGGGCTTTGACAACACTTAAATAAACTTATGTTTAGATGATTCTTTGCTTTTTAACTTTTGAACTAGTTTCTAAATGTACAATAGTGTTAACTCTATGTACATTCTTGTACAGCAGGTCTCTAGAACATTCCCGTGTTGCATGATGAAAAGCCATACCAATTGAGCAGTCAGTCCCCAGCCCACCCCAAACTCCTTCTGGTAACCACCATTCTACTTTCTGCTTCTAACTATTTGACGACTTCATATACTTCATATATGTAGAATCATGAGTATACAAAAAAATTGAGATCAGGATCTGAGTGATGTTGGCACTCCCATGTTCATGGCAGCATTATTATATGCAAGAGATAAAAAAAATCTAAATGTCCACCAGTGGATTAATGAATAAATAAAATATAGTATATATACACCATGGGATTTCATTTAGCCTTAAAAAAGAAGGAAATCCAGTTGTATGTTACAACATGGATGAGCCTTGAAGAAATTATGCTAAGTGAAAAAAGCCAGTCATTAAAGTCAAAGTCTGCAGGAGACTCTTTAATGCTATCTTTTTATAGTCAATCTGCTTTTCCTAATGAAGGTAAGATTTTTTTTAATTTTTCTTTTTTTTTAATGTTTATTTATTTTTGAGAGAAGAGAGAGAAAGAGTGTGAGAAGGGGAGGGGCAGAGAAAGAGAGAAAGACACAGAATCTGAAGAGGCTCCAGGCTCTGAGCAGTCAGCACAGAGCCTGACACAGGGCTCGAACTCACAAGCCGTGAGATCATGACCTGAGCAGAAGTTGGATACTTAACCGACTGAGGCACCCAGGCACCCCAGAGGGTAAGATTGTTTTTAAGATAAACCACTGTTATACTCATTTGTACAGTCAAAAATAAAGACTTCATGTCATTAATTGAAACAGAGTTTCATTCAGACTAATTATTTAAACATTTCTCATACAGAGTGTGAGACTAACTCCTTAGAGAAAATATTAAAAACACCAGGAATAAACATGTTTGATATTCTGTTAGTGTTATATCATCTAAAAAAGAACTTTTGCTCTTTGGGCATTAGTTTTCCTACTGGAGGACAAAAAAAAAAAAAAAAAAAAAAAAAGTTGAATCTTGTCAATATATAAAGAAAGGCATCCTGACAATTTTAAAAGTTTCTGGAAGTCAACCTGGTATGGAGTTAAAAGATTTTCCAAAGAATCTGGAGTCAGACTGAGTTTGAATTTTGGCTTTGCCACTAAATAGCTTTGTGGTCTGGTTTCATAGCCTTAGCTTCTTTCATCTGTAAAATGATTCTGATACTAACTGCTTTCCAGCTTTTTGTGTCTGTAAACCACATGATGCTGCTGCATATATAAACACATTTTTCACTTCTTAAAAATATGAGTATTCTCCAGTGATTCTGTCATTAGTATTACTCAATAGGATGTATTCATCTTAATGGCCTAGAATAGATCTTTTAATGTGCTTTATATCAGGGTCATAAGGACACTGGATTCTTTCTACCAGGGGTTTAAATCAATCAAAAGTTGTTTGTGAGGATCCCAGAATTTTAGAATTGAATGCAGGACCTGGAATTTGAGATCTAAAAAGGCTAAGGATACGTAGTGAAGGCTAAACCAAAAGCAAGTCACGATTTAAGACACTTGATGAAATTAAGAAACATTATAAAATTCTGGGATATAAATTATTTTCTAAATAACTATTTGTTTTAAAAATAGTATCCTAGATAGACAGATACTCAATGGCAATAATGATTTCAAGAATTGACCAAGGAGTATGGATGAATGTTGCTCAAGCAACAGAGATGTGCTTGTTCCTTGCCTAGATGATTTACATGTATTATTTTCTATAATCTTCCTGATAACCCTATATGGTTCTGTTATGGGTGAGTAGTTTCTTTTTAAGAGAGAGAGAGAGGGGCGCCTGGGTGGCGCAGTCGGTTAAGCGTCCGACTTCAGCCAGGTCACGATCTTGCGGTCCGTGAGTTCGAGCCCCGCGTCGGGCTCTGGGCTGATGGCTCGGAGCCTGGAGCCTGTTTCCGATTCTGTGTCTCCCTCTCTCTCTGCCCCTCCCCCGTTCATGCTGTCTCTCTCTGTCCCAAAAATAAATAAAAAACGTTGAAAAAAAAATTAAAAAAAAAAAAAAAAAAAGAGAGAGAGAGAGCATTTGAGGAAGGGTAGTGGTAGAGGTAGAGGTAGAGGTAGAGAGGTAGAGAGAGAGAGAGAGAGAGAGAGAGAGAGAGAATTTTAAGCAGGTTCCATGCTCAGTGCAGAACCGGCTGCAGGGCTTGTCCCATGATCCTGGAATCATGACCTGAACTGAAATCAAGAGTCGAATGTTAAACTGACTGAGCCATTCAGGTGCTCCTGGGTGAATTCTTATAATATGCAACACAGCCTATGGTTGGTACTAGTTTACCACTTTACAATAAAAATACTAAAGACTGAGGTGATAACACAGATCTAATCAATGATAAGTCAGGATTTATATTCAAATTGATCTACACAAAATCCAGTTCTTGTCAGTTCCATTTCACTGAGCAATTCATGTGACTGCCTTGGAACTCTCTTGCAGTATCATGATAAAGTAGAAGAAAGAAAATATACTTGACAATGCACTGTGGTATAGTAACATAATACAGAGAAGGAAAGTAGATTTTGAAGCCTGACTGCCTAGATTCAAGCCCTACCTCCATTATTTATTATCTACATAACCTTGTTCAAGTTACTAAACTTCCCTTTGCTTTGGTTTCCTCATTTGTAAAATAGGGGAAGTAATTGCACCTACATTTTGGTAATTATGAGGATTAAATCACAAATGGTAAGCATAGTACAGTAAGTATCATATATGTTAAAGCTTATGACATATGCCAGGTGTTCCTTGTGCAAAAGATTATCTCACTGCTGAGTCTCAAGAAAGGAAATAAAATCTTGAGTTGAGACAACAAGATTCAGCATTCTAGATCCTGCTATATATACATATACACACATTCAGATTAATAAGAAGCAATGGAACATGTCCATATTATCTTTTGTTGGATTTCTATTCTGATGGTTTGTAATCAAGAATAAAAGGATGTGTGTGTGTGTGTGTGTATATATATATATATATGTGTGTATATATATGTATACACACATATATATGTATATACATATATGTGTATACACACATGTATATGTATATACATACAGATATATGTATATATACACATATGTGTATGTATATATACATATACATGTGTACATATACACACATATGTGTATACACACACACACACATATACACAGTTGGTTAGAAACTTTTGAGTAGGTATATAATTTCAATCATCAATGAAGGTGAATGAAATCACTCCCATATTTTTAAGCATTGAATAAGCCAGATTCTGAATTATGGAAGTAGGGGGATTCTTTCAAAATGCTTTCCTTACTTCTCTGAATTTCTGGAAATCCTAAGTAATTTGGCATGTTATATTTAAAGATCAGGCTGACAGCAATGAGCAACTAAATTTCTTATTTCCCAATGAGACTCATTGATATACTTTATTTTTAGTGTATGACTAGGTCCCTCACATTAATAACAGAATGCAGGTCATCTACAATTCTGATTATTAGTCTGCCTTAGAAAAACGAGGGGGGTATTTAGCTAGTATTGAAAAACTAATTTTTAAAATTGAAAAAGAAAGTTCTAAATTATAATTAAGTAGACATTGTTTCCTGAGATTCTATCAACTGACAGTGTTGCATTTTATCCTTGGGGAACACTCAAACAGATGCACATCTGTAAATGTTAATGAGGATGCAGTGGAAAAAGTACCAGTTTTGGAATCAGACCAACATAAGTTCAAGTCACAGCACTGCCTTTTACTAACAGCCAGATCTAGGAGACTTATTTATTGAAACTCCTTTATTCTTAATTTCCTTACTTGTATAAATGAGAAAAAGTACTTTATGTGTACAGATAACTTTTCACATTACAGGTATCACTTATCTCTTAGCCCATTATTGTCTCTGAAAATGTCCCTAGGTGTGTGACAGAGTGTGTGTGAGAGTGTGTGTGTGTGTGTGTGTGTGTGTGTGTGTGTGTGTGCGTGTGTGTATGTGAGTGTATGTAAACCTGGCCATGGGTTTAATGTAAGAATTCAAAGAACTGATGTCTGGAGAAAAATACCTTATACTTGATAAGGGATAATGATAGGCTAATCAAAAGAGAAGGACATAAGGAATTGAAGATTTTTTAAAAAAAATAAGGAACACAAAACTTAAAACAGGACATGATTGGTGGTACTGTTCATTATATAAACTTACTTTATTTTACAGGGGATAAGTTATTTGGTTTCTGGGAAATGTACATTCTAGGAGTTTCGTTACACTGCCATGCATGGAATATGTTCTGTTTTGTAGGTATACAACAAACAAAATCTCTGGAGACTGAAATATGATAGATTAAACAATAGAAAAGAGCCAGCTTTGGCATTCTTCCTAACACAAAAGAGAAGTACCACACTGAAATTTGGAAGGAGTCTACATGAGAAGGAAATTAAATGTTAGGAGGAAAAGGGACATTAGATGAATTCCTTGTATCTTATTTTTCCCACTGGACATACTGCATCCCATGAAAATATCCCAGTTTTTGTGGATGTCTGTGGATTCATGAGTCCTAATTGCTGACATTGTTGTGGATGGAAAAGCTGGGCTAAAAGATGTAGAAGTCCATATTTGAGGACACTTGTTGGGCCAGATAGAGGTTGATGGAGAATAGACCTGCTATTTCAGTAGGTCTTTACATGTTTGGCTAGCACTTGAGAGGACTCAGCCAATGCCTCAAGTACTTGAAATAGGTAAAGTCTAAAGCACTCTATGTGACATAGTAAGAACTCCTCTTCTTGTATCTATCTGTCCTGATTGAGAAGTGGACTTGGGCTCCATCACAGATCTTTTCAGTGAGTGAGGGAAAGAAAGGGGGTAGGAGGAGTGCTTTGGAAGTCATCCAAACAAAAAGTTATGATGCTTCTGACATCCACCAACCTAAAAGAACTTTATTATATTTTCCTTTTAGAGTCAATTATATATATTGACCATCTTTTACCCCCTAGCTGGGACCATCATCTTCTGTTTATTTTAAACCCTTCCATAAATATTACAGAAGGGAGCCAATTCCACCTGAACAGTTGAGTTATTTTGTGTAATAAATGTTGAAGCTGAACAAAAAGAGAAAAGGAGATTGAAATTCTGCCTGATTCTATGTTACTTAGTACTTATTAACTTGTCAGCAGTTCTTACTTTTAAAAATACTGCATTTTAATTCATTCCTGGAGGCTATGCTACCCAAGAGAAAATATTTGCAAGAACACTATAATATCTGACCCCAAATTTTTATTCTCAATTGCTACTATTCATATACTTTTCAGTCAGAACTGATATCCTCTGGTAGAAACAATCATTATCCATATGTTCATTAATCTGGATTGTGTTAGCTATTGACGGCTCTAGAAATTTATCTCATGTGAACGTCCTTGTGTGCACTGGAAGGTTTATTGATGACTGCTGAGTGGTGACTAGTTTTAACTCTTCTAAGTGGGTATAATGGCATTTATTTGAATAAAGTTATCCTCAAAACAGCATATTAACTAGAAATAGCAATGTTATCCCTATGGTACTAATGAGGAAGCAAAGATCGGGGAGGTCAAGTAAAAGGCTGCTCAGGATTTCAGCAGCAACATAACACACCTGTTGTGAAACACACAGAAGTGGGTGCACCTGGGCCTCAGACAGGACTCCATGTGTCGCATCATGCCATGGCACCTGCTTTTAACAGCTACTGTGGATGCTGGACTTTCTCTGGGTCTTCACAGCTATCATTCATGATTTCAATCCTTCAATTGCCAGATAATATGAGAGGTTTCCTCTCATGGCACAGTTAGGCCTTAACATAACAAAGAATGTTCTAATAAACGTCAAATTGGGTTACAGTTAGTTCCTAGAGGATTTTCTACAGTAAGTAATTTTTGTTCAAATTCACAATGTTTTTATTAGATCCAAAAGCCTTGAGTTTTTTATATATGTATACACACATGGGCTGAGATTGAAATACCCATTAGTTAACAATTTACACAACACTGGCTTGGAAAAGCACGGCTTAGTTTTGTTATGGAACAAAAAAAAATCGCAGAAAAGTTTTATTTTTATAATTCTGTTGATGATGTTAATCATTTCTTTAAAATAAGGGCATAACTAAAATCACTAGTGTCCGTCATCCAATAATAATATGTGTGGCTAATGTGAATAACTGAAAATAAATTTCTACCACATAATACTTTTTATAAAAGAGACATATTCTACTTAAAGCATTTAAATAAATGCTGGTAATCTGACAGCCACTTCTTTTATGTTGTGTCACACTGTACCATGCATATTAAAAGTTTGGACAATAATGTGTTAAAGTCAACACATAAAGTGTACATTAACTTCAGCTACAGTGTGTGTGTAAAACTCAAAACTTTGGGATGAACACAGTATTCTGGAAATCAATGACAAGGAATGTTTCTTAATCATGTTCGTGCCACCAAACCACTGAAAATATATGTCTCCCTGGATGGAAGGATTTCGTAGCGTATGCTATTTTGCCTCATCTTTTGGAGCTAACATATTCGCATCAAGGTTTTTTTATGAGAACAACAGAAGACAACTAGCTAACTCAAGAGGAAACTAAATTGAACAGAAGGATATTAGCTGGTTCACAGGGAAGGAAGAGAACAAAAAGAGGCTGCTCTACAGTCACTGAAGATTCTCTTACTGCCTCTGCCCCTGCTTCTCACCTTCAGTAATGAATGTGAATGTGAGTATACCCACTTGAAAATGAATTCTGAACTATCTCTACACCTTACATCCCTAACTCAAGATTCCAAGTATTGGGCAAAAACACCGACTTACCATAAAGAGGTGAGGTGAGGTGACCATGTCATAGCTAACAAAAAAATTGGAGGGGAGACTATTGGGCATTTTGGATTTGAGATGTGAGAGGCAGAGGTAAAAACAGATGTCAATTTCTTTTCCCAGGAGATGGTTAAATAGGGCTGGTCATCTTTATTGATTTCAGTGGATGAGTACAGTATTTTCACCACTGGAATGAATTAATCAGTGTGCGGGGCAGGGGAAGGGAAGAAGCAAAATAAGGCCAGAAAACTTGTGTTCAAACATATTCTTTGCTAGTGATTAACTTTGGGAACAAAACGATAACAACTCTTCAGTAAAAATGAGCAAGATGAAATTCCAGAGCCCCTTTCAAGAAGAAAAGGGCCTATCAAATGTTAGCAATTGCACTAAATGGATGGGGAAGATTTATCATAATAGCTTTTAAGCCTTTTTTTTTTCTTCATTTGATTCCTGGGCCCTACCAGACAGATCGAAAGCAAAATCACATCTCTGTGTTAACTGCAAGCCTCCATTATGAAAGTTTGGCACCTCAGTTCTTAACAAAGATCTCAGACCAAACTGAGATCATAACCAGATTCCCACAATACAGCTGTTGCAGCCAATTTGGTCCAGCCATATTCTTCAGAAAAACTAATCTATTAAAATCTTGTAGGTGTTGCCAAAGAAACAATAGTACATGATTTGAAAGATATAGAGAGTTCTTACACAAATCGTCAAGTGCCCACAATGATAAAACCTCTTGATACACATACCAGATATTAGTACAAATGAAGTTAAAAACATATATTTGACTTGTTTATTTGGACAACACTTTGGTTGTTTAAGGGCTTTCATGGCTACAAAAATAGTTTTTTCTGTCTTAATATTATAAAAATAACACTTATCGCAACAACCAACTTTAACTGGCCTTTGCTGAGTCAAACTTATAATCGATTTATTCATGTGCATAATGACATGATAATTAATGCTTTCCCCCTAATATCTGTACCTTTAAACTAACCTAAAATATATATGTTCCCCGTAGCCTGTTGGTAACAATAATGGGCGAACCTTGGATCTTGCCATTCTAGGAAAATACAACAACAGATACCGTTTCCAGAGAAATTGCCCATTCTGTTGCCCCTGTTTCTACTCTACGAAATGAACCACTAGCCCCTGGTTTCATTCATTGTTCCGACTTCTGTCCTTTGGATAGTGTCCCCATCTTGATTTCCATGGATCAGTCCTGAAGGTCTCTAAGACCAAGATTCAAATGATTTTTTTCTCCTTTTCCTACCCTGATGAGCGAATCCCAGAAATATATGAACCTTAATCCCAACTAAACAACCCTGACATCATTCCCAGTGTCCAGATGGGTGGATATTATTATCCCTATTGGCAATACATATTAACAGGAACTCCGGGTTAAAGACACTTGCTCCAGTATAGCGTTTACAATATTTTTATATAAAAATCTGCCTTAAAAATCCCCAAAAGGAACATAAATGTAGAAGAAAATTCCTTCTTTTTTCAAAATAATTCATACCTCTACATGAAGTCCTTTTGAATTTAACTGATCACCTTAATCATTTTTGGATCATTTCATAATCTATTAATCAAGCTAACTGCTCTATCTCCCCATCCAACAAAGTACTTCCACTTTCTAAAATAAGAACACAAACATACCCCCCCCCCACCCAGACACCACACACATACTTATAATTCCCAGCTTTTCATAGTGAAAAGTCTGGAAAGGTCTCTTATGATTAATTCTCTTCGTACCTTTCAATTACCCCATTACCAGTGATCATTTCCACTATTTTGACTGTCTCTCATTATCTCTTTTTATACTCTCTCTCCCTACACACACACATACACACACACACACACACACACACACACACACACACACACACACACACACAGTTTCTGACAAATGCTTCATTGCCCTTAAACATACTATTTCTCCTGCAGGAAATACCCTTAGCCAGGTATCTCCTCTTACCTCCTGATCAGACATCACTTCCTTTATGAAGATTTATGTATAAATCAGAATTCAGGGATTGCAAGTGATGGAATACCCAAACCAAACTAGTTTACAGAAAGCAAGTTACCAAACTCTGTCAGATAAAGTCCAACACCTCATCCTCCGCACCTCACTTTACCCCGGATTTGATCCTGATTTTATTCTTTATTTTAAAATGTTTATTTATTTATTTTTGAGACAGAGAGCGAGTGAATGAGAGAGCACACAAGTAGGGGTGGGGCAGAGAGAGAGAGAGAGGGAGACTCAGAATCTGAAGCAGGTTTCAGGCTCTGAGGTGTCAGCACAGAGCCCAATGCAGTGCTCGAACTCACCAACTGTGAGATCATGACCTGAGTCGAAGTTGGACACTTAACTGACTGAGCTGCTCAGGCGCCCCCTAATGTTTATCTTAAAAGAATTTTATCTGTTTGTCTATCCACCTACCTACCTACCTATTTACCTGTGCTCTCAATATTGATTGAGGTGACAAGCCAGCACCTGGCATAGAGTAGGAATTCATTAAGTATTGTTTGAATGAATTTTACATCCAAAGGTTCTTGTCATCAAAAAAAGAAATTAGAAAAGTATCTTATCTCTTGATATATCAGGATTTTACAGCATGACTCTGGGTTCACTCTCCTTAGATACTTGTAGTGACCTGCACAAAACCTTAACAAATTGAATTTTAAATTTGTGGAAGAAGGAGAAAAAGATATAGGAGGGAGGGAGGGAGAGAGAGAGAGAGGTTTTGAGAAACTCTTGAATGAAGAAACTTCTGTGTTCTGAATTTGTGAGATGAAGAGAGTGCTATTTATGAAGTACAGTTTTCTATAAAAATAGGCTCATATTGATTTTGATGACTTTTCTTTTTTATATCCCAAGCATCTGGTGAATATTATTGTTGAGTTAAAGCTTGGTGCCTCAATCCAGGCAGTAACTGCAGTTCAGTGGGTGAGCCAGACCTCTTGTGAGTCAAGAATCTTTGATCATAAATCTCAAAATAACAAACATTAGTCAAAGGTCTTGTGATATATTTTTCCCCATTTCTAGTTCTACATTTTCTGGTTATATCCTATAAGGAAATAGGCAAGCAAAACCTATCACGCTATTTATCAGACACTGTGATGCACTTTTACATTGTGAGTATTTTTACATTATGCCATACTAGTGCATATCCTGGATGTGTATATTACATTTTTCCCTAGAAAAAGAAGATACATTCTTTTGAAAACTGGATGTGTACAGAGAAATATTAAAAGTATTTTTGGGTGGTGACATAATAGAAATTTCTCTATTTTAACACAAAGCAAAACATACAGGGAATAGAGGGAAATACTTGAATTTTGAGATACTTAAATCTTAGGGGAAAAAACATGTTTTTATTTTTTTCTTTCCCCCACTGAACAGAGTTGCAAAACCTGGGAAGAATAAATGCAGCATCTATTTGAGGACTGTGAAAACTAAAGAGTAACAGGTAGATTGAGGAAGAAGACAAGAATTCAACGTAAACAATGAGATTATAATTTTTTTCCCTCTGATGTCTTTCAGCACAGACTCAAAGCACTCCAAACCAAGAAGTGGGCTTTTGTCCAGACAGAGGGGGATGAAAAAGAAGCCCTGTATAGTTTTCTCATGATCATTGGGAAGGACATCTCCAAATGCTCACAGAAAGTAGAAGACATCAATTTTCTATTATTTTCTTTTCTCTTGTTCCCAAGACAGCCCACAGGAACCTAAAGTTCCTAGGGTGGGGAAACCTACTCTCTGATTAGAGGATCTCTAGATTTCTAGAAGGTGGGATGAAGCCCCTGATCATTTTTTTTCTCTTTTCTCTTAAGTGGCCCCAAATGTAGATACTTTTGTAAGAAGTATATAACAAAAAGAGTGAAGCTCCAGTTCTCTGAATGAAGGTACCAAAGGAGAGCCTTGGAAAACCATAAAGCAAGAGGGATAGTCAGGGAAACAGACAACATATAGTTGTTTATGAACTCCTGAGATTACCCATGAACTGTTCTTGCATGGCTCTGACCCTAAAGAGCACTGATGAGTGCATGGGAGAGACCAACTGCTAGTTCCCAGACTGGCCACTGGGTAGTACACATAGGAAAGAGTTCTGAATATGTCTGCAAAGGCTCTGAAAACAAAACTGATACTTTAAATACTAATTTCATTGTCAAATTATCAACAGTCAAATTATCTTTCATTCTTAGAGATTTTGATAGTTTGTGGTAATTCAGGAAATAGTTCTTTTCTCTGAAAATTGCTAAATGTAGGTGTATAGAATTGTTTTTAGTAGCCCCTTAAATTCTGTAATGTCTATGGGGTCTGTAGTAGTATGTTTTTTTCATTCCTAATGTTTTGTGTGGCATTACTGAGATATATTGATATAAAATATTAAGCATACATAATGTATTAATTTTGATGAGTTTGGGTTTATGCACACAACCTTCATACCATCACCAAAACCAAGATAATAAACATATCCATCATTTCCAAAAAATTCTGTGTCCTTTTTTTCCTTCTCCCTTTCTCTCTCTCTCTCATTCTCACTCACTCACTGTGTGTGTGTGTGTGTGTGTGTGTGTGTGTGTGTGTGTGTGTGTGTGTGTATGTGTGTGTGGTTAGGCACTCAACATAAAACTACCCTCTTAACAAGCTTTTGAACATGCAACAGTGTATTGTTAACTACAGGCAAAATGTTGTATAGCACGTTTCTAGAACTTACTCACTTTGTAAAACTGAAGCTTTATACCCATTGATTAACAGCAACCCCACATTTTTCCTTTGCCCCAATCCCTAATAATCACCAGTCAATTTTCTGCTTCCATAAGTTTGACTACTTTAGATACCTCCTATAAGAGAAATCATACGGTATTGATCCTTCTATTGTTAATTTATTATACTGATTATAATGTCTTCTAGGTCCATCTATTTGTCACAAACGGCAGATTTTTCTTCTTTATTAAGGCTGAATAATATCCCATTATGCATATAATACATTTTATTTATCTGTTCATCTGTCTGTAGGTATCTGGGCTGCTTCCAGATCTTGGCTATTGTGAATAATGCTGCAATAAACATGCAGTGCAGATTATCTCTTCATAATCCTGATTTCAATTACCAAGAAAATTCCAATGATAATTTTTACAGAAATAGAAAAATAATTTTAAAATTCATGTGGAATAACAAAAGATCTAGAATATCCAAAGTGATCCTGAGAATGAAGAGTAAAGCTAAAAGCATCATACTTACCAATTTCAAAATATGTTATATAGCTACAGTAATTAAAACAGTATGATGCTGGCATAAAGAAAGGCATATACACTGACCAATGGGACAGAGTTGAGAGTTCAGAAATAAACCCATCCATACACAAAGTGTCAAGAATACACAGTAGAAAAAGGGTGTTCTCTTCAAAACACAATGCTGGGAAAACAGCATATTCACATGCAAAAGGATGAAATTGGACCTCTATCTTCCGAAACACACAAAACCCACTGAAAGTGTATTAAAGACTTAAACCTAAGACCTACAACTGTAAAATTTCTGGAAGAAAATATAAGAGAAAATCTTCAAGACACTGATCTTGGCAATTATTTTGTGGATGTAACACCAAAAGCATAGGCAACAAAACCAAGAATAGACAAGTGGGACTACATCAATCTAAAAGGTTTCTGAAAAGCAAAGGTCTTAATAGATAAGAGTAAGAAGGCAACCTACAGAATGAGAAAAAAAAAATATTTGCAAAGCATATATCTGATAATGGGTAACTTCCAGGGTATGTAAGGAACTCCTACATCTCTCTCACACACACACACACGTGCGCGCATGCACACACACACATACACACTGGAATTTTACACAGCCATAAAAAATGATGAGACTGTGCCATTTGCAACAACATGGATGAACCTAAAGCATATTATGCTAAGTTTACTAAGACAGACTGAGAAAAAAAAAAGTACCATATAATTTCACTCTTATGTGGAATCTAGGAAACAAAACAAATGGATAAACAAACAAAAAGTACAATCAGACCTATAAATGCAGAGAACAAACTGATCATTGCCACAGGGGAGGAGGTAGGAGGATGGTGGGGAGTGAAAGAGATGGGCTTTCAGTTACAGAACGAGTAAGTCATGGGAATAAAAGGCACAACATAAGGGATACAGTCGATGACACTGTAATAGAAATGTAATGAGACAGATGGCAGCTACACTTGTGGTGGACATTATCATAACATACAGAGAAGTTGAATCACTACATTGTGCCTCTGAAACTAATGTAACAGTATGTGTCAACCATACTCAAAAAGAAAAATCCAAATGAAAACAATCAAAACTAAAACTACCATATAATCCTACAATCTAACTCTTGGGTATACAGCAAAAAGAATTTGAATCAGGATCTCCAAAAGATACCCATACTCTTATTCTTAATACTGATAATTTGTTCTTTTATTTCACTATTTCTAGATTATTTATCAGTTTATTTTTTTAAAGAACCAGCTTAAGCTTTCACTTATTTTCTTGGTATTATTTTCTATTTTTATTTCATTGATTTTTGTTTTTATCTTTATTACGTATTTTATTCTACTAGCTTTGGGTTCAGGTTTTAATTGATTTTTGTTTTTATCTTTATTACATCTTTTAATCTACTAGCTTTGGGTTAAGATTTTCTTTCTTTTACAGTTTTTTAATTCTTTTTTTTTAACTTGGAAACCTATATTATCAATTAGAGATTTTTTTTTCTAAAATAAAAATTAAATGCTATAATTTTCCCTCTAGGCACCATTTCATTGATCCCAAAAATTCTGACATATATATTTTCATTTTTGTTTATTTCAAAATATGTTTTGTTAGAAAGGTGTAGTTCCTTTTGGGTTGTTAGGCTGAGAGCCTTGAGTTTCTCCCTGGCTGTTGGCTGGATGCACCCCCACTTCCTTGCCATGCAGGCTTCTCCATAGAGGAGCCCACAATATGGCAGGTGGCTTCCATTAGAACAAGCAAACAAGAACGCAAGAGAGGCTAAGCAAGACAGAAGCCAGACTCTTTTTACAACCTCACAAGTCATATCCCATTATTTTTTCTGTATTCTGTTCTTTAGTAGCAAATCAATAGATCCAGCCCAGATTCTAGAGGAGAGGATTACATGAGGCCATGGATATTAGAAGACAGGCATTGTTGGGACACATCTTAGAAGCTGCTGCTGAGCACAGAAACAAAAAGCAAACAAATAAGTAAACACATAACCAAACCAAAGACAGAAGGCATTGAAAAATGAGATGTTGAGGTCCTAGTCATGGTGGTAATCTCAACATGTAGGCTGACTTTTCTCTCCAAGGCAGTGTGGGCTATGATGAACGGAAGTGAAGTCTCATATGGATACGGATTCTTAAGATTTCTCTGCTACTTTTCTTAGCCAGAAAAGAAGAGGTTTCCTCCACTGAGGGCAACAACAGAAGTACTAGCATTTGACCGTGTTGCTTCCCAATTTAAGTTCAGGAGTTGGCTCACCTCTACTTTCTTCCATTTGATACAAAACTGCCTTCCAGACTATTTTTACCTGCCTCTAAGTCACTGATTCTGAGTCAGAGAAAACACACAGTACCACTGGGACACAGGGAACAGGACAAAGCTACTGAAACTCAAGTAACTTCTCTAAGCCACATGCAACCAGGGCGAAGAAACTTTGGCAGAGTCAATGAAATTTCTACCCAGAAACATATAACTGGAAAATTCTAAGTTGATGTGAGAATGGCTCCACCTTACTGCTTTTTGGCAGATGCTGGATCAGGGCTATACTTGGACCAGTTCTTAAGACTGGCATGGATTTTCTGCAAATGCAATCTCATTTTCAAGGTATATCTTGTTTCTACATAAAAAAAAGGAAAATTTAATTTCCCGTGTGCCCACCTCATGCCATAAACTGTGCTAAGAGACTTTTGTATTTGTCTCATGAAATACTATCATTCTATAATTCCTGTTTTGGGGATGAGATGTCTGAGAGTCAGACATTATACAATTTGCCCATGTTGCTAGGGCAGGACTAAGCCATATATCTAACTGTAGGTCTAATAACAAAGCCCATTATTTTCCACAAGTTAACTCTATTTAAAGAGTTTTTAAAGAGACTTAATGTGTGGGGCGCCTGGGTACCTCAGTTGGTTCAGCATCCGACTTCGAGTCAGGTCATGATCTCCTGGTTGGTGGGCCCGAACCCTGCATTAGGCTCTTTGCTGACAGCTCAGAGCCTGAAGCTTGTTTTGGATTCTGTGTCTCCTTCTCTCTCTGCCCTCCCTCATTCATGCTCTGTCATTCTCTCAGTCAAAAATAAACATTAAAATTGTTTTTTAAAAGATGGGGCGCCTGGGTAGCTCAGTCAGTTAAGGGTCTGACTTCGGCTAAGGTCATGATCTCATAGCTTGCGAGTTGGAGCCCCACATCAGGCTCTGTGCCAACAGCTCAGTGCCTACAGCCTGCTTCAGATTCTGTACCTCCCCCCTCCCTTCCCCTCCCATGCTCATGCTCTGTCTCTGTCTCTCTCAAAAAATAAACAAACATTATTTTTTTAATTTTAGAAAAGAGACTTAAAGTGCACATTTTAACAACTGATCACACCAGTAGATCATTCATTTTTTAATAGTCCATACAGATCTCTATTAGTATCCAGTCACTGTGTTATGAACCGGGGATACAAACTGAAATGATGTCTTCAATATCATTTTTGGGAAGTTCACTGTTTACTGGGAATGGTGAGCTCATATTATATTATATCATATTATAACAAAAAGTTTTAGGAACTAGTAAAACATAATCAGAATATTATAGGGGTATTAAAAGTTGTAAAAGCTTTATAGGCAAGGGCAATTTTGTTTACTAGGACACATCCTGAAATAAACTTTGACTTTTGAGTTCTGCAGTAATAAAGTAGGGCAGACATCACTGAAGAGGGGTGAGGATAATCTTAGTATATTTTAGAGAATAAACGGTTTCTGATACATCATGCTATTGAATGAATAGATGAATGAACAAGTGAGTGTATGTTTATGGTTCTAAGCATTATTTGAGAGGTGAACCATGTAGTGGTATAAGTTAATTAAAATTATGCATATGACTGCCTTACCTAAATAAGTAACTCTGATAAGATTTTTAAAGATATTTGATTAATATCTAAACAAGTAGCTCTTAACATGCTAATTAGATGTCAATTGTTCTGCAAAAATAAATACAAACATTTGTAATGGTAATTGAAGTTGAACTTGCTGTGATTATTTATTAATTCTAATTTTCAAACATGTTAATTGCTGCAGGTAAGGAAAACCCCCATTCAATATTCAAGAGGTCCCATTAACCCATCTTCACCTGCTGATTATGTACTTCCTGCAAGATAGGCCAGTTTGAGCATACTTATTGTTTACCATTGGATATGTTTAATGACTTGTTTCCAGAACAGGTAACTGAGTAGATGGCCACTTAGAGAATAGAGTTTTGAAGGAATTAAAATAAAAAGTAATTGAGCAAAGGGTTTTAAATCTACAATCAATAAAACGCTCATTCTAGGAGAATGATCGCTTACACTTCCTTTCACAGCCTCACAGTAAAGCTAATCCTCCATGATGATCCTTAGAGTTTTACCCAATTGGAACTAGCCATTTGCTTTTCTGGACTCCCATAGCAGATTGCTTAGAGCTCAGCCACAGGCTTGTCAGTCATCTCCTGAGCCATCTCCTGATTTCAGGAAGTTAGGCTAATTCAGATTCTTGAATAGAAAAAAAAATTGACATTTGGGTTACACCTTTTTAAGTATATATCTCAATCGTACATAGGGGGAGATAATAACCCGGTTAAAAAGAGGTGTTATTTTTCCAACTCTTTTTATAATATCAGATAAAACTTATCTCTAAGCATGACTACATTTTCAATCACACCAAACCTAAAAAGACGTTCCTAATGAGTTACCAAGCCTCACCTACTGTTTTTCAGACACAGCGGTAAGATTGTCAACTCCTTCTCTCTCTCTTTCATGCCAACATCCTTCATTTGTCCAAGTCTGGATTTCCAAAAAGGACATTATCCTGAGTTAACTTCTTGCTATGCCTGGTTTTCCAAAGAGCAATACAGTTAAGAACTTGTATTGGAGTCGATAGAAGAAAAGCTGTTTCAGGCATATATTATCTGTGTAAAATTAGGCAAGTTACAATAATATCTTGAAACCAAATTCACCCATCTATAAAGTGAAGTTGACACTAGCCTTAATTCATAGTACTGACAGGGTTAAAGGGTAGTCATGAAGTCCTTCATCTAAAATTTAGTGTATTATAATAAAGATTCAAAATCAGCCTTTGCCACATTCTATACAGTGTATTGTTTTTCTTATATTAAAGAAAATTTTACTCCTCACAACAATGTCATCTTAAATTTTTTTTTAACGTTTATTTATTTTTGAGACAGAGAGAGACAGAGCATGAACGGGGGAGGGTCAGAAAGAGAGGGAGACACAGAATCCGAAACAGGCTCCAGGCTCTGAGCAGTCAGCACAGAGCCCGACGCGGGGCTCGAACTCACATACTGCGAGATTGTGACCTGAGTCGAAGTCGGACGCTCAACCGACTGAGCCACGCAGGCGCCCCCACAACAATGTCATTTTAAAGAAGAGGGAACTAAAACATCTAGGAGCTAGACAGCTTTCCCAAAGTCATACTGATGATAAGTGGTAGAAATAGGGCTCAAACCCAAAGACTGCCTCCAGATTCTTGTTTTTACCTTCATATACCTTACTGCTTCCATTAGGGTCACTTGTGGAGGTTCTTTGTAACAATTAATTCTTGATTGTTTTTTTCTCCAAATACCCCCAACAACACTTTATTATAGCTAAAGTTAACTGTACACACATCCCAGTAAAACAATCAACTTCTGGACTCTGACTAGGTCTTCTTTTTTTAAGTTTATTTATTTATTTATTTGGAATGGGGGGGGGGGGAGGGGAAGAGAGACAGAGAGAGAGGATCCCAAGCAGGCTCCATGCTGCCAGCACAGAGCCCAAGGTGTGCCTTAATCCCACGAACCTTGAGAACATCACCACCTGAACAGAAACCAAGAGTCAGATGCTTAACGACTGAGCTACCCAGGCACCCCTACGACTAGGTCTTAAATCCATTTTTTCTGAGGCTCTTGAACACCTGTGTCCCATATACAATAGCCATTAATAAATATTGTGAACAAATACATACATGGTATTCCTGGCAATCTTTACTTATATGCTATAAAGTTATGCTGCATAGTACTTTGTCTGGCACAACCCATGTGTGAAAACTGTCCCTTGTCATGCGTTGGACTATGAAAAATCCTATAGGTACATTGATCAAATGAATTATTTCAGAATTATGATGCTGTAAGTAACAGGAAGATCTAAAGCATGCTCAACTGGAAAGGCAGAGGCATATTTCATCCAAGGTAAGAATTATTACTCTCACCACATAAGCCTGGAAACTGAGGCTTGAAGAGTTTATGTTATTGTTTCATCTCTATTAAACTATACAACAATAATTGGGACTCAGAGCTCTTTCTCTCTCTTTTTTTTCCCCTATTTCACATGGAACTGTATGTTATTAAATTTCAAACCCCAGATGAGCCTTAAATTGAGTTTGAATCTGAAATAGTCCTAAATGGGCATTTAATTTACTTAGTTATATCAAATAAAATAATCTATTTTAATGGTCTTAAAGTTACTTTTATTTTGTATCAGGGTTCACTTTATACTGTGTATTTTGTTGCATGTGCTGTACATGGAAAGGTATGAAACTGTGGAATCCCCAAAGAGTTCTATTTTCACATTAAGATAAGTTAAATGCAAACACAGACATTGTATATATAGGCAGTCACAGAGACTATCTAATACAATGCACAAATAACTCTGTTAGATAATTGGATGTATGTAGAAGTCCACACTCCAAGAAAGCAACTACAGATTTCATTGTCTCTAGCTCTCTCTTCTTTGTATTCTTTATTTCTATTTATCGTTAAGTTGACCTACTTGTTCAATGTAGACATGGTCATAATCAGCATGTGGCACCATAATAACTCTCCCAGACTTTTTTAGGTTCTTACAATTACTTAGCAGGATGCTTTGTAATTAATTCACTTCCTCCTTCTTTCTACCTGACCTTTCCTTTCCCAAGAGTTAATACACACTTACAACTAGTAAGTGGATTCATAATTCACCCCCATCCCTAACCCCAACTGCAAATAAAGCACTTCTTTCTCTAGATAAAAGCACTTCAAATATTATTTTGAAGAACTTTCATCACGTGGCCCAGAGAACTGACTGCTTTAAAACATTTTTTACAGTGTCCTCAATATATATATAAAGGGATCTTTTATCAACTATCCCTTAAAAGTAAAATACAGCTGTTTTTATGTGTGTACCTTGGGTGTTAAGCACTGTGTTAGGGATTTTACTTATACTGTTCCAACTAATCTTCAAAAAGACTGTGATTTTCATGCCCTTCTTACAGATATGTTGATAGGGCCCTACAGTAACCCCCCACTGACTTGTTTGTTTTGTTTCTCCACCTGTCACAAGTGTCAGGGGCTAAGTCACAAGTGTCAAGGAGTTAATGGTCTCAGGAGTATGGACAGATGGAAGATTAGGAAAGATGGAAGCTGGAAGAAAAACTCTAGCTTCTTTGCCCTTCTGGTGGGACAACACTGAGGGATGTTCTACACTTTCTGTTTCCCAATGGAACTGATCACCAGTTGTACACAACTGTAACCTGATGAGTAACGCATTCTTTGTTAATTTCTTACACTTCTCAGTCTCTCTTATTTACTTCTCTACTGGTACTTTCTGGGATCTCTTTTGCTCAAATCTTTATCTAGTGTCTGCTTCCACTCACCCACTCTAAGACAGCTACTAAAAGGCAGAACTCATATACAAATCCAGATCTTCCTGTCTACTACGCCCATACCCACACCCTCTATGATTCCCCAGTACAAATTCAGTGCATGGGTTCTAGCAATTCTCCCTTGGCACAGAACTGGCACTGACAATAAAAGCTGTCATCCTAGAAAGTACTGATGAGATGATAGCATGTTGGAGTTACTTTTTTTTTAATTAGTTTTGTGCCAGATTCTTGTCCTTGGCAACAAAAGAAAAAAAAAAACTCTTCCCTTGGACAGATACTGAAAGGTCTTCCTTCCAAGATATAAAAAGAACACATATTTGGTTCCCATTTTTTTGCTTCCTGAGGTAACCTCTGTGGAGAGGCACCCAGATGTGTGTGAATGAGGTCTTAGTTGCTCTCTGCTGTGCACTGAAGCCCACACCATGAGAAGAAATGGTCTTTTGGTCGATTTAAATCGGCACTGAGGCAGCAGCAATGAAACTTTGCTAATATTACTATAGGAACATTCACTGGAAGCCAATGTTGCTTTCAAACTTTATGAGTTTGATGGCAAAATATAGACATCCAGGCACGCAGAGATGGAAATAAAGAAATAGAGGTAAGAATACAGGTATTTTCTTTTAGTCATTCATAAGGGAGAACCTGCTTTTTAAGTTTCAGGTTATGCATTTAACCTGAAATGCAGGTTAAGCTCATAGAGCACATTTAAAATAGGTAATTTTAAGAATAACAGATAATAAAAATGTCTTTGAAGAATATCTGTGCCCTAACTGTATGTTTCTTAGCACCTAATATGTTTCTTATCACCTAATAGTGATAAACTTGGAGAGGAAACATACATGAGTAATATTTTTAATTGAATCAAAGATGGTGAAGAAAAGTATCAGCTGAGTTTGGGTCTCCTGATGGAGCAGGGGAAGCTGGTCTGGGTGGGAACAGTCTATGGAGAAAGGAAGATACATGGTGTGCCGCACCTACAATAGGGATAATAAGCCTGCAGAGGACAACATAAGATACTTGACCTTATTTTCAAAGGAATTTGAGAACTAGAACTATATAGTAACCATCAAAGGGATCGATTTCAAGACAGAGTGTCCAAATTCAAATTTTGGTAGTGTCATTTATGTACAACCTCTGTAGCCTTGATCCAATTTGCTAACCTCTCTATGTTCACGTTCTTATTTAAAAATAAAGACAAAAATGCCAATCTCACAAGTAAAATGCCCCCAAAAGTTAAGTGATTTATAAAAACCTCTTCCTGGGGCACCTGGGTGGCTCAGTCGGTTGAGCGACCGACTTCAGCTCAGGTCATGATCTCACGGTTTGTGAGTCTGAGCCCCGTGTCAGGCTCTGTGCTGACAGCTCAGAGCCTGGAGCCTGCTTCTGATTCTGTGTCTCCCTCTCTCTCTGCTCCTCCCCCTCTCATGCCCTGTCTTGCTCTGTCTCAGAAATAAACATTAAAAAAATTAAAAACCTCTTCCTTTTGATCTTGTTATTTTTTCCTATAGAGAGTCAGACTATTTCCCAAGCTATAATTAATATGATTACTAATGCTAACAATAATGGAGGTAGTAATATACTCCCATTTAGACAATAGGAAATATCTTATTCTGTGTGAAAATAACATGAAGTTAATCAGGTAATATTATTAAAATTTTATACAGTATATGCCCAAAGATCTCAAAAGTATTAAAATGTTCTCAACAGAACTGCATCAACTAGTAAATTGGAAAATGACAGCTGATAGCTACAGGAACTGATATATGACATTTTCAGTTAAAAGCGACCCTAAGTAAAAGATAGTAAAGTCAAATAAGATGTACCTGGCCTACACCATTCAGGGAATGACAAGTAAATTTGATATGACATTTACTGGTTTCTGCTTGTTTGTTATTGTGTTTTGGGAACATACAGCAATTAAGATTAAAAAAAAAAAAAAGATTCTGTAAAGAAAATAGCAGTCAGGGTGCCTGGGTAGCTCAGTTTGTTAAGCATCGGACTCTGGAATTCAGCTCAGGTCATGATCTCAGGGTCCTAAAATTGAGCCCCACATAGGGCTCCATGCTGACAGAGTGGTCTGCTTGGGATTCTCTCTCTCCTCTCTCTCTCTGCCCCTCCCCCCTTCTCAAAATAAATTAAATAAACTGAAAAAGTTAAGTAGCAGTGAACATTTTTGATCATTTCCTTTTAGGAATTTTTTTCTGTGTTAGCGCACATATATATATATATATATATATATATATATATATATATATATATAAAAGACTTTACACTTTATAATAAACAGTATTTCTCAAATTTAAGTAATGCACAGTCTCTTCCAAAGGAAAATAAATAATTTTCCAAAAATTACTGAAAATATTTCTTTTGGATCCTAGGAACCTACTGTTCAGAAATAGTACCTTGAGAAAGTGAAGTCTTATATAATCAAATCATTTTCAACTGCAAATTATCACTACGTGAGAAATGCCTTTGCTTTATACAGATGAACTATTCAGGTAGTTGTTAGGTAGTCATGAAATGAACATATATACACAAACACACAAAGACTTCTTATAGAACACGAAGGCCATACTACATGGAATGTTTTCTTGTTTCACTTATTTTTAAGTAATTTATAAAATTATACCATGTTTTCAAAAATTTTTATCTTTGAGATTCTTTCTTCAAAATATGTTCTTATACAATGTAAAGAAACATGTACATTTACAAGCAATTTATCACATACTAACACATTTACTTACATAAGTATGGTTTAATGCCCTTTGCTCCAGTCTATAGCATTTTACCAGTATCTTCCTCCTTTGGGACATAAAGCCATACTGGTGTAACTACAAGTGTCAAAAGTTATAATTCAAAGTGCAATTGTCACAAGAGTCATTTTTGCATCTTTAGAGTTCAATAAAACCACATGACCCTCTTTTGGGCTTGAAGACCAGGACCTTTCAGAGCTGAATACCCTCATTCAGTGGCTTTCTCATGGTGCTTACCCATAATTTCAAGTCTGTAAACTCCAGGGATAAGTCTTTCCCCTAGAACTCTTATAATGCTCATAAGTCATGTGACAGGTGTGACTTCCTTGGGACACTGCCAACTATCCACTTGGTCTTGTACTGAGAATCACCTCAGAGGCTGAGACCAGTAAGAAACTGCTTCAGGTTTATTCATTTAGATTCCTGGATCAAAACTTGTGCGTTTTAATCTTTGGCAAATAGGTCAAATAGGGAAGAAATTTCCGGTGGAAATCCTGGGTTCCAGTCCTGGCTCTGCCAGTGATTAAGTATATGAACTTGAACAAATCCCTTAGTCTCACTTAGTCTTGACTTCCACATTTGGGACAAGGAATGATTGAAAGCTTTGCTACCCTATAGAATTTTATGACAATCAATACTGTTAGGTCCTTCAGGGCAGAGAACAGGTCAAATTCATCTTCAAAGTGCCTGTGCCAAGCTAGTGCCTAGAATAAACCAATAGCTTTTTTCTATAGAAATCCTGACGTTTAGTTCCACTAATCATTCAATACACATACATTGATTACCAACTATAGGCCAAGTAATGTTTAAGGCACAGAAGATACAACAGTGAACAGGAGAGAAAAATATCACAGCCTTCATGGAATTAACTTTCTAGTAAGAGATCTTTGTTGGGGGAGTAAAGAGGGAAGCATTACATATGTACATATACATACACACATACACACACATACACACACACACATATACATACACATATGTTATAGACTGTATATATTATATGCAATATATACAAATATATAAAATATAGACCATATATTTGAGTGTAATAGAATGTATTAATATATGATACAATATATTTCTGGAGAATTTTTTATGTTAATACGTAATTTTTTTAATGATTTAAAAATGTTTATTTATTTTTGAGGTAGAAAGAGAGAGCGAGAGAGGAAAGGGCAGAGAAAGAGGGAGACACAGAATCCAAAGCAGGTCCAGGCTCTGAGGTGTCAGCATAGAACCCGACGCAGGACTCAAACTCACGAACTGTGAGATCATGACCTGAGACGAAGTCAGATGCTTAACCGACTGAGCCAGCCAGGTGCCCCTAATAGGTAATTTTATATTGAATAATACCTAATTGTAAAAAATTTGTTAAGTGCAGAAAATTCATTGTAATATTCTTTTAGATTGGAAAAATTCTAGACAATTGACCTTTTAAATATTCACCAATTTTTATTAGCAATTATCTACACATACCAAGGAATTCTTTAGTTAAATATTTAAAACACCCTTAAGGTAATTCTCTTTTGTCCCTATCTTTTTTTTTTTTTTCATTGAAACTGAAATTTCATGGGAGATATTGTACAGAAAATGTCCTTGGTCTTGGTGTTAGTTGTGCTTATGGGGGTGGAAGGTTTTTTAGAAGAAAAAATACCTCTATGGCCTTGTATTTTAAATGCTTATAACTGGAAAACGCTGTCATATAGAAAAAAAAAGGTATATATACTGCAATGATTAAACTATATGTCTCTTCCACACAAGGTATAGGAAAAGGAATGGAAATTTTAAGGGACATCTCAGTTCATAATATTAAAACTAACACTCATTAGCCGTGTGTGTGTGTGTGTGTGTGTGTGTGTGTGTGTGTGTGTGTGTGTGTGTGTATGCGTGTGCATATGCATGTGGGTGCAGGCACACTAAAAAACGGAAATGGCCACATCAGATGCCATGAGTTCACTTAGAAGTTTTTAAGCATGGAACACTTACTGGATTAGGCTGCTATAAGCAGGCTTTTAAAGTCGATCCAGTGTAGCAGGACAAGGTAATCATGGCTGCTTCATCCAGTTCGAACCTCCAGCCCCATGAAGTCCAACACTTATGGTGCAAAGGCAAATATTTAGTGCTAGAAAGAAAAGTTTGCCACACAGACAATTCAATATCCATTTACTAAGCACACACAACACACTTGGCACTGAGACTGCAGAGATGAAGAGAACCCCCCTGTCTGTAATAAGATGATAACTAATCAGGAGACTCAGATTTATACAGCAGGAATGATTAAGAAGTCAGGAAGACACGGATTTGAGCGCCAGTCCTACCCTTTATTAATATGTGACCTGGACCTTTTTCTCTATCCCTCAAAGCTTCAGGTTTGCCAAGAGAAAGAGAGCACATTATTCACAGAGACCATTCGACTTACCAGATGCATAGACAGCTCTGTTTGTCTAAATCTGCATTTCTGATAAAGTTCCAGGCTGAGTATTGAAATAGCACCATTTAGAGAGAAACACTGCATTCTACATGTCATTAGTCACAAAAACTGAAATGATTATATATTAGCTACAAGAAACCAAGTGGTTTTCCCAGAACCTCCAACTCCGTATAATATATTGATTTTCTATGTGTCAACTTGTCATTCAGAAATACAGTATACCTAAGGCTGACATAGGCAATGGCAGGAGACTTTATTTATCTTAAGGTTTAAGTTGTGAGAAAGACATGTATTGAACTAGTTTTTTTTTTTCCTATGTGGTAAAACAAACAAAAAACCCTAAAATGTGTAGAGTTTTATTGGAAATAACATAAAATTTTAACAGATTATATCTAATTTCTGCCCATTGCTCAATTAAGGAATGAAGTGAAAATCACTTGGACTCTCCTATGAAGAGTTTCTTTACCTTAAAATTGGGCATCATCCATCTTTTTTACTGGAATATTATATGTGTTACGTGAGATAATCTCCATCAAAAGCACTTTATGAAATATATACACACACATATATTTATGTACCTATCTAGACAGGTATATAGATATATTGATATAGCAGTTACCATAGTATCTGGCACATAACAGGAACTCAAATAAGTTTTGAATGAAGGAATAAATTTACTAAATATTATAATTGAAAATTTCCTTCAATTCTTACTTCCAACAAGCAACTTCAGGTTTGGAATACAAGCAGAAGAATGTTTAATCTACCAACTGCTTTCTTGTGCTAGAAGAATTAGTTATTTCTATGTCATTAGACTAGAAATTCAAGTTGGAAATACATTAAGAATGAAGATACTGTAGTAATTGGCAAAATGCTATATTGAAGTTAACTTTCAGATGAAAAACTGAGAGTTTAATAAGTCTGAGAAGTGAAACTCAAAGAACTTCAATATACAGTATTTCAATAGTATTTCATAGTAACAGTATTTCAATTTTAGTACTGGAGAACAAATCTTTACACACATGGAAAAGCAAGGATTGGGAAGTTTAGGTACGTAACTTGAGATTTACATCGGTGGACAATATCCAAGACATAGAGACAGAAAATGATATTAATGAGCTAAAGATTGTGTCAATTGTAAGGAAAAATATCTCATAGATGCCAAATCCAGCTATATGGTACACAGAAATGGAAAGTTTTTGTGTAACCAAGAACATTGTCATTTGAGATCATAAAGAATGTACTATTTCACTTTACATATTAGCTTTATAATTTCCTGGAAAGAAAAGTCTGGTTTAGTGAGAAGTATATAGCAACTGTATAAATTTAGTGAATACTAATTATGCATCAAAGCATGCTGGTGTTTTGCACACATCGTGTCATTTAATTCCCCTTGTAGTCCAATGATATAAGAATTATTATTGCCATTTGACTAAGTAAGCAAATAAGTTAACAAAATGAAAATCTGATGCTTTTACAGTAACATGTCCAAGATTATGTTGTAGCAAAAGAAAGTACTAAGGTTTGAACTAAGGAAGTCTGGCTCCAAAACATACAGACTTCCTACTTTTTTTAAAACTATTTTTTTAATGTTTATTTATTTATTTTTGAGAGACAGAGAGAGAGAGAGAGAGACAGAGAATGAATTAATGAAGACAAGTGGGGGAGGGGCAGAGAGAGTAAAAGGAGACTCAGAATTTTAAACAAGCTCTAGGCTCTGAGATGTTAGCACAGAGCTTGACGAGAGGCTTGGACCCACGAAGTGTGAGATCGTGACCTGAGCCGAAGTCACATGCTTAACTGACTGAGCCACCCAGACACCCCCAGACCTCTTATTTTTATTGAGAATGCTATATTGTCTCTCCACATGCACTTGTAACCAGTCTAGGACTCAAAAAGGAATTAAGATGTGGGATTTTGTTGCTGCTGTTGCTAAAGTAAGTTCACAGTGATATAATGCAAGCCACAGAAGAAAGATAGAGTTGAACACATAACTAAGGCAGGTTGCCAAGGAAACTGTTGGCAAACCAAATGTCATAAAGTCCAAGGACATAAGAACACTTGTCTATGGCCATAATTATTTTCTTGATCAGTCTGCACAGCAAGGACAGCATCTTAGAAAAGCTAAGTCATGTAGTAACATATTTTCATGGCTTAATTTAAATGTGCAGGAATTTAGTGCCTATCCCTTGCCACCCTCTGGAGAAATTGGAAATCGTTAACTGGAACTTTCTTCTGAAATTTTAGAGAAAGCTGCTTTGAGATTTTTAATGTCAAGAATTCTATCAACCTCAAGGCACTCTTATACTCGAAGTCAAAAAAGAACAAGGTTCTGACTCTAACAGGTTCAGATAGGTATGAAAGTGTTTCTTAAAACCTAAGAACAGAATGTATGCAATGACCCAGATACCAGACTCCAGGTACCATTCAGCTGGAAGGAGCCACTGTACTGAAAGTAAAACGTATAGAAGAACCTGAGAAAATTTATTCGGGTTCCCCTTGCTATTTGCTATAGGCAATGCTTGTCTCATCTAGAAATTCCGCGCCCGGCTACATTGACTACAGTGAGATTTTTGCATATTTCTTGTTTGTTCATTGTAAATAGTTTTCTCTAGAAATAAATCAGGACATATCTTTCATGCACCATGTTAAGACTAACACCCAGTGTGATTCTAGTAGTAGCTCCCTATATCATGGAACTTTCAAAAACGTTATCCACCTATAATTATGAAAACATTTCTCTTCTGGCTCTTTTTAGATCTTTAAACTTCCCCTTTAATAACCTGAGACTTTTTTCCCCAGGTAATGCTGTGTGTCTCACTCTCTATTTTAAAGTGGCCTTTCTTTAAGTTAGTATTTATACCGACTGCAGTCAATTCTCAGTCTGTCCTTAGGCAAGTGAGGTGAGCATACATTTCAATTACGCTTAAAGCCAGTCCAGAATGTGAACTATGAGCTGCCCCTATTAGCTACTGTACACAAAGTTCTGGAATATAAAGTTTGTCCTTCTTCATCCTGTGCTTTTGCAGTACAACATTAGTAGTACTTTTCTTTCTCTGCCACTGTGTTTCAGCTCTCATTTGGTGTTCCGTTTCTCCGAGTACTGAGTGCAGTCTCTGAGTTCTTAAGAGATCAGACACCAACTTTTGGGCCCAGCATTGTTTTCCAGAAGGCCAATTCTCCCCCATTTTTTGGTGACCGATTCTATGAATATTGTTTTTGATTCATTTTTAGCATCTTTCTCAGCTATCATATCTTTGGATTTCCTGTTTAACTCTTCTACATCCATTTCAGTAAGTGCTTAAAAACAGGCACAATGTAATGGGAAACACAGTCTCCTGGTGGGCGGCATCACAACAGAAAAGGTAGGCAGATAGTACCTAGTTCTCAGATCTTCACAGAATGTGTTTCATAGTGCTTGCTGCACAATTGTGCATGCAAAATCTCATAGCCCAGAGCACATATATCAGCAATAATTTCATGGAAGCAGGCTCTGCCTAATATGTGCAGAGTCTTACATTACTTTATCAAACTGTCTTTGTGTAATTAGTCTGTCTGCAATGCCTGGCGTATAAATTAAGCATCTAATTTATCTTGACTGGCCTTCGGATCACTTGATCAGTCCATTCTGCCTCTGTGGCTCTTTAGTGAATGCCAAATGCAGAGAAGGACCCTCTGGCAGCAGAAGAGAGTAGAAGCAGAAACTCCCTGAGAGGTCACAGGCAATTTCACATTCACTCATCACTGACACCCGGGCAGAGAGTATACCATTCCTCCCAATGACAGTGATCTTCACGAGGGGCATAATTGATGTCCCTGGTGGCAGGTTACTTTGTAACATGGCTGGTAAATAATAAATAACTACAACTCAAGCTGTAAAGTCAGGTTTACTAAATGAAATCAAATTAAAAGTAAATTATATTTTCTTCCCAATTCAACACCATTTCTCATAAGCCACTTATCAATACCACAGCAATCTGTACAACTGTAAGAGACAAGTTACACAGCTATTCAATCCTGATAAAAACAAAATAACTCCTGTAGCCATAATCATTCCTCAAGAGCATTTAATTTGTTGGCTCTTGCATTATTGCTATCAAAACAAAATCTTGCAGCTTTATTGGAATACATAAATCTCTTTGATTTAAGGGTACTTTAGCTCTCTTTTCCTCAGATGAATTTGAAATGGTACAGAGTTAAATTTTTATGCAGTGATTTCTGGGGGGAAAGGCTGACATAATTTTCAACATGGGACAATGTTCTGCTGACAACTCAGAAAGTTTGAAGAAAATGTTTAGCTCACTACATAGTTTTTGTCATAGTGCATTCTCCCTTCTGTAGTTATGGATGAATACCCAGTACAAATATGTGCTCCATTCTATATAAAGGTAAATACAAGGCACACTCAGTACGGATGTATGACCTCTCTTCTGACTATGTGAGCGGATATACAGGAGAAGAGCCAGCGGCCTGGATTCATGATATAAGACTCTTTTCAGGCCGCTTGTGACTTACTGCTGAGGACTTACTCTGCTTTTGAAAATATTCCATGGTAGTATGTGACTACCATATTTTGCAGTGAATTTATCAGAAGGTGTCTGTTTTTAACTATAACTTTCTTGGAAGATGCATGACTTAAGTGACATCAATCTGAAGCTCCACTGTTCGGCCAGATAATGAGGACTTGACCAGACACTACATGTCAACTCTGGCATTATCTGATTCATATGAGCATAGTAATCCCACATGCATTTTAAAATATTTTTAATAAAAAAAAATATGCTAGCTCTAAGTATACTCTGATTATATGTCCACTTGGTGGGTGTTTGCAACCACAGAACTGAGAAGATTTTTCTAAACGGAGGTGTGCTGATATTTATGTTGTTTAACCTTCAAATAATAACAGCTTCCCCTTTTAGAGTAACAGACAGAAATGTAGTTTATGTGGAGGGGTTTAAAACTTTTCAGAGGTTATATTGCTATATTTTACTTATATGTTACAAAGTTCCTAAGAAAGTACATACACTGATACATGTAGGTTAAAAGAGAGGGATTGAAAAAATACAAGAGGATAATTGAAAACCTATAGACCAATTGGTAACCCTGGCTAAATGACCATTCAATAATCAATAATCAATACAAAATCTCTTTATCTCCTGGCTGTATGAGGCAATCACTTATGTTGATGATTAGCCAGGTTCACCTGTAAGTAGTCAGAGCTAATGCAGATCATCGCCAAGCAGGCAAAAAAAGATAAAGTAAGATAAACTAAGCAGTTGAGTTCCAGGTTTCACGATGGTAAATCAGGCAAGTATCCGAGACTGCGATGATGTAGAAGGAGAGACATGATAGAATATATGGTTCTGCGTGTAGGGTTCCAAGAGGAGGCAGCAATGTCTGTCATACAGGATTCATGGTACAATATAAACTCTCATGGCTTTGATCTTACTATCTCCTCAAAGCTGACAGCTCCCTCCTTCCTTCCCCAGGGAATTAGAGAGTGTTACCTTTGACTGAGGGAATTTATTCCAGTATCTGACAACTTACATGGTTTTCTACTTAGTCTATGGATAATTATTTTTTAACAACCTAACCTTTTACCTAGTAAAAACAGAAGAACACAGTTACCAAAGTAAAAACTCCTTGAGTATCTCAACCAGCTATGAGTAGTCACAAATGATACAAGTGACAAAGATAACTACATATTTTCAGAAATAGGTTTTTAGCATATGGAATTATAGACAAGTATAGACAAATAAGTAGATAACTCCTCTCAATTCATTGGACTACCCTCTTTTTTTGATTTTGGATAATAGGTTTTTCTTTAAGATGTTATTTTTTTAATAAAATTTTTAACGTTTATTCATTTTTGAGAGAGAGAGACAGAGCGCGAGCAGGGGAGGGGCAGAGAAAGAGGGAGACACAGAATCTGAAGCAGGCTCCAGGCTCCGAGCTGTCAGCACAGAGCCTGATGCCAGGCTCAAACCCACAAACCTCAAGACCTGGGCCGAATTTGGATGCTTAACTGACTGAGCCACCCAGATGTCCCTTAAGATTTTATTTTTAAGTAATCTCAACCCAATGTGGAACTTGAACTCATAACAATGAGATCATAATCACATGTTCCACTGACTGATCAAGCCAAGCACCCCTTTGGATGACTGTTTAGATGTGGTACTTTTAAAGTAGAAAAGGAATATATGGGATTTATGTAGTGATTAATTTATTTGGATCAGACAGTTTCAGTTTGTATTATTAGAGATATTCACACACAGGTCACATTCTTAAACTTATCTCCAATTTTTTAAATATTTCAACCATTTAAAAAATGGTTTCAGAGAAATAGTTGTCATTTATTTTATTGAATAGATTATATAAATTCAAAAGTCCTTAAGCACCCAGATCCTCAATTAAGGGTTCCAAATAATGGTTTGATATTTTTCCCAGTCTCAGAAGAGTAATGAGTGCTAATGTGAAATTGTCTGGCACCAAATTTTAACAAAGAAAAATAAAATAATTTCCACACAGGTAGCCCTTTTTCTATCAAGCACACTCCCAAGAAATATTAAATATGATGACATTCTAACTTTATTATAAAGTTACCTTAAAAATACTATTTTGATAGTTGTGCTTTTGTTCCTAACTAGAACAATGTAATAAAATATACAATGTTGTATGAGATAGTTCAATTGAAGAATTGGTTATTTGAGAATTTTTGCTTTGAGCTTCATTCTGTTACTAATTTAATTATATTAAAGTCTACCCCATCCACTGTCCTAGCACCAAGTCAAAGATCAAGATGCGAACTGTCAATTTCTTAGGAACTTTGTAACATATAAGTACAATAGAGCAATATAGGCTGTGCATCACCGTTCACAGAAATTGCAGCAGCAATAACACTGAGGAGGGAAAAAAGTGCCACTTCAGTTGCAATTAAACCAGGTTTCCATGCGTAGCTTAACATTAAGCAGAGCCATGTGTGGATTCTGCAGGGCAAGCAAAAAAGAAGTGACTGTGAAATATGCTGATTTGGCTACAAAGTAGTTGGGTCAATTTTCACATGCACAACAGCTTCAGTTGGTTAAGAACTTAGACTTGGAACCCCTCCATGACTTATTATCTTGTGGCTCATCTACCAGGGAAGAAATGTTTCAGCCTGTGAAATTTTGTTAGGCTCTGGTGCACAGAGGCTGGCTAACCTTTCTATGGCTCGGATTTCTCAGTTGAGAAGAAAAAAATGTCTCATGTAATGATTGTCAGGATTAAATGAGATGGAGCCTCAAAAATACTTAGAAGACAGCTCTGCACAGAGTACACTTTGAACAATGTTAGTGACTATGAGGCAGAACAGTATTTTAAAATAAATAAATAATAAGAGCCTAGAATTTGCAGATACATTTGGGATGCATTGGGGCTAAATTTGTAGGTTTTCTGATGTCCAGCAAATAGTAATAATAAAATGTCTCCTCTATTAAAATCTCCCTTTCCTTTTGGTCCTTATGTAGTCTGTCCTAGCTCTGATAAAATAAAAAGAAACCCATAATAACTTTGAGGTTTGGGTGCCTGGATGGCTCAGTCAGTTGAGTGCTGGGCTCTTGATTTCAGCTCAGGTCATGATTTCATGGTTTCATGGGTTCGAGCTCCATGTCGGGCTCTGTACTGATGGCACATGGAGACTGCTTGGAATCCCTGCTTGTGCTCTCTCCCTCTGAAAATAAGTAAATAAACTTAAAAAAAAAAAAGAATAATTTTGTGGTTTTAATACTGAACAAAAATGAACAAAAATGCTTTATTTGATCTAAACTGACACTGAATATACAAACCTCTCTGATTTTACAAACTGAAAGAATATCTGTAATTCAGTTTGGTATACACTAACATCAGACTATTCCAGGATACTTCCCTATTTAGAAAGACAAATGAATACTGTGATTTATTTTGTTACATAAGCTTTCAATTTTTTAGGTTTGATGTATTTCGCTAAGATGTGTGAGGCATGTCAAATAAATATATAAATAATTTTAGAAGCAATTTATTTTTATTTTGAAAAACTATCTTTAATCTTTGAGCTCACCCGGATAGAAACACAATGTTCTCCCTTGTATTAGCAGTAGTAACCTTAACATCTTAGCTTCTCTTTTTAAAGTATGAGATTCTAAATATACAGATCTTGACTCATTTAGCCTTTGTATCTCTAGGGCCAGAATAAAACATACAGTGTGCTCAGTACTTGTTTGGAGAATGAAAGAGAATGAGAGTTAATGTCAGATATATCACCATGCTCCTCAGCACTCTGCCTTAGATCTGAGGAGTGTGGGAAATTAATGGGTATCAGTATTTCAGAGAGATAATATAAGATGCTTTCAATAGAAACTATGACCCAATTTTTATTAAAGTGCTAACCAATACCACAGAATCAGTAATGTGAAAATATGATATGAAAAAGGGAAAATAAAATCCATGAACTATTAGATAGAGTCTCACTATTCTAGTGGGCTATAAGTCTATTATCTTGGCAAAGGGCAAAATGTTTTCATACTTGAGCTCTGGAGTATATACTCTAGGGTTAAAATAAAGAGTTATAGGACAGTATATCGAAGGAAATTTTATGACTAGTCAGTTAAACTAAAGTTCATAGTCAGTAGTAAAACTTTATAGAGTTGCCATGAACTTATTAATCTAATGTAAGTCACTACACAAATATCTGCTGAATGAATAAATCAATATAGCAAGCAATAAATAATTAGTTATTAAATACATGGTTACTAATAAACCTAGTTGGGTCCGCAGGAGAACACTGAAAAATCCTGAAAAGCTCAGAGGAGTCTGATCACATGTTCAAGTTCACACAAAAAAATTAAGATTCATATACAAGCATCTAGACTTTAAGGCTGGGGATCCTTCAGATACTTCTGAATTTTTTAAGAGTTACTCACTGCCCAAGAGAACTCAGTTATCACTGGGCATTAAAACTGTGTCTTAGTGTTAAAATCAGACTGAGATTTTGAATAATAGCATTGCCCTAGTAATCATGAAGCAACACTCTCCTTGGAGTCATTCAGAGGTTTCCATTAGCGAAAATCAGCAGCAAGGCACTGTTCCCCTGGAGTGGCATTTGCCGCAATCATTTTATGCTCTAAGAAGACAAGCTGCATTTCATAACTTTGTAACCCCCTACTCCCCTCATTCTTTTTTGACTTTGAAAATGCCTCTGAATTTATTGCCAAACAAAAACTGCTCCAGGAAAGAACCGCCATTGTCTATGAAACAGAGCTAAAGAGAGAGAGAGAGGACAGAATTATACCTCATCATTTTCATGAAAGAATTGATAAAGGCACTTCGATGAACTTTAAAGTGCAGAGATATATATAAATGTAAGGAGTCTTTAGAAGTTGGATTAAGGATTATTTCTTTTGTGCTGGAAAAGAGCAACTAAACTACCATGTTGAAAACCTCCTCTTGCCCTACTTACTATACTGTATTCTGAATCTTTTCAATTTCAAATGCAAGGACATGCATTCATACTGAGGCAGACTAAAAGTCTTAAAATCGCAGAACAATTTTGTGTCTTTTTCCATTTTACAGGTAAACTGAGTATCAATGTGTGTAAACTGGAATTAAGAAAACACAGAGATGATGATAAAAAGCGTAATGAAATTACTATTTCATAATCATGACCTTGGTTTGCTTCCAGACACAATCCCATAAAAACTTCTTCTAAGGGTTCTATTGCATATTGGAAACATTTTATATAAGGTTTGGAAGCAAACTTATTGTCAGGCAAACTAATGACAAATCTGTAATGTCTTATAGTGCAAAAAGCGAACTGATTTCCATGCAACTATGTGCTAATAACTATGACTACTCTTTCTGAATTTTATTAAGTAACACCATTTACATAAGATAATCCATCCAGCATGTGATAATAGCACTAATCAATTCATGTAAATAGACATTAGCTTTGGTTATGGAAGAATAAGAGGAGTGACACCTACATTTGTGAATTCCCTTGCCTTTTCTGCATATATCCTTATTTGAGTTTCTTATAAGGAAATCCTCACTCATGAAGCCAGACCCTTTTTGAACAGTCATACTATTACTAATGGCTAAAATGTCTCTGTCAATACCAAAACTTATTTAAAGTTGATCTAAATCAATGTGTCAAGTCATGGTGACTTTTCTAAATGTCAATTTCACTTAGATTTGTAGAAAAAAATAGAATGCATAATTTAAGTCACACAGAACTGGCATTAACAGGATCTGCTACATTCATGATGACTGCCCTTTCTTATTCCATACTCCTGAAATTCTGTGCTCTATCTCCTATGCTTCTCCATTTAACCCTATTATTATATGGCTCTGAAAGCTATTAAGTAATAGTAGCCAATATTTATAATTATGTAGCAAATTACAGTCCTGAGGAGTGGTATATGGATTCCTTTTGAATCTCACAATAATCCTATGATATGGATACCATAATTAGCACTTTGTGCACATGAAGTAATAGGGACTAATGGAGACTTAGTAACCGGTAAATTATGGAGCAATGATACAAAGACCAGAGAAGACTGAAGGTTTTTAGTAGAAGGCTGTAATAAATGCTCCTAAAATGCTCCCATAGGTGGGGGTGGTGGTATGAGGAAGTCCTGTGTAACAAAGTAATTAATATATAAAGATTTAGATATGGCCAGCACATAAGCAGAAAAGTGATTATATTCTTGTTATAGAAATAATACCCCTTCATTTACTTAAGTTCATCAATGTATATTAATCTGAGGTAAATATTAATGTGTAACCATTCCAGGGGGTAGCCCTTACTCAATGAGTTTATCTCAAAGTTCAAAACTGTTGATTGATGGGGATGACTCTAATTCTTTGTTACGTTTTGTGGTTTTAATTAAAACCCAGTACTTTCAGTGAAGGAGATGCTAGTCCCAAACTACTCAGGATGGGTTGACTCACTTATTACTCAATACAATAATAAAATGAAAATAGGTGGCCAGTAAGAAATGACTGGAAGAGAATTAAATCTGAAATTGAGGGTATCTGCTGAACTAGTAGAAATTACTCTGAATGGTTTGGGACATAAAACACACTGAGTTGGGATTGGATGGGAGACGTAAGGAAATTCAACTTTAAAAACCTCTTCGGTGCTATCAAGACCCTTTGTGTTTTGTAGAAAGGGCATCTTAGTTATGTTAACAGACAGGGAGTTATTGAGTTGCTCTTCCTCTCTTACGAGGAAATTTATTTCAAAACTATTTTCAGCAACTCAGAATTAGGTATTGACCTAATTTCAGACCATGATGTCTGAAAATCAAAGAGTTGAATGAGTAGATATGTCATCATTAAGATTTATTTATTTATTTATTATTACCATTATCATTATTATTTTCATCTTTAAGAAAAAATACAGATTTTTATTTTAGATAAAATTTTAGATGAGGACCCAGCATGGAGCCCAACATGGAGTTTGAACTCATGACCCTCTGAGATTAAGATCTCCACTGAGATCAAGAGTCAGACACTTAACTGACTGAACCACCCAGGTGCCCCTTAGGAATTACTTAAGGGAAAAGAAAAGTATATGCTGCACCTGCAAATCACTATATATAGTATATAAAATATATAATATATAACTCTTCCAGTATATAAATACATGTATGTGTCATGCCCTCATTGTAATCTCAGAGTAGCATTGTAAACTACACTATATCCATTTTAACAGTCAAAAGATTTTTACATTCAACAATTAAAAAAAAAAACATTAAAAAAGGTAACGGGATCAGCATTTAAATTCAGTACACCAAATTGCATAATCTTTCCCAAAAGACCAGAGAAGACTGAAGGTTTAGAGTAGAATGCTGTATTAAATACTCCTAAAAGCACTTTTAACTCTGAAGGCCTAGGACTACCCAGTAGATCAGGCTTAAAATGGATACTGATTATAATACAATCATATTGCCAACACTATCTTCAGGGACTTCCTGAGAAGTCAAATTAGGTAGTTGAACAGAGATGGAGAAAGGGGTTTTGAAAGTTTCCACACACAATGCACCATCTACCCTGCAATGACCAGGCATTTCTTTTGTTCCTCATTCCTCATCTAAAATACTATTTCAGGGGCACCTGGGTGGCTCAGTCGATTAAGCGTCCAACTCTCGGTTTCAGCTGATCTCATGGCTTCGTGGGTTCAAGCCCCGCATCAGGCTCTGTGCTGGCAGCATGGGGCCTGCTTGGCATTCTGTCTCTCTCCTCTCTCTCTCTGTCCCTCCCCCACTCATGCTGTCTCTGTCTCTCTCAAAATAAACTGAAAAAAAAAATAAAAATAAAATACTGTTTCAGAACTTACCAAATAAAGTTGCTCTCTTCAGAAAATGCAATTAAACAACATCTTCAGTTGTCATTTTCTTTAATTTCTCAGTAGGCTTTGACATTAATGACAACATCCTTCTTAAGACTGTCATGGCTATTCCCGTGAAGAAGGTCATCTTAATTTAGATTAATAATGGAAGTATAAAAGTTACAGTGTTAAAGATATCTGATATTATTGTTTCAAAAATGCAGATCAATGGTATTCCTATACCTTCTTAACTTTATTTATTCTGACTCTGGGAAGCTAATTAACATCCCTAAGGCTCAGTTTTCTTTTTGAAAAATGTGATTAACTATAGTGCTTACTTTATAAGGTTGTTGCAAAGAATAAATAAAACACTATATATTAAGGGTTTTACCCCTAGAGTGGTTTATGGTTAAGTCTTTTGAATATATAAACTTCTTTTGTGTGTAAGAAGGGAAAGATTGAAAGAACCTAAAAATCCCTTAAGACTTTAAAAGAGAAAACAATACAATAAAGGGGAGCTGTGATATCTGTGAGAAAATGTACTAACACACTGTTGGGTACATTATAGACCCACAGAAAATGTTCTATATTCACAGAGGAAACGGGAGCTGAGGGAAGTTTTATGGACTTGGCTTTGAATGAGCAGAGATGACAGGGGCAGTATCCAGGTGGCAATCACCATACAGAGTCTGTCCTATCTTCTCTTGAACATAAAGATGTAACCTCAAAAGACATTTTTACTTTGAGCTCCAACCAAGTTTGATCTAATGAGGTGAGGTTTTTTCAAATGCTATGTTCATTTTTTTTTTTTTTTTTTTTTTTTTTTTTTACCTATCAATTTGCTTTTCAGCAGGGTGGATGTCAGTTCAGTGTAATGTAAAGGTGCAGGAAGACTTCTATGAGTGAAAAGACTAATAATTATTTATTACTATAGCAAATCATTCTAAATGAAACCTGAAAATATTTATTGGGACAAAACAGGTATAATCATGAAGATTTTGTGAAGTTATAGTGAACAGGTGCATACTTGAGAGTATTTGTCTAGTCTGATTTATCTGCCCCATATTTCTCAGTATATGTCATCCCTTACTCCAAATATTTATTAATTCTCACTTATTTAATGACAACTACCTCCAAATTTCTTCTTCATATTCTCTTTTTCACCATGCATGACATTGTTTTTCATTAAACACAGTGCCAATCATCCCATTCCCTGGGTTGAAAATGTCATTTGTCTAGTTGTTTTAAATATCTTACCCTGCCATTCCAAGACTTTCCACATTATAGCCAACAACCGTTCTTTTTGGTCTGTCTTTTCACCAAACACCTGCACAGACCCTGTATTCTAGATCCACACTGTCCAGTTGGGCAGCCATGAGCACATATGGTTATAAGGCATATGAAATATGACTAATCGAACTTGAGATGTGCTGTGAATATATAATACACAACATATTCCAATAACTTAGTGTGAATAATATACAACATATCTAATGATTTTGTATTGAGTACATATTTAAATGTTAATATTGTCAATATATTGAGTCAGATAATATATTATTGAAATTAATTTCACCTGTTTTTAAAAATTTTTATGGACTACTAGAAATGTATAATTACATACATGGATAGCATAATATTTATTTTTAGACTGAGTTTTTTGTGGAGAAAAGAACAAATGGACATAACTTGGACACATCTTTGTTTTTGTTTCTACTCTTGGGCTTTGTCTTACATTTTCTACATACATTGAGCAAACATTTATTAAGTACCTGCCAGTTACCAGGCATTTTTCTCAATATTGGGAACACCAAGGTGATCAAGAAAGAGAGACAAGGTCTGTCCCTCTTGGAGCTTAATTTTCATGAAATATACAGAAAATAAATCATGGAAACCAACAAATATAATAATTTCAAATTGTGATCAATAGCATGTGAACAGATAGTTCCTAGAGAGCAGGATTACTTTATAGGGTCAACAAAGAAATCTCTATCAATAGGGACATTTGAATGGAGAAGAGAAGAATGAGAGTATTAGTATTCTCTTAATGTGTTTGAAACACACACACAAACACACACGCACACATCATATATGTGAAAATAACTAGTTTGTAATGTAAGTGTGTACATTATGATCAACTGGTAATGATGGTCCAGAGTGCTTTGCTTGACTAGCCACATCTACCAGGGCCCAAAAGAGCTGAACTGCACATAGTACACCATGTATTTTCCCAGGCAGATGTATAACCATGCATATCATATAAAGAAACTATTCAAAAATGTATTTAGTTAATAATAAATGCATTACCAAGTGAGGGTCTGCTCAAAGATTTAAACTCTATGTTTGGCATCAAAAAAAGGAGAAATATAATCTGGAAACACAGTCTATATATTTTTTTAAAAGCTAGGTAATTTCACCAAGTGTAAAAATTAATTAGGTCTGCAGACCTTTAATAAGCCATTTCCTGATTATCATATAAGTGGATGAAAAATTTTTAATCGCATTTAATTTTTTTATTCACCCCAACTTTAGCCAATTCTCTTTTTATCAGTTTACTTTGGGGCATCTGGTTGAGTCTTGAAACATCTGTGAAGGCAGGTGTTCTGCTTCTGCCTTCCAAAAGGATGCACAAATCAATACAGGATCCAGACCGACAGATGGTGTAAGTTAAAAGAAAATCTAAAAGTAGTGTGTGCAGGTGAAGTTAGTATACTCAGTCTGTAACATGTTATAGCAGATATGTCTCTGAGTGACTTTCTTTCTTTCTTTCTTTCCATTACTCTGAAAATTGTCAGATTTCTCTCAAGGGCAAATCCCACTGACATTGTTTTTTCATGACATACAGAATCATTGCTGCCATCCAAAAAGAAGTTCCCCCACTAAGTTGTGTGACAGAACTTTCTGAGCCATTAGTTCTACTGTCCCCAGAAAAGCAAAGGTGAGTCTTGGAACTTATGGAGATATTCTCACACTTCTTACATATTTTGGAATCTGTTCATGGCATTTATAAAGGGTTTAATTTCTCTTGCTAATTTGTATGCACATCCTTTTTATAATAGTTATAATAATTTAATCACTTAAAAGTTTCCTCTTTAGTGTAAATCATTACATAGTCATATATCATTAGAACAGATAAACGTGTTTTTTACAATGTTACCAAAAATTAATATACTTAATTTATCAGGCAGACCCTAAGTGCCTCTATGTGTCAGACTCTGTGTTAAATGACAGAGATTGCAGGTTTTGAGAGGCATACGCTTCAAGTAATGGGACGAGGGGGTCTACAAGATGGAAAACATAACAAAGCAAGTATAATATGTAACATGGTTCTATAAAACTATCACAAGCAAAATGTTATGAATACATACAGGATGTGTTTCTTCATTTTGCCTGGGATATTCAGAGAAAACTTTGTGAGGAGATAACCAATGTTTGCATTGAAACAGTAGTAAGAATTTACCAAGAAAGACACTTATAAGGGCATCCCAAGACAGCATTGATAGATTGTTAACTCTAAGATTATTTAAAAGCAAAACCAAAACCAAAATAACAATAACAAATCTATCTAAGTTGTTTTGAGACTATTAGACAAGTTGCTGCATGTACAATGATAGGAAATTTAATTGAACAAATACATAAGGCCAAACGGTTAAGGTCACAGTATTTATGGTGTTTCTGCTCCCCAGACACTTCAGGTATATATGGTATTATTATTTTACTTAGGAAAATTTTAGCGGGTATTATTTGGCCAGTATTGTCAAGAGCATGAAAACTATATGTTATTGTGCCCAAACTTTATTCAGAAAAGGATCACGTCACCAAGATTCATAAAGTATTAATACATCAGCTCCAGCCTTCTCCAAATTCTGTACCCTTTTTCCCCCCTCAAAATCTATATAACAAAAGGAACAGATGATCTTTCCAATGCTCCTTGTCTAGGAACCTGGTCTCAGCCTTTGATATTCTGAGTTCTTTATGAAACTGTTACATAAATTAGGTAATAATGGCCCATATACATCAGTGCCTAGGTTGGTTGTTTCTTTCTTTCTTGCAGATTCAGGCCCATTAGCTCAGAAGCCTGCAGGTACACAACTCAAATTTTCATATACCCAACGGCAAAACATAACCCAATACATAGATTTTTAGCCATTTAGAGCCTGCCTGCTTTGCATGCCTCAACCAGCATTGTTGGTCACTGATAAGATAATCCTGTGGTTGAAAGACTCTAAGCCACTCTTGCCCTTCAGAGCTCTCTGACACAGACTCCCTGCCTTGAAGCTGAGCAATATCACCTAAACATAAGATCTTCAATCTTCCTCTCCCCCAGGAGTTCCCTTACCCTCCCTGGGTTCTGGTTCTTTCATAAGCCTTTAGATGATCTCATGTTCTAGAAACTTTGTGTCTCATACATCCTTAAGCAAGCACCACTCAGTAAAGTTCATTGCCTGTTACTATCTCCCTTGGTCCTATCTTTTCCCTTGCTTAGCTTCCTTGTAAAACTTGTATAATCTCAGCTCACCCAGTAAGCTTGGAAGAGCCCAAGTTCATTCAATGTTACTTCTCAATGTATGAGAATTCTATCAAAGCACTGGGGAAGTTATTGGTATTATGCAGCAACAGAAAAAATAACTACGGGATAAATATTCTGCAAAATTTACCTAAGAATGGCTGATGTTACATTTTGACATTTTCCCCTTTTACAATATTTCTATTTTTTTAAGTTTATTTATTTTGAGAGAGAGAGAGAGAGAGAGAGAGAGAGAGAGAGTAGGGAAGGGTCACAGGGAGAGAGGGAGAGGGAAAGAGAATACTAAGCAGGCTCTGTGCAAAACCTGACAAATGCTCAAACTCACAAACTGTGAGATCCTGACCTGAGCGAAAGTCAGGCACTTGGCCAAAAGAGACACCCAGGTGCCCTCTCCTTTAAAAAAAAAAAAAAAAAGTGTGTGTGTGTGTGTCTGTGTGTGTGTGTGTGTGAAAGAGAGAGAGAGAGAGAGAGAGAGAGAGAGAGGAGAGAAAGAGAGAGAGAAAGGGAGAGAGGCGTGCATGCATAGGCATGAGCTGGGGAAGGGCAGAAGGGAGAGAGAGAACCCCAAGCAGGCTCCGCGCTGTCAGCAAAGAGCCTGATGTTGGGCTCAAACTCACAAACCATGAGATCATGACCTGAGCCAAAACCAAGAGTTGGATGATTAACTTACTGAGCCAGCCAGGCACCCCAACAATATTTCTCTTTTAATATGAAATATCTTATTATGAATCTTGTTCATCAGCATCAACGTATAAATTTGTGTGTACAAATATTTATTTAGTCAACAGTAAGAAGGATGGAGTAAAGAGGGAGTTAGGAACGAAAGCTCACTGCTCTCGTGGTGGTAAAAAGTGATTGTGTACAAGAGAAGTGTAGTTGGAAGCAAGAAAACTGTTCTGGGACCAAACCAACATGCAATAGGCAAAAACTTTCTAACTTCCAAATCTTATTTTCTAGCAGAAGACTTTCTGGTCAATACCGAGGGATGACCACAATTCAGAAGACAAATTTAATCCATTTTAAGCCCAGTTTGACTCTGGGATGATAGCCTGAAGAATATTTGATTTTTAAAATACCAACACACTACCATTTTACTACAATTGGCTGTCTGAAGATTCTTCAGGAAAGTACCGTGAAGTGTCAAATGAAAAGAACCAAAAAGTAGTGCTCTAGCTTTCTCTATGTTGACAGAGCCAAAGAATCACAATATAGGGATCTGAATTCAATATTACTAAATGCCCACTTGAGTCACGCACAGGTAAAATAAAGGTATGCCGCTTTGCCACAAAGGACTTTCAAAGATTCTAATAAATCTGCAATCTACCACTTTTTGTTTTTTTGGTTTTTGGGTTTTTTTGGTACCTGCTACATCCCCTCACTCTAATCCCATTTACCTACATGTATTGAAGTCTTTCACAAGATTTCTTGCAGGTACCAACTGAGACTTAAGAATTCATCCAAGGTCACATCTATAAAAACAGGACTCAAACTTCATGGCTTTCTAACCCAAATGCTGTCCTTAAAAAAAGCACAGGTCTTGATTTCCTAGCAGGGTCTTTGTCATAACAAGTCAAATGGGCCTCTTGCTCCTTCTTGTACAAACCCAAAAAATCCACTCAAAAATTTAACATGTATTGGCCCAACTGGGGAAAAAAAAAAGTCAGCATCAATATGCACAGTCTCAACAAGTCGCTTGACTCTTTTCTTGTTCATCTTCTATTTGTTCTTCTTTTCTTGTTTCCCACCTCTCTTCAATCCCTCCCCTGTAAAACATAGTCAACCATCTCTCCGTGTAACATTCCAGATTTCTTTCTCTCTCATGGCCAGTTCTCTGTTTTATTTCCCATTCTACGGTGAAAATCACTCTCTTAAGTCCTTAGATAAAACCAGATCTGTCACATTAAAAAAAATGCATATATAAATAAACTGGAAGAAAAGGAAAGAAGGGAGGGAGGGAGGGAGGGTGGGAGGGAGGGAGGAAGGGTGGGAGGGAGGAAGGAAAGAGGAAGCCTAGAGGGAGGCATGTAATTTGAAAACATCAACAACTGCAGCATTTTATGGTTTTATGATTATTTTTCTATGTTTTCTTATAAAACATACTTAATAACCATAAATTTATTAAAATAAAAATTTATAAAACAAGCTTATACTGTAATGGAGAAGGGAAGCAGAATCTGTATCCTTTTTTTCACAACTGACATGATTGTTTTAATGGACAGTATTCCCCATTCTACTGCAATCAGACACTGACAATATCCCCCTTTGCTGCGATGTTGGGAAATTCTATTGGGATAGTGGACTGAAGAGGAGAGTGGCTTAGATATAGGATGGAAAAGAGATGCATTTTGATAATAATGAGACTAAATACTCTCTTGCTCTCCCCAGAACACATACATAGACACATGTGCATGTATGTATGTAAACACACCACAAAGTCTGTACTTTGTCTAAGACAACCTGTACTAGCAAGTCTAATATTTTTTGACTCATCTGTCATAAGTAGGGGAGATTAAGAAACTAATGAATAGAAGTTCCTTTCCTGAGCTTTTAGAAAGGGCAGCCAGAGGAGAGGGGTAGAGAAAGAGCCTCTCTAAGGATCGTCCACCATATTTTAAACCTGACTGAGGAGTCTCCAAAGTGAACAAGTGTCAAGTTAATAAGGTGGTGGTAGGCATTGGAGCTTGAAATTATGGGTCACTTTTGATTAAACATTGCTCACAGAAAATAAGCCCTGGCTTTCGGTTGTACAATCCTCACTATCATATGCAAGAATTTAAATGCCAGCACTTATTAAAACTAGCCTGAGCAATAGCTGGGAACCACCTTGGGGATGGTACATTAGGAAAAAAAAGACCTATATTTCTCCTCAAAAATAATTAAAGTCCCACCAATTGACAGGGCAATTGATAGAATTTATTTTAGTATTTTCCTGTGTTTGGCAGAGACAGTACAAGTTAGCAGACAGATCACCAAATATCTAAACTCAATCATATTAACCGTGATTTGGCACAGTGAACCACCATCTCTGAGTCTCTACTTCCTCATTCTGAAATGCTCAGACCCACCTGGATTTGCTCTGAGTATTAAATATGATAACTTACATAAAAGAACTAAATCTCATGCCTGGGACACATCCAATCCTAGGTACGTGGTTCTCAGCAGTAATTTAAGCTTCCATACCAGCACCTGGTATGCAATGAGAACTCAATAAATGGTAGCTACTATTGTTACTTTTTAAGTTATTTATGATTACACTTGTTAGTTATTCTATTATTACTAATATAATTAGTACTATAGTACTATATAGTACTATAGTAATATAACTATTACTATTAAGTAATATAACTATTACTATTCTACTGCTTTACTCAGGATAAGGCAACAGGTTGAGGATTTTTTATAAATGTTATTATAAAGCCCCAAGAAGGAATTGCCTCTGCTCTTGATTCACTTAAATTTTTACATATTTTTATTGATTTTTATATTGAAATTCTCCTCTCAATATGTTTTAACTGTAATCCTTATTTATGGGGCCCAAGACCCTAGCATCTGGTAATAAGTTGGTTATTAAAAGGTGACATGATTTTTTATTAGAAAATCAAAATCAATAAATCATATTTTTTGTCCTTAGCAGAGGTTAAATGAACAAATCATCTACAAAATAAGGTTTTTACACCACTATGAAGCTTATACTTTCAGCAATAAAATGGAGTTTTTTAGCCTTCCACTGTTAGTATATGCTGGAAAACATTATTGGTTTAAATCCAGAGTTGACAAGACGCTATATCAGAATACTGGGGTAATGGCAATTGCAGCATCTTCTGCAAAGAACTGGAGGCTTCCAGGCACAGGAAGAAGGTCCTACTGGGAGATTTCAAATCCAAGATTTGGGGAGAGCTTCAGACACCAGCATGGAGAGGAGCTGTTTTATATTCAGCCCCTGTAACACTCCAATTAATTTAATCATTTATTCACTCACTCATGTCTCTTTAATGACTAGATTCAATGATGAGTGATTGATTCCTTTATATAGAAAGGCCAATAAAGTCAACTTTCTTTTCCCTTCCCTCCTCTGCTCTCTTCTTCCCCCCTCCCCTATTCCATCCTTCCTTCCTTCTTCTGTTCTCTATCCCCATCTCTTTCTTTCTTTCACCAAGTCCTATACTTGAGATTGTTCAAATAATAAATATTTAAGATGCTTTGAAATCTCATTTTAAAGAAAACTCTATAGTAAATTTTCTCTCATACATATTAGTGAAGTTAATGTTATTGATCACTGAAGCTAAACAGCAATCCCCTGTGTTCATTAAGGGAGGAAAAACAGTGCATAAATCAGGTTACCTTTGGACAAGTGGAACTTGCAGTTGTTGTAGTTGGGACAGTGGGGAAGGGCATTAATCAGGGAAACAGTATGAGTGAACTGTGGAGGATTAACTTATTCATAGACTTGATCCCCAGACAGGCATTAGTGTAATTGTAAGTAAGTGTGGCAAACCCAAAGTCCTCTGTAACTAGCTGCCATATTCATGGTTCTAACCTGGTGAGATGAGTGGGTAAATTCATCATTAGGATTAGAGGTACCGGGGCGCCTGGGTGGCGCAGTCGGTTAAGCGTCCGACTTCAGCCAGGTCGCGATCTCGCGGTCCGTGAGTTCGAGCCCCGCGTCGGGCTCTGGGCTGATGGCTCAGAGCCTGGAGCCTGCTTCTGATTCTGTGCCTCCCTCTCTCTCTGACCCTCCCCCGTTCATGCTCTGTCTCTCTCTGTCCCAAAAATAAATAAAAAACGTTGAAAAAAAATTAAAAAAAAAAAAAAAAAAAGGATTAGAGGTACCAGTTCTGGAATGCTCAGGGAGAATGCTCAGTTAAAAGCAGAAATGTTGTGGGTATAGGGCCAAGTGCTAGGTATGGGAGAAGGTAAGAAAAAAATAAAGTTAAGATAAGAAAATACCCCCCCCACACACCCACACACAAGCAAAAGAGTCAGAATTAGCAACAACTGGATTCAAGTTAAATCTCATCTCATTAGTCACTGCATGAGTTTAATCATTAGTTAATACTTAGGAGTGTATCTTCGTCTATAAAATGAAACTAATGTTAATAGCTTCTTATCTGCTTTGTTCAATTTATTTACTAACTACTATGTGCATTTTTCAGAGAGGCCTTTACTATTGTTGGGAAAATGAGATATGTGAACATATACTTAATAATTATATACTGTATAAAAATATGACATGCCATAAAAGACTATTTGAAAATGACAAAAAAACCCTTTAAAATGTTATTTTCTATACCTTAGTTAAATAAATCTCTGCCATTAAGACAAGGTCAATAACCATGCAAGATATATGTATTCTCTCTCTCTCTCTCTCTCTCTCTCTCTCTGTCTCTCTCTCTCTCTCAATTAACTTAATTCTCAACCTACAATGAAACTTAGGGAAAAACTGAATGGATATAAATAGTCGGGAGTAATTGTAGTTACAAATCTGCATCTAGATTCCTGTGTTGTTTCATTTATTAAAACACTTCGGTCTTTGGTTACGATAGAAAAGACAGAGTTTATTATTTTTATTATTTATTTACTTACTTACTTAGAAAGTGTGTGCATGTGAGAGAGAGGGGCAGAGAAAGAGAATATTATTACTCAGGCTCCAGGCTCAGCACAGAAATGGACATGGGGCTAAATCTCATGACCAGGAAATCATGACCTGTGCTGAAATCAAGAGTCAGATGCTTTACCAACTGCATCACCCAGGTACCCCAGTCCTTTTCAAAATTAGAACCAAGTTTGTAGATCTTGGTGGAAATAACTAACAAAATAATTAAGGAAGGTAATGGGAAAATTTTCTACTTTCTGGAGGCAGATCATTTGAGTAAGAGGCTTATTCATCTTGCTACAGTTGCACTACATAATATGAAATTATTTGGCTCAGTATTTTATTCCTGCTTATCTGACATCAGCCACTCTATTTTAAATCCAGTGCTAGTTAATCCCTACAGAAGCTGATATTCTGCTACTCAGATAATGCAAATAAATCCAAACAGCAAATGATTACCCCATGAAACAGATACATATGCCATGGACTATGACCATGTCATAGTCAAGGTATTTCCAGGCAACTGTTAAGGAAAACACAGAATTTCCTGTATTTCCAATGATCTTAAGCGCAGGAAAAATGTTTTATTCAAAGATATGTACATTGTCCTCCATCAACATCTAGGCACCAAAATGATAGATGGTAACAATGATGGTTAATTGTCTTAAAGAAGAATTGCCAAGTACTGATCTTGTTTGATCCCCACATACAAGGTGAAGGCATCACCCGAAAGACATATGTAAAGTAATTAAAGGTCCAAGAACTCTTGTCTGTCAGCATGACAGGACATGAGACATCAGCAGTTGTTCTGGAGTGAATAAGTGGACAAATCCTTGAGAGTGGCTGAGTTCCTTGTGTATGACAGTCAGTGAATAAGGTGGGCCAGTAAAAAGAAAATGGGTTACATAATCAGTGCGTAGCAAAGTGGCATAATGCAAGAGATTGCATTATGCAGGGCTATCTCTATATTATTCTATATTATTCAGGCTCCTGAGAAAAAATTTAGGGTGAGGTGCATATTTATATAAATAATTTGAACAACCTAAGTTCTAGTAGCCCAATCTGATGTGATCCTGTGAAAGAAATACTGACCAGACAAGCATGCTCACCAGATTGTCCTTTAGAACTGCACCTGGTCACGGTTCTAGGACAACTCCACTGATGCCAAGTCCTGGATATCGTCAGGGCATCAGGTAAACCTCACTTGGAAGAGGTAGTAAGGGAATGGTTGGGAAGGTTGAAGAATATCTTAAAGGAAGGATATAAACAGAGATCCAAGCATCCATGCATTGTGTTCTGATCTCATCACATCCCACTTAGTGGGCACTGCTGCTCTATCTTCTCTTTGGTAGAAAATGTCCAGGAAGCTTACTCCAAAATCTGAGACCTAGAATTTCAATGCCAGGGATAAGGGTTCAGCCACCCTAGATCTAAGGGTGATACTAGGAAGGAACTGTCTGAAAATGTCCCACACTGAGTTCTTTTGCTGAGGGCATATGATAGGTCACATTTTCAAGCAACAAATTTACACTTTTTTCAGTGAACAGAGTATTAATGATATTCAAAGTAATAGGAGGAGCTGTAGTAGCAACAATGGCAATTGTAGGTATAGTAATAATGATTGGATAATACTTAAAATAGAAAGTATTAACCACTTTGGATTGCATAATACTTGTGCTATATGTGCATTCATGAATTTAGTATTTTCAAACATCACCTTGTTACTGATAACCAAGGCTCAGAGAGACAAATTAACTTCCCCAAAGTCACACAAAATATGTAGTAGAGTACTTTATCATCTCAAATCATCACAAGAAGGGTGTGTATAATACCATAAGGTATTTTGAGAGAGAGACCACATTCACATAACTTTAATTATATTATTATAATTGTTCTGTTTTATTATTAGTTATCATTGCTAGTCTCTTACAGTACTTAATTTGTGTGTTAAATATTATCATAGCTATGTATATATAGGGGGAAAACATAGTACATGTTGTTATATGGTGTGTGTATATATATATGTGTGTGTGTGTGTGTGTGTGTGTGTGTATCTATATATAGATATATATACACACACACACACACACACATACTTACATACATATATATAACACCAAGTAGCGCTTGGTATTATCTGAGGTTTCAGGCACCCAGTGGGGGTCTTGGAATCTATCCCATGGATAAGGGTGGACTACTATACCGCAGGTGGTGGTCTTGCAATTATTTAATGGGCCGCTGTGTACTCTTCATACAGTTAATAATACCTTCATATGGGATTAAGTCCAACTAGACAAAAAAGACACTTAATCTTGTCTTTAGATATTTCTCTTATTGCACCTCCTGCTGAACTATAATCACACCTTAGGTGTTAAGACCCACTGACTCAAGGGAATTTCCTCCAATAGAATATTTTTCTCTTGCTGTAAACAACGGAAGCATTGCTCCCTGAATCTTTAGTATGTTTGATCCAAATGTTCTCTTGACTATTTTTTAAATTTTGTTTAATGTTTATTTTTTAGACAGATAGAGAGACAGAGTGCAAGTGGGGGAGGGACAGAAACAGACAGAGGCACAGAATATGAAGCAAGCTCCAGGCCCTGAGCTGTCAGCACAGAGCCCAATGCAGGGATTCAAACTCATGAACTGTGAGATCATGACCTGAGCCTTAAGGCTCACTTAAGTGAGCACTTAACTGACTGGGCCACTCAGGCACCCCCACCAACCCTTGACTAACTTCTAATGGTCTCTAAGAACCCACTCAGGAGGGCATTATCACTGCCAGAAAATATTTTCTGAATTTTGTATAATGGGCTAGGTACTCCTTATATTCTTAGCATTTTAGCAACATTCATCAAACTGAATTTTTATTATCAGTTTGCTTATCTTTGTTTTCCACTGGGGTTGAAGTTCCTTGAGGGCAAAGCCTATGTTTCATTCGTTTTCCTATGTCTAAAACGAATCTCTTACTCTCTTTGGAACTCACTCTCTTCATCTGCAAAATGATTGTAATGTTCTTTGCTCCTGACAGCTTAGAGAGTGAGGTGGAAAACCAACCTAAGTCAACAGACATAAAATTGGTATATTAACAATGAAAGATCACCTATGTGAAAGGGACTATATTCCAATTCCTAGCATATGGTAGACTTTCAATAAATGTTGGTTGTTGATAATGCTAAGTGCAGCATAAGCAATATGTGTTTCCTAAGAAGGTTAGTCTCTATTCAGATATTTAGATTCTATCAGGACCTAGAGATAGCAATCCTATCAAAAGGCCATGCATATTTTGGTCTACAAAATCATCAGTAATAAATAAAACATTGTTCTGTTGGCCTGTTGAGGCAATAATTACTCAAAATTAAGAAGTTTCAGCTTGGCTTTCTCCTAAACAGTACAACAACAATTTTGGATCCAAAGATTCTTCTATCATTGTGTTACATATCTCAGTTTTGCATGCATGCATTCACCATTTACTGTGTAATAGACAAGAATCTAAGTCGTGAGGAAACATTTAAAGATCTGAAACTGCCCTTTCTATCAACCGTCCCACTGATACATTGAGGAGATAGGTTGAAAAACAACAAAACTAAAAACAAACAAACAAACAAAGAAACAACTCACAGGTAATCAGGGCTCCAAGGTGGGTTTTCATTGGGTGGAATTGTAGAAACAAAAGGGAGAATGTTTCAAAAAGCATTGCAGCAGGAGGCCAGAGCAAGGCCTCACAGAAGGATAACACCTTACATGGATTTAAAAAATGATTGAGAAGGTATAGGAAGAATTTTTTTAAGGATAGGGTCAAGGATTCCAGAGAGACTTTTCCAGCATGCCAAAGTAAAGGTGGCAAAGAGAGACTGCATGAAGCATTTAGCATTTAGGAAAGTACATGAGTTTTTGAACCCAGGACCAAGCATCTATAAGAAATTGTTGTTTATGTGGTGAGACTAGAGAGAGTTTCTGATGCCCTTCTATGGTATCCTGTAAGCAAAGAGGGAAGCCTAGCAGACTTCTCAGCAGAGTTATATGAGCAAGCAAATTATTAGATTTTTACTTAATGAGAGTAGTGAGGGGAATGGGGGATCTAGACATAGGTAAAAAGGCTAGTACACCTGAGGCTTAAAGAATATAATAAAAATCAAGGCTCTAGAAGGCTTATAGTGCTTTTTTAAAAATTTTTAATATAAAATGATTAAATTTTCTGTTATTTATTTTATTAAGGAATCATTTTATGAGTTAAATCTTATAATAAGATTTGTGGTATGCCAACTCTAATCTTTGGGGAGAGGTGCCTGCCTCACTGTGTTAAGAAAGATTCTGAGGTTCTAACCGAGGTTCTAACCAAGCTTCAGGAGAAAAGAAAACTTGATTGAAGGGTAATGTATGTAATGGCCAAGGTAAAAAGGGATGGTGACACAGTGAACCATATATTTACATCTCTGTTTTCCATGTATTTTAAATATAATAAAACAGAGATGTTCATGTGTTAGGCATAATGTAGGAATTTCAGAGTTTTCACTGGTCATTCCTTACTGTTCTACCTTACTCTACCTAATAACATATGCCCAATCACCTCCTAGAATATTTAGGTCTCTGAAAAATATAGCTTGAAAAGTAGCTTAAAAATGCTGTGGGGTGCTTGGATGCCTCAGCTGAGTAAGCGTCCAACTTCAGTTCAGTTCATGATCTCTGGGTCCCTGAGTTCCAGCCTGGCATCAGGCTTTGTGCTGACAGCCCAGATTCTTGAGCCTGCTTCAGATTCTTTGTCTCCTCTCTCTGCCCCTCCCCTGCTTACACTCTTTCTCTCAAAAATAAAATAAACATTAATTTTTAATGCCCTTATTTCATAGATGGGAGAACTATCTTCTGATGGTTTAGTTGCAAATAGCTATTTTCATGAAGACTTACTCAAAACTAGGGTTAATGCATTGTTTTTAACAGATTTTGCAATAACAAAGGATACTAGGTGAAGGATTCTCATCTCAATGATTTTAAAAACACAGCTTCTGACTAATGAAATACCTTACAATTTCTAATTGGTTTAGCTGTCCCTAGTCCATCTTAGGTGAATAATATCATTTAAATATTTTCGGTAATTTTCCTTTAACAGGCTTTTAAACTTAATGTTTCTGCCTTGCTTCAGGACAACATCTTTTAATTGCTCTAAATTATCAGTGATGTCTGTAGCATTTTCACTGAACATGGATTGATTTCAATTAACTTTCTCACGCTTTTGCATAAAAGCAGTCTTTTTCAATTTGCCTAATTGGATCACACAACCTCTTAGAGCTGAGGAATGACAGTCCTTAAAAGGTTAGAAAAGGAGACACAATCAAGGTTGTTTACTTCCCAATGTCTCCTTTTGGACTTTCCAGTTCTGCTTGATCAAAGAAAGCCATTGGCTAAGAATGTAGGTTAGAAAGTTGAAATAGAGTATCCCACCAATGGAGCCCTTGGTATTTCCCAGATTAATTTTAACTGTACAGGGATGACCAAAAATAATTTGCTATAGTCTGTTCAAACACTTCTGCCATAATTAGAACACTGTCCTTTTTCCATTTTCATCTGCCTGTGCATATGGTAGACACAATAGGCTCTCAATGTCTGTGCTCATCTGTATACATTCCAGGTGGTGGGTAGAAATCTGCTGGTATTTTTACACAGGATGACTCCATTATGACTACTGAGTGTTAAGAGATTGGGGCTGAGAGCACAGTGACGAGCAATTGTGAAAAAACAGGCAGTACAAAAAAAACAGGAGACCTAGAACCTTGGCCATCACAGGAACTGAAGCAATAGAAGTCAAGGTAGGAAAAAGTAGTTGGTGCAAAACTGAAAGAGTGAATTGAAATGAAAAAAAAGTGAATGTCACAAGGGTAAAGGAAGTTTTTTGTTGTTGTTCAGTTTGGTTTTAGTGGCATGTCTAATGAATTCAAGAGAATCAAATGAAAAAGAAAATACTAAGAATTTAAGGGAGTTAACTCAGAAGACTAGATATAAAATTAGCATGCAAAAAATCAGTTTCTTAAATAAAAAAACAAAGAATAACATAGTGAGGATGAAGACATCTTATTTAACCTCCCATGAAAATATATTACAGTTGTGAGTAAAAAGTGAAAGATTTGTGTGATGACAAAAAAGAATACTCAAATATGTAAAAAAAATGATCATTATTTCGGGGTAAAACTCAATGTTTCAAAGAAATGAACTCTCCTTAAATCAATCTAAAACTTTAACACAATTGTAGAATAGTTATCAGCAGGACTTGGTAATCAGAAATAAACAAGCTGCTTCTAAATAATAAGCATGTAGGAATAGTGAGATAAACGTGGGAAAAATAAGAACACACCTTGTTAAGTAATAAAAGAGATTTAAAAACTATTATATATGTACACATACATATGCTAGTTGGCAATTTTGTTACCTTTAATTAATCAGTAACTAACAGTTAATTATTGACACATTAAAATTACTTATTAGATTACAACCTGATCAATTAATTATATTATTTAAAATTGTCAACTCATATCCATTCATCTTTATACCCAATAAATTCCAGATTAATCATGGATTTATATTTAACTAAAAATAAAAACATTACTAAAATAATTGTAAATTATGTTCTTCATTACAAATAGAGATTTTCCTAAGTAAGAAATACATCCCTAAAGTCACTCAATAAAGATTGACAATGGCTACATAAAAATTCAGCATTTCTGTTTTGAAAGACAAACATACCAACAGAAAAATAAAGCTGAAACCAATCAGAAAGTTAGGAAAGTGTCCTGTGTTTGTTGTTGGTAATATGAAAAGTTATATACACCAACTCAAAATTAAAGGAATAAAAACTAAACCAAGAAACAAGATACTATTTTCCCACCTATTTATAAAGATAAACTTTTTCTCGTGCAGGTATGATAAGTATCAACATTAAGTTACATGGAGGCAATAGATCCTATGTATCTAATGCGCAGATATGTATTGAAAACCTCACACAGATCATTAATTTCTGTATGTTTGTAAAGGCAAGAGACTGTGTATTATTTTGCTAGGGTTGCCATAAGAAAATACCACAGAGTTGCTTAAACAATATAAATTCATTGTCTCAGTTCTGAAGGCCAGAGGTCCAAGATCAACATGACAGAGGTTTGGTTTCTTCTGAAGTCTCTCTCTTTGACTTACAGATGACTGCCTTCTCAGTGTGCCCCCACATGGTCTTGCCTCTGTGTTCCTTGTGTCCCTCTATAGGTCTAAAATCCCTCTTCATTTTAACTGAACTGCCTCTTTAAAGCCCCTGTCTCCAAATACAGTAACATTCTGAGGTCCTGGGTGTTAGGGCTTCAGCATGTGAATTTTGGGAAGACACTTCAGCTCATAACAGACTGTATGTAACCTAACTAGTCATCAATATAGTACTATTTAAATAAATCATGGTGCATCTATACAATAAGTACTGTATAGCCATAATAAATAATCTATGCATGCTGACTTCCAGCACTTTGAAAGATGCATAAGGAAGTAAGGTAAATAATAAATAAGGAGAGTAAGGTATGGAAAAGTAAAATATGCTAATGTATTATAAAAGCACAGAGCCAAACAGGCCACAAGTCTATCTTTGGTTTGCTCGCGCTCTCTCGCGCGCTCTCTCTCTCTCTCTCTCTCTCTCTCACACACACACACACACACACACACACACACACACACACACACCTTTGTCTTATCCTAGGAAGGCTAGATGGAGGACTGATTCAGTTGTAGAGATGACACATATTGTGGCTTAGGCGTGGCAGGGAGACTACTTTGTAGGGCTTATTATTTTTTAAAGTGTAGGCAATATTTTAAAAAGAAAGAATGGAAAAAAAATGTTTAAGAGATGGAACGATTCTAAGATTTGTAGCCTGTAGAAAAATTGATGGTGATGCCCTTAACTCAGAAAATTAATGCAGAATTAAAAAATAAAATAAAATGAATGTGCGGAAGTCAGCAGCCATGACACTCAAGCTCTTCTTTCTAAAGACCTTTGCGATGATATTGTTATGGTGTCATCCTTCTGGTATTTCAAGTAATTAAATCTTCTTCAGTAAGGTCATGCCCATGTAATATTGAACTCCATAGTAACGTCAGTCCTATTATATTGAGCCGCCAATGTGTTACTCCACTTGTGAGACCATATTCCGCTAGACTACACTACAGACACATTAAAATATGAGTGGAATATTAATTTGACCATCACTCCACTACAGAATATGTCATCTGTATCTATTGTAATGCATTGTGGCTTTCTTCAGGGGCCTAGAAAACTTTTTGGTATTGTTAATAAGTTTCTGCCGTCTCTTTGATGTCGGTAGATATTTAATTTAATTATCAGGGTTGAATGAATTTGGTGCTGCTGAGTGATAGCTAGCTACTCTGTGGAACTGCAGCAGTCCACAAACAAATTAGTTCCCCAGATGTGGAGACTTATAAATAACCACACCAGTGCTGTCTCGGAATAAAGAGAAGACAGGCGCTGTATGCAGTAACTGAGTATTTTCTGAAATGGTGGGAATGGCATTTGGAGGCAGAGAACAGTTTAAGTTTTGCATTTAGAGGAATACTCCTCAAGTAACTTTCTATTTTTAGCCTACTGGCTAATCAGTCATTAATTTGGTAATTTAACTGCATTCAACTCTTCGATATGCCTTGTGTCCATTCTCCAACTCATGGCAAATGCCCTTGTTCAAATAGTTCCTTAACCATCTTCCCTATTCCAGACTCATCCATTGAAATCCTGCTACTAGATTAAAATTTTGTAACAAAATACATCTAATCTTGTACTTCCTTTGCCCAAAGTTACTTCAAGGTTTCCTGTTGGCTAACGGAAAAAAACTCAACTCCTCTGATTCCTTTAACAAATACTTCATAATCTCGTTCGTGTTTTTCTATTATCACCCCCATGCATTTCCTCCTTTGTATTTTATACTCTGGCAGGCCTAAAATATTCTCAGTGTTCTATCTGCATCAAATATATTTTTAGACTACAGAGATCCTGAAGGAACTGTGTTTCAATCGAAGTACCTAACAAACTCTCCCATACTAACTCGATATTTTTTCATTTATTTTTTTCTCTTAAATTTTAACTACTAAAATATGAAAAACTCCAGCCATTAATAACTTAAGAAAATATCTGCAACATTTTACCAAAAGGATACCTACTACAGAAGGAAAGGCATATACAATGGAAGACTAGGTCTAGCTTGGGTTAGCATCATTATACTGTTAGCAGCCTAACTAATGTCACCCTCTTGTCACACTGCCATACTGTCATAGTTGCTGACAGAGCTGACATTCAAGCCTTGGAACATAGGAAAACAAAGTGAGAAAGCTGTTGTATTAATTTTGAGCATAGTGACTCTCGTTGTTTATTTGTTAGGATCTGATTAATGTTTCTGCAGATACAGAAAGTTGTTTTCTTTGGTTTTCCTTAAACTAAAAATGGCATTGGCTTCCCATTTATTGACAATCCAGATGTAGGATACCACAGTGATTCAACTATTATCAAGCCCAGGTGGAGTGAAGGAGTCAACTATTGCCTGGAGGCTGGATGAATTTCCTGTATGCAAATAGTCAATGCCTTTTGCTTCATTTTCCGACATTACAAGTGGCCATGGTAATGAGAGAGGGAATAAGATCACTACAACTTAGGTGTGGTATATATGATATTTCTCTTCTCTAGAGTTTGCTGAAAAGGGTTCTAAATTCTATTTGGACTAAGAAAAGAGTTTCCCTGGTTACAAATCTAGCGTGTTTAAGTGTCATAGAGGCATTTAGAGTGACAGATGTCAAGAACATTTGTGCAGTCTTTTGTGAGACAGATTTGAAACAGAAGGTTATAAAATACCAGTTGGGCTTCAGAGCTCCCCATTTCTTCTTGATTATCTGTATGCTATTCTACTTGTGTGCAATAGCCACTCCTGTTTCGATCCTGGCACATTTCTAGTAAGCCTTTGAGCATCAGCAGAACTACTTTCTTTACAAAGCCTCCATTCACTCCCCTACAAAGACGTTGTTTTATCGTCCACTATGTCCTTATAGCATCAAAAGATCAATCATCTTATTGCTTATCTTTACATTTGGAGGGGCTTGCATAGTTTCCTGGCATGTCGCAGCTACTCAATGTGCACATTAAATAAATTCTAGAATCACTCAATACACAAGTGAGTTAAAGAATAAATTAGTGAAGATGAGTGAAAACAATTTCTCCTGCTCTAGTGCTATGCTGAAGAGAAGGCAATTACCATAAATACATACAAATGTTGACTAAGTTTGTCAGAGGTAACTGGGATCTCCCTAATCAATGTTTAATTGTTTAGCAATAAGTAACTGAACACTTAAAGTAAATAAAATAAGCAGAAGAGAAGCACAGAGAGAGTAACCAATATAATCTCCAATTGTCAGTCTCTGGGTGGTCTTGAACAAAATGTTTCTGAGCTTACCTCAGGTCTTGTTCTAGGTTATTGGCTATGCACAAGGATAATACAAGAGAAAATACAGAGTATATAGGGTTTCTGTGCTGGAGAGGTAGTTAAGGTTCAGATCTAATTAAGAATAGGAGGGAATAAGTGAGGTGTGAAGTCAAGATTCATTCATGTATGTATTTCTGGGATGTTTCCACCAGCCAAGGAGTGCAGACCCCTGAAATGAAGTAATAAAATCAGAGACAGATGAAATGAAGGGACCGAGAAATGAGACCCTGAGAACTAAACTAAGAGCCGAACAACTTATTTCTGGCACGTAGAGTTTTGCTAACTTCTTATTTAAGGCACTCAGTAAGTGCCTCCCTAGTTTTTTCTGTAGAGTATCCCATAGAAGCTTCTAGCTTTAAAAATAATAGATTTGCTAACAATTTTAGTTTCAAAATCAGGCAAAGCAGATGGACTCAGTGGCAGAAGAGTTTTATTATTGATTATACAAGTTACTGAATTTTCTCCTTTGAAAAAATTTCATCCCACTAAAACTCATTAGTTTCACCTGAAAAAGACAGGGTAGTGTGATCGGATTAGCTTATAGCAATGATTAATGATAGTAATCACAGCTAGTATTTATTTGGGGTTTCCTAAGTGACAAGGACTATACTAAGAGTTTCACATTCATTACTTAAAATATTCCTTAGCATAACCCTTTGAATCTGGACCTGATTTAGTATGGCCATTTTATAGATGAAGAAACTGAAGTTAAGGGTAATGTTGGAATTTTAGCTATAAGGAGTTCTTAACTTTGGAGCCCACATCTTTCTTCAGGATCTATTCTGAAAACACCAACCATATATTTTGTGTTTCTTAAAAAAAATCCTGTTCAATTATTCTGATTCATTATCCACATCAATATGTTTTTCATCCTTTGTCTTGATTTTTAACTTGTTCTTGTTTTAAAAGTAGGGCCTCTACATATACCTTTCTGTATGAGTATAAGCAGCTACTGACTTCTCAGAAGTTAACACTGCAAAACGCCAACTTCAATGGCTTGATAACAAAGTTTTTACATTCTTGGTATATTTACAAATTTTGCTAAAATCTATTTTTAGCTAAACAAAGAAATTATTCATAAATATATTGATTATACCATCAAATAATAGAAGCATGAAGATTTTAACCCAGGCATATTTTTCCCAATATAATGTAAATATGTTTTTCAATATCTCAAAAATTATACATTATGCACTGGTGCCTGGGTGTATCAGGAGGTTAAGTGTCTGGCTTTTGGCTTCTGCTCAGGTCATGATCTCACAGTCCCTAGGATGGAGCCCTGGATAAGGCCAGGGGCCGACAGTGCAGAGCCTGCTCAGGATTCTCTCTCTCCCTCTATCTCTGCCAGTCCCCTGCTTGCTCACTTGCTCTCTCTCTCTCAAAATAAACTTAAAAAAAATTGTACATTATCCAAAAAAGAATAATTTGCATCATTGGAGCGCAGACAACTAAGTTTATGGTATTTAATACCAAGGCAAACAGGCAGCAGAAATGAGACTTTTTTCTTTTTTAATGTTTATTTATTTTTGAGAGAGAAAGAGACAGAACTCGAGAGGGGAAGGGCCAGAGAGAGAGCGAGACACAGAATCTGAAGCAGGCTCCAGGCTCCAAGCTGTCAACACAGAGCCCGACATGGTGCTCAAACTCACGGACCATGAGATCATGACCTGAGCTGAAGTCAGATGCTTAACTGACTGAGCCACCCAGGCGCCCCAAAAACTAAAGTCTTAATCAAAGGTCTTCCAAAAGATTGGTTCTATTCCAGGCCTACTTCTGGTTTAGAAACTTCAAATGTCGACTTCCAGGAATGAATTAGAAAGAAAACTATTTAAGTCAGAGGAAACTCATCCATTCTGGATGTCTGAGCCAAATCTGCTTGGCATTCAGAAGACAGATAGCAAAATGGTGACGGTGTTTGGAAAACCAAGTCCTTTGAGGAATTATCAGAGGAAGTGTAAGTTTCTACCTCCCAGGAAGAGATAGAAGTGTTGAAGTTGCTCTGGAAAACCAGACACAGAAAATAATATGGAAATTTGTGCACTGCACGATGCATCACATCAGAGGGTGGTTTTTCAAACTTAGTATCACTGATATTTGGAGCCAGAAAATTCTTTGTTGTAGGTGCTGTCCTCTTTAGCAGCAACCCTGCCTCTACCCACTAGATGCCAATAGCACCCCACACCCAGCTGTGACAGCACTTTGCCAAATTTCACTACAGGGCAAAGTCTTTCACTGTGCTGCCAATTTAGAGGCTGAATTTCTGACTCCTCTCTAATTCCAAAGCAACACATGTCAATATGTTAAATTTGGTATGATGTATGGGATTTGTTTCAAACTAATAATGTGCTTCCTTTACTATTCTCTCTCCTTTAATGTTTTTTTTTAAATATTCCATAATAAAAACTGGCATTCATTTTAATCCGTTTATAAAACTGTCTCAACAACTGCAAAATAATCGATTCAGAACAGAATGTACTTTGTGTAATCCTTAACAAAGTAACACTAATATAATTAGCAATAAAAAATGGGATGTGGGTAAAATGTTTCTGAGTGCTAATTATCTTATTTGCATAAAAGGGAGTCAATCCATGCTGCCTTAAACATGTAGGGAAAATAATGAGTCTAACCTCTTAATGATTTTAATAATGTATTTTCTTAATTTCTTAGGGATTTTTAAATAAATTAGATTCCTTAATGTGAAAAAAAAAATCTTAAGTGTAGCAATACTTTTAGTTTTTCTTCAGATTTTTTTCTCTTAAATTCAAGTAGAACAAGTGAAGTTCATTAATTTAAAATCCCAGTGGGAGTAAATATCTATTTAGCTATTTTTGCATATATCCATACATTTTTCTATCTTCCTTTTTGTCCTTCCAATCACCCATCCATCATTTTTCTTTTCTTTTCTTTTTTAATGTTTATTTATTTTTGAAAGAGAGACAGGGCATGAGCAGGGGGAGGGCAGAGAGAGAGAGGGAGACACAAAATCTGAAGCAGGCTCTAGGCTCTGAGCTGTCAGCACAGAGCTGGACCTGGGGCTCGAACTCGTGAACCACGAGATCATGACCTGAGTGGAAGTTGGATGCTTAGCCAACTGAACCACCCAGTCGCCCCTAACATTTTTCTTTTTAACCATCCATCCACCCATCCACATTTTTGGTAATATAGATGCTTATATACAACTCTCATTCTTCTCTCTTAGCCTATGCCCCGAAATCCCATATTTCCTATCACATCAAAAGCCAGAAACACATTTGGATGCCCATATCCTCTCTTAAAGTTCCTCATTCCATATATTCTAGGCTTTGCAACTTGACACACTCATATTGCCCCATTTAAGTTTGGCTTTCTGGATACATTTTTATCTCCTGATTTTGAAGAAGTTTACAAAGTTAAAGGTAGAAAATAATCTTAAGGATTATTTAAGTACCAGACCATGACATTCCAGACCTGGCCTTTCAAATATAACAAGCTGCTACCAATCCCTTGAGGGCGGACATTTTGCACTTAGGAGGTACAAATCACTGAGTAAAAGAGTGTGGGAGTGCATAAATGGATATATATTTTATGCATTTATTATGTATGTTCTGTCTCACAGCCAAAGTGATTTGAGGCAGCCTCTGTGTCTGGCTGATAGGCACGGAAAAAGGAAAAACTAATTTTAGACATCTCCTCTTTTAGGGATTGCATCTAACACTGGCCTGTATCAATTAAACTCTGGATGTGTGGGAAATTGTGGGAGAGAGTCCCTTAAGAAATTCTTCATTTAATCACTTAGACAAAAAAAAAAAAAAAAAAAAAAAAAAGATTTTTTAATGGGAGTTAATATTGGTAGTTAACTCATATTATTTTTCCCAGATGGTCATACCATATGAGGCATATCTAACAGGGAGACCTCAAGGTATATGGCATCTGATGGCTTTCTTCCTTCATTTCAGTATGTAACCAAGTTTACCCTTATTGTATTTCCTTTGGACATTTCAGTTGGCTTTTATTGGGTGGAAGCAATGTATTCCAGCCCTCCTTGTTCCCTCTTTTATAAAGCTCATTCTCCTTGTGGATGAGAAAAAGTAGAAAAATAAATATGGGATTTAGGTTTTATAGGGATAGACAAGTTAGATCAACATGATAGGAGCAAACCCTTCCTAAATATCTGTCCTATCCAAACGGAGGATTACTTCAGTCAGAGCTTGAGTGGTATGCCATACACAGGGAAGCATTGTGGTATCACAGTAGCAAACAGAGCATCAGGATGCCTCCATTTATGCAAACTACCTTGAAAAAACAATTTACTCTTCATGATGGAGTACCCTGGCCATAGGCAACACACACACACACACACACACACACACACACACACACGCCAAAGAAAAAAACCTGCCTGCATAAGGAAATTGTGCAATCAGTGTCTGCTATAGACAAAGAAAAACAAGAGAGGAATCTGACAAGAAAAGAAGCAAATTAGCATTTTGGAAGTCTGGAATCAATAGACTTAGACGACGAGTAAAAATTTTCCAGGGCCAGGTGGTCTCAAAATATTAGAAACAGGAATGTCTATTATTTTTTTACATTTTTAGTCTTGTAATATAAACTGATTCCAATGTTCCCAAACCTTCAAGAGAAGGTCCTTACACACAAAGTACTCAATGGCAGAATCATTAGGGGTAAAGAACAGAGTTGCTTTCTTGAGGAGCAAAGCAGTGCTAAAAATGGGACAGTTACGTACAAAAAAAAAAGAATTTCTCTCATTCAGTTGAAGAAAGAAATTAGAAGGATGAATGTGAAGGAAAAATTCAATCAAATCCATAAATTTTCAGAGATGGACACAGAAATTCATCGAAAGGAAGGTAACACCCCAATCCTGTTTTGGTTCAATATCAAAGGACTGTTTGAGGTAACTGATCTCTGAATTATACACTGAGCATCATATAAATCTTTTATAAATGTAAATGAGAGAAAAACTAGATCATCATACTGAATCAGAAACATTACTGGATGAGATTTAGAAAGCGTGGATTTTAATTGAGACCCTGCCACCAATTTTCTCATTGACTTTGGCAAAGTTATGTATCTTTCATGATCTCCAGCTGTAAAATGGGACCATCCAACTAGGTATTCCTTCAAGTCTTTTGAATTCCTACAGGCATTCTGGAATGTGTCAACTGTAGTTAACCCTTAATATGACACAATCAATCTGCCATTGACAGGTTACTACTCCCTCTCAATAGTTCATAAATATTTTCTGTGTTATTTATAGTACTAACATTCATAAAAGAGCTGTCATGAAACATGTGTTGTGAAAAAATAATGTTTTTCTCTTATAGTAGCAATGGATCGGGCTATAAAAGTGATCTCTAAATGAGCAAATCTGATAAAAAGGCATATAACTCTGTATGCTTCATGATCTCCTAGCCATCATACCTATGTGGGGGTTGATTAAGTTTTTTGGACAATGGCCAGCCTCAGAGTTTGGAAGCTGAACAGCTTGCCTCTATTTTAAAGACATCTCACTAGGACACATGTCTGGATGATACCCTTTCCTCTTTTACAGCTACAACTGTCTAATAACATGGCACTTTCTGTAGGCTAGCTCAGCAAATTCTGCTCATTTAAAAAACATCAATCTCCTGGCTGGATTTACCTTTCTTTCAAAGACTGTAATGTGACTGTTTTCATGCTGTGAATTGATAGAGGAAGCATTCAGAGGGGCACTGGGATTCTTAGTGCAAGTAGAAGACTCTATGGTCCTGTCTTTGTCTGACAGGAGAAAACTATTAATTAGCTTGCTTTCTTTTCCATCGTGGTTTCTTTTTCTGATCTCCTAAGAAGCTCAAAAATGGTAAACAGATGCAATATCTGTATCTAGACTATGTCTTAGAGAGTTCAGTGCTTGCTAAAAAGCAGTACCATGGAATGGTCAAGGCAGGAACAAAAAAATTTGGCATCATACAAATGTAGTTTACATCTGGTTCTGCTGCCAGCTGTGTGACCTTGGGCAAACGCTTAACCTCTTAAACCAAGTTTCTAGAGCAGCAAATCAGATACAATGATGGCACTCGCTTCACAGTGTAGTTTAGAATATCAGATAATATATGAACAGTGTTCAGAAAACAGTGCCTGCCACAGCATGACCCTCAATTAACACTAGTTACCATAATTGTTTTTCTTTCTGGCTTTATGTGGATCCCACCATCTTACACAGGTGGATTCAAAATGTCTGACATATAGATACCCTTCAATATATTCTACGTTCCCTTAGCATGGCCATCTTATTTCCTGTCCCCTAGTCAGTTAGCTACCCCAAGGTGAGTCAGGAACATACTGCTTAGAGTCAATTACATGCTTGACATTAAATACTAGGTTGTCTGACTTTCCAACATGCAAGTCTTACAGAAGTATTTATTCACATGCACAAATCCTAGTCCATATAATTTAGTATAAAATGTAGATCTCTCCAAATGCATTTTTGATCTATCCAAATCCAACCAGTATCTATTGTATTATCATCTGAATGGCACACTTTAAGTAAATAAAATATTTCATGTGCCTAAATACTGTCATTAAAACTTCTCAGTTCCGGGGCGCCTGAGTGGCTCAGTTGGTTGAGCGTCTGACTTCGCCTCAGGTCATGATCTCACAGTTCATGGGTTCGAGCCCCGCGTCTGGCTCCGTGCTGACAGCTCAGAGACCAGAGCCTGCTTCCGATTCTGTGTCTCCCTCTCTCTCTCTGCCCCTCCCCCACTCACACTCTGTCTCTCTCTCCTTCAAAAATAAACATTAAAAAAAAATTAAAAAAAAAAACAAAAAAAACAAAAAACTTCTCAGTTCCTATAACAAACTAATTAGTCCTCTCAGATATTATTTCGCTATTTCAATAATTATACTTATTGCATTTTATTGAAACTGTGTCTTTAACAAGTTTGTCTGGTCTTGGTATTCTTCAAATCATGAGTGATGCTCTATTATCCTTGAATCATCTGTGCCAGTAGCTTAATATAGGTCTCCCCAGCTATCTGAAAGTAGATCACTCCTATGAAAACTTTTATAAACTGAAATGGCATCAAGTGAAAAAGCACTTACCATTAGTTTATAGGGATAAATTTTTGAGGGTTCCCAGATCCAAAAAATAACCTCTCTTAGGCTTTTCTGATACCTTAGGACACATCTCGCTAACAGACACACAAAATAAATTGAGATAAGGCACACATGCTCACAGACACAGTTCAAAGGTATGGCAACTAGATGCTGAGATGCTGAGCATGGTTCCCAGGGAAGGAGCTTAGCAGTGCAGCTCTCATTGCTCAAAGCATCTCTATAACGGCTCTCTGCAAACCCAGACGTTAAATGACAATAAATTATTTTTGCTTTTTGCCTTTTCCTGTAAAAGCAAAAATCCTCTTTGGATTTGTGTTGTTAGCAAAAACAGGTACTAATACAGGTCTTTCGTAAAAATGAAGTGGCATAACGAAAACTTTTGAAAAGAGGGGATATCTATATATTAGAGGTGAAATAAACCTAGCTATAAAAATCTTAACTCACAAACCTCAAGTCTAAGAGTTTTCATTCAATTTACTACTTACCTCTAGGCCCTTTTTGTTTTTGATAGTGTGATTAAAGAAAAGACACTGTAGATGATTTTTGTTTGGAGAAGAAATCAACATGATTATGTGTGTAACTGGTCATGTCCAAAACATTCTATGGATGTGATTCATCACGGCTGTTACAGATACCCTTAGCATAGGAAGCAAGATTATTGAACCACAGAATTCTTGGGCAGGAAGATACCTTACATTTTGCTTTTCCCAGTAGTTCTCATACTAATAATAGTAGAATCAAGTACTACTGGGATCACAGTATATTTTCTAAGGCCCAAGAATGTGCATTTTAACATGTTCCCTCAGTGATTCCTTATGCAAAATAAGTTAGAGAAGTACTTATCTTCCACATACTCATGATACAAAGACATGAATGAGATCCAGGAGAGAGAAGATGCTTGGCTAAGATTTCCTTCCCTAAACTCTTTATTCCAAGAACTATTTGTTTTCCTTTTTTTTTTTTTTCTTAATTTGAATTACAGTTTACATACAATGCTATATTCATTTTTTGTGTACAACATACTGATTTGGCAATTCTTTACATTACATAATGTTCACCACATAAGTGTAGTCACCATCTGTCACCATACAATGTTATTAGAATACTATTGACTATATTCTCTATGCTATACTTTTCAACTTCATGACTTATTTATTTTTAATTTTTTTTAATGTTTTTATTTTTGAGACAGAGACAGAGCATGAACAGGGGAGGAGCACACAGAATCTGAAGCAGACACAGAATCTGAAGCAGGCTCCAGGCTCTGAGCTATCAGCACAGAGACCAACGCGGGGCTCGAACTCACAGAGTGTGAGATCATGACCTGAGCTGAAGTCAGAGGCTCAACCGACTGAGCCACCCAGGCGCCCCATGACTTATTTATTTTTTAACTGGATGTGTGTTTATACCTCTTACTCCCCTTCACCAATTTCATCCATCCTCCTCTGGCCTCCTTCTGGCAACCACCACTATGTTCTCAGTATTTATGAAGGTATTTCTGTGTGTGTGTGTGTGTGTGTGTGTGTGTGTGTGTGTGTGTGTGTTTTAGATTCCACATATAAGCGAAATAACTTGGTATTTGTCTTTCTCTATCTGACTTATTTCACTTAGCATTATAATACCCTCTAGGCCCATCCATGTTGTCACAAATGGCAAAATCTCATTCTTTTTAATGGTTGAATAATATTCCGCGTGTGTGTGTGTGTGTGTGTGTGTGTGTGTGTGTGTGTGATCCATCCATCTACAGATGGATACTTGGGTTGGTTCCATATCTTGGCTACTGTAAATAATGCTGTAATAAACACAGGTGTGCATATATGTTTTTGAATTTAGTGTTTCCATTTAATTTTTTTTTTAAATTTTTATTCATTTTTTGAAAGATGGAGAGAGAGACAGGAGACACAGAATCTGAAGCAGGTTAGCAGCACAGAGCCTGATGCAGGGCTCAAACTCGCAAATGGCAAGATCATGACCTGAGCTGAATTATGACACTTAACCGACTGAGCCACCCAGGCACCCCTTGTGTTTTCATTTTTGAGGTCAATAACCAGCAGTGGAATTGCTGTATCATGTGGTATTTCTATTTTTAGTTTTTTGAGGAAACTCCAAAATGTTTACTACAGTGGATGCACCAATTTATATGCCCAGCACTATTTGGAAAGAACTTGGCCAATAGGAAACATAAACTGTTCCACCTTGTCCTGTCAATTGCTTAGTGTGAGCTGATCAGTCAGATCACATGGTCTGTACCTAAAACATCAGGGAAGACTTCTCATTTATTCTTTCCTAGGATGTAAATTCAAACACAGAATTCAGCATTTTATAATTACTTGGTTAGGCTTAGAATCGATATCTTTAAGAGGAACACACACACACACACACACATGCTTTAAAGTTTGGGAAACAAAGCAAAATTTTGTTATTGGATTATGTCCTGTCTTTATCAGTCAGACCAATTTGCTCATAAATCTTTGGATAATTGGCTCTGCTGTGTCCTAACTCTGTGAAACCCAGCTCTCTGCAGAGATGCTTTATACAATGTGACCTCCCTAAGGATATTTCTCTGAGTTTTGGTCTTACATGTTCTCTAAAACTTTTCAGCCTAAAAATAATTATAAGAACTGATGGCTAGTCAGAAAATGTGGACTTGAACTGCTCATCATAAAACCATGTTTTAAAGGAACAGTTCTTTTGATTGCAAGGTTGAAATAGCACACTGCAAATTGATGAGTACCAAATACACATTTCAGATTCAGACTTCTTCCCAGACCTGTCTCCAGGATATCTAAACCCCGGGGCAGAGAAGACATTACCTCTCCTTCAAGACTTTATTAATTTTACTTGGCAGAGTCGTTTTCAAAAACACATATGCGATCTGCCTTCTTCCTTTCCTTTCCTCTTTCCCCCCTCTCTTTCTCCCTCTTTTCCTCTTTCTCTTCACGTTTCTTTATGCTTTCTTCCTTTCAGTGTTCCCTATAATTTTAAGCATGAGGTTTAAACTTTTCATTTTTATTATTATTGAGGGAAAATTCATAGAATATAAAATAAACCATTTAAAGTGAACAATGTAGTGGCATTTAGTATATCCACAATATCGTGCAAATACTATCTCTAACTCCAACATATTTACATCACTCAGAAAGGAAACACTATGCCCATTAAACAATTATTCCCTATTAACCCTCTCACTCCAGCCCCTGCAGACAGCAATCTGTCTTCCCTATGGACTTATCTATTATAGACCTTTCAAATAAATGGAATCACATTCTATAGGACCTTCTCTGCCTGAATTCTTTTATCTAGTATAATATTTTTTATATTTATTTATACTGTAGCCATATATCTGTATTCTGTTCCCTTTTTATGGCTGAATAATATTCCTCTGTATGTACATGCTACGATTTGTTTACCTATTCATCTGTTGATGGATATTTGAGTTGTTCCCACATTTTGACTATTATGAGTAGTACAACTACGAACACGGGCATGCACCTCTTTGAGTATCTGTTTTCAATGACTTTGAGTCTATTCTTAACAGTGGAATTGCTGGATTATGTGGTAATTTTGTGTTTAACTCTTTGATGAACTGCCAAACTGTTTTCCATAGCAGATGAACCATATTCTACTCCCACCAGCAAAGTACAGGTATTCAAATTTCTCCACATCCTCCCCATGTTATTTCTTCCTTCCCTTCTTTCTTTCTCTTTCTTTCCTTTACTTTCCTTTTTCTTCTTTCTTTCCTTCCCTTCCTTTTCTCCCCCTTAATTCCTTTCCTTCCTTTCCTTTCCTCCTTCCCTTAATTTCCCTTCCTTCTCTGTCTCTGTCTCTCTTCTTTCCTTCTTTCTTTCTTTCCTTCCTTCCTTTCTCTAGTGTAACCACCCTAGGTTGTTTCCTCTGCCTGGGGCATATTTGCTTATATTTCCCCTGACAGTTATTAGTTCTTGGAGATTGATCTCCGATATCAACTTATTTTACATCTTCTCTTTTAGGTTTGGATTGGTTTTCTTTCGAGAAATTATGATATCTCCCTTTATTTAATCATATAATCTTGTTTATGCCATTCTGCATTGTTTTCATTATATTCTTCTCTACTTCCTCTCTCCATTTGATTTTAAACTTCTAAAGGGAAAAATCATCCTCTTTCCTTTATGGAACCACACTTCCCAAATTTGATCATGGCACAGTCATCTTTATACTCTAAGTCTTTACATAACATTTACAGGATGTTCAAAATTTGAACATGGCTTACAACGCTGTGTTCTAGCCCTGCATCCCTTACCCTCTCCCACTTCTACACAATTCCCATTTTCTTTCCTTGCCTTCTTTTTCTTTCTTTTTCTCTCTAATTTTCCATTTGCCCCCTCTTCTCTCCTCTCTTCTCTGAGTCTTAGCCTGCCATCACTCACTCTTGTCACCTCACTCAGTGGTTCTCTCTTGTGCAATCTCTCATCCTCTCTGCAACATACACTCCCTTTTAGTTCTTCCAGTGCCCTTTTGCCCTTTGTCCCTCTATTCACCCCTATTTCCTAAACTAAGAAAGCCATCTCCCATCCCACCTCCTTACACAGTTGACTATTTAGCATACTGCACATCTCAACATGTGCTATCTAAGGGATGCCTCTTCTGAAATCTTAGACAAATTCCTTTCTGATATTCCTTCTCAAAGTTGTGCATCGACTCATTTTTAAGATCCTCTCTTGAGAAAAATCTATAAGTTAGGCTTCAGCCAAATTGTGAAGAGGTACACAGTTTTCTTTCCTATAAGGCAAATGGGTTGTGGGATTCGGGGTACAACACTGAACATACTGAAATAAAACAATAACCAAATGATATAAGGCACCTCAAACGTGCTCTGCAAAGGAGTAAGGTGAATGCCAGATTTTATGTCATTATCTCTTGACTCTGTTCATCCAATTATTCTTCACAGGTACATGGTAAAGTTAGTGTCACTTCAATGGTAGCATGGGGGATATACCATTAATTCAATAATAAGGTTAAAAATCCTAATTTCTTTTCATTTGACCTCTATTACACCTATCACCAACTATTTATGGAGGGTTCTAAAGAGAAACAAGAAGAAATGTGTACTTATTTAAGAGTTAAAGGTTTAGTACGTCAGTGATACCATTCAAATAACTTTTGAAAAACAGTTTTGTCTAAGAAGTCATTCATTTAACTTATGATCCTTATGACACACACAATAAGAAACACTTACAGAAACTATTAACCAAACAATGAAAGAGACATTTGTACTAAGGGTCTAGGAAACAATAATCCGAAAGCAGACAGACCCAAGAGGTACATACGGTTCACCATCCCTCCCTCTCCCTCCATCCCTCCCTCCCTCTGGGTACTGCCCTAAGTCTATACCAGCAGCAACTGGGGATAAGATCAAAGTCACTCGCAAGCAGAAAACTGCATCAAGTTTTTGTTCCACAGACCTGGTGGCATTCCAAAAGTCATTTGTCTCCATACTGGTTATTCCTGTCCTAGCTGTCACATTGGCATTGGAAGGTGACAAAAAACAAACTAAAACATTATGTGTTTTTGCCCTTTATGCAGTTGATTCTTTATTATTTTTTATTTATTATTTTTTAATGATTATTTCCAGTCTGTTAGTTTACCCCAAAACAAACAGCGCTACTTCTCAGTGACAATGAATACAGAAAATTATAGGAACTCAGGCAGACCAAACTTTTCTCCCAGATTATACTAAAACTGCCTACAGAAGGAAGTATTTATACACTATTCACTTGCTGTATGCAGACATTATTGATGGTGAAGTCATTTACAATGTTCCATTCAAACTTCACAATAAGTCTATAAGGTATAAACCATACCTTATATTTACATGAGTGTTTAAGGTGAACTTTAGATAAGTTATAACAGCACAAAGTTAACATAGCTCCATCTAACTCCCAAGCATGCCATACTGGAGAGTCCCATAAAGTCATTAAATAAACTTCATTCGCTGAAAAAAATCTAAAGTTATTATTCTGAAACAGGATTATAGTTACTTTAAGTGATAGCAAGACTTTTAAAGTAAACAGGTGATTAAGAAGGGTGCTGGCTATGTATTTTTCTTTTTTTAAAATTATTTTTTAATGTTTATTTATTTTTGAAAGAGAGAGACAGAGACAGAGACAGAGTGGGGAAGGGGCAGAGGGAGAGAAGGAGACACAGAATCCAAAGCAGGCTCCAGGCTTTGAGCCATCAGCACAGAGCCTGATGCAGGGCTCAAACCCACATGCCGTGAGATCATGACCTGAGCTGAAGTGGACACTTAACCGATTGAGCCACCCAGGCGCCCCTATGTATTTATTTTCTGATCCACTGCCATATACATCTCCAATATTAAAGGAGTCAGCAATATGGAGCTACAATATTACATTCTAGTGACAAAAACAAATTACACTTAAACTATGCACATCACTTTACCATCCAATGACATAATATTTAGGGAGTTACCATTAAGTAAGTCTCTTTGGAATAAATTCCAGACAATTTTCACTTTCCCATTATGCCACTAAGAAGAGGCACTGGCTCTTGAATTTAATATACTGGGATATTTTCTAAGGTTTAGTTTCATTTCAGAAAGACAACATGCCAACAATTCACCAAAATACTTGATTCATTGTGTCTTGCAAGTAGGCGTGCAACGCTCATTTGGGGGAAAACAAACAAACAAACAAAAAGTCTTCATGGTAATGTGTTTGGATCCATTATAAAGCAAACAGATATAAAACTGGGTGGCTGTGGATACCTTTTTATTGGATTAAAACAATGCAAACTGCACACTGTGTCTAAATGTTTAATATAAACATTTACACTGAATATATTTGCAGATCAACAGCTGCTCAAACAAAAGCAGCAAATCTAATGGATTTCATAGTTGAAACCCCCAAACAGAATGGAGTTCACATTCACCACTCATGGCTTACTCAGTTGTGCTTCTGTATTGCCCTTTGGAACACAATGATTATCTAATTTTAATCACCTTCCAAGGAGCAATCAAAGCCAAGATACTTGCTCATGTTTCCAGACCAAATGAAGTGCAGGGCAATTAGTTTTATTCTCCAAACTCCAATTATTACTACTGATATGAAATAATGCTTTACTGTCATAATGCAATTATGCTATGTGTTCCCATTTTGAATGAATATATACCAAAACATTTCAAAGGCATCTGAATTCTCTATTCCTGTTCTAGGTACAATTGAAAGCATTTCAATTAAGGACACTTATAAACCTTTAATCATAAATTGAACATCTTCTTTTGTGAAAGATCAAGAACTCCATGAACTAAACTGATTTATAATTTTAGCGGAACTTTAATCTCAGACAAGGAAGCTGGTGTGTGGGAGCCAGTCACTTAGTAAGTACAGATAGCACATGTATCTCGGTTCAGCTATGTTATGTTTTACTATTCATTGTGCACATAATCATCTTGGGAAAGCGGTGATAACCAAGTTTCTTTGTAAAAAATGATAAACATCAAAAGAAAATCAAGATATCTCCATAAGTAACAATACTCCAATAAGAAATAGTAGTACCTTTACCCTCAGCAACCTACCTCATCCCACTACAACAGGGGAAAGCATAAATTATCGCAGTATTAAGTTAGTTATTTGTAAAGGTAGTATATTCCTCATAAATGGCAAAGCTATAATAAATGAGATTAAATGAAGCTATAATTATTCAGTTTTATAGAACACCCCTTTGAGGATGATTTTTGGATCTGGCTAGTCTCACAGGCTCGTCACAGAAGAAGGACATTAAGTTAGACTCTTATAGAAGGCACAGTGCAGTAACTCTTTTGTGTTTCCTCAGTATTTTTAAGTTGGAAGACTTAATATGTTAGAAATGACTAATCTTGGGGCGCCTGGGTGGCTCAATCGGTTCAGCATCCGACTTCAGCTCAGGTCGTGATCTCGTGGTCCATGAGTTTGAGCCCCGCGTCAGGCTCTGTGCTGACAGCTCAGAGCCTGAAGCCTGTTTCAGATTCTGTGTGTCTCTCTCTCTGACCCTCCCCCGTTCATGTTCTGTCTCTCTCTGTCTCAAAAATAAATAAAGGTTAAAAAAAAATTAAAAAAAAAAAGACTAATCTTACTCACTTGGGTTTCACCTACATTCCATCTTATTCCAAATGTAGTTAGTGCATTTACCCCAAAATAAAATATTTTGACTTCTTTTCTTTATTTGATCTATGGACAAAGCACTGTGTTTCTTGGATAAATACTGACATAAACAGTCTAAATAATAAACATATACAACTTTATAAATACTTATATAAACAGCCTAAATAATAAACATGTACTTTATGATGCCTTTCTTCTCATCCTGGAAATTAAGAAATTCCACAGCTACCCTGCTGCCGAAATTCTTTTATTTTACACACGTATATTTTTTGATAAAGTATTCTTACAAATACTCCTACAACTGCTGTATCTTTATGTTCAATCCTCTTGTCCACTTTCCGTCTCCCTTTCAAAATGCTGACAAAATATTTCTCCCAGAATATCATTTTTTTATCATGGAATTTCCCAGCTCACAAATTTTAATGGCCCTATAATGTTGACTCTCAGAAATTCAAGCAGTTTATTGTTGTTATTTGCTTTGCTTTAAATAAAAATCAATCTCTTTAAATTATTTAAGCTCAAATGTCATCAACACTAAGAAGGGGGGAGTATCAGAAACTGCACTTCATATACACCTCCTCACTCCTTGGAGCTGTGCCAAATGCCTTAGAGATACCATCACATCATCTTCCCAATAACCCTGAGATGTGGAGGAGGGAGATAAGACATAGCCAATTTACCTGTAAGTGTCAACATTTTGGTTTCAGCTAGTCCCTTAGACTCCAAAAGTGGTGTGTTTATGTGAATGAGAGCAAAGGAAAAAAAGAAAAAGTTGTATGGAGATTCATGGATAAGGTAAGTTGCTGGGAGTACAAAACCCTGATGTTCTATTCTCCCATACTAACACAACAGAGACCTTGTGGATTGTTACTGTTTAAAGACCACTGATGCAGGGGCTCCTGGGTGGCTCAGCTGGTTGAGCATCTGACTTCGGCTCAGGTCATGATCTCACAGTTTGTGAGTTTGAGCCCCGCGCTGGGCTCTGTGCTGACAGCTTGGAGCCTGGAAATGGCTTCAGATTCTGTGTCTCCCTCTCTCTCTCTGCCCCTAACCCAGTCGCATTCTGTCTCTGTCTCTCTCAAAAAATAAAATAAACATTAAAAAAATTAAAAAAAAAAAAAAAAAGACCACTGATGCAATGCCATGCCTACTCACACACATGACTCTGAGTTTCATTTTCAACTTGGCTTATGTCAAGCCCAGTCCTACCATATCTCTTGGAGTGTAGGCCTCAGACTGCTGGCTAACTCTGGACTGCCAATAACTCCCAGAGACTTGGCCTGTGTCCAAAAAGCAGGTGCTATTGAGAGCAACTAGTATTACTTCAGAGATCGCTGCATATTGGTATTCTAAATAAATATCTGCTACTGACTTTTTTATAGATTATGTTTACTCAGATCCTTGTCTAGACATGACCACCAGAAAGAAAGCAATTTCATAGTACGTATTTATAGATATTAGTCATTATTTCATTTTCTAACAAACATTTAAATTGATACCACATGGCAGGATATTTTCAATAAGCTTGGGGCTCTAAAGGTGAGACACATTCCCTACACCAAATATTTCATCACAATAATTGAAATTAGTGATTTTGAAGGTATTCTCCTGGGAGTATTAGAGGTTCAACAAAATGCCTTGATCTTTGTCCTTTGCTTTTTTTTTTATTTATAAATATCAAAGATTTAAATATATAACAAATGGAAATAAAGACAAAGATAAATGGAACTATATCTATGGGATGGAAAATTATGTAATCATGACTAATGCTCACAAAATTCTCATAATATGGGAATTTGTATGCATTACGTTAATGTTATTAAAATATATAATTATATTTATATATACATAAATTTTATATATCAACATATGCATAAAAGGAAATTATACATAAACTATATGAAATTATTAAAAATTATTCTCTGTGATAGACCATGAATGAATTACTTATAGTTATTTTTATGAATTTTTCTAATTCCAGAAATAATGATATATTTTCTTTCTGAAAAAGAAAAATTATAAAAATATAACAATAATGAAAATAAACTACCCTACCTTCTTGTGTACACCAACTGTCACTATTATTTTTCTAAATATTTTATGTATTTATTTTGAGAGGGAGAGAGAGGGAAGGGCAGAGAAAGAGGAGAGAAAGAGAATCCCAAGTAGGCTCCATGCTGTCAGCACAGAGCCCTATGTGGGGCTCAGTCCCACAAACCATGAGATAAAGACTTGAACCAAAATCAAGAATCAGACATTTAATTGACTCAGCCACCCAGAATCCCAATTAGATCTCAATTAGGGTTCTCAGCCACCCATTAGATCCCAACAAGTCTGCTTCCTTTGAACAATATCTCCCCATTTCTCCCTGGCAACCACCATTCTGACTATTTCAACTTTTTTAGATCTCAAATATTGCTGAGACCATACAGTATTTGTCTTTCTCTGGCTTATTTTACTTGGCATAATGCCCTCAAAGTTCATCCATGTTATTGCAAACAGCAGAATTTCCTTTTTCTCATGACTAACATTCCATGGCTTATATATATCACATCTTCTCTATCCATTCATCCATCAATGGACAGTTACGATGTTTCCATATCTTGAGTATTATGAGTAACACTGCAAAAAACATGAGAGTGTACATATCTCTTTGAGATTCTGTTTCCAATTCCTAGATCATATTGTGTTTTTTTGATGGTTTCTTTTATTGTATTGAAGCTTTTTACTTTGATATAGCCCCACTTGTTTATTTTTGCTCTTGTAGCCTGTGCTTTTGGCATCATAACCAAAAAATAATTTCCAAGACAAATGTCAAACTTTCCCAAAGTCTCTTTGAGGAACTTTATGCTTTAGCATCTTTCATTTAAGTATTTGAGGAAGATTTTTTGAGTTGTGTAAGATAAGGTCCATTCATCTTCATACTTTTGCTTGTGATTATAGTTTTCCCAATACCTTTTATTGAAGAGATTATGCTTTCCCCATTGTGTATTCTTGATCTTGCTAAAGATCAGTTGATCATATATAAGGGAGTTTATTTCTGGGCTCTCTATTCTGTCCCAATGATCTATGAGTCTATTTTATGCCAGTACCATACCATTCTAATTACTACCGCTTTAAAGTATAGTTTGAAATCAGGAAGTGTGATGCCTCCAGATTTGTTCTTCTTTCTCAAGAATGCTTTGGCTATTCAGGGTCTTTTGTGATTCCATACCAACTTTTTTGTTTTTGTTTTTGTTTTTCCTAGTTTTGAGAAAATTGTCCTTGGGATTTTGATTGGGACAGCATTAACTCTGTAGATCACTTTTGGTTGTATGGGCATTTTCACAGTACAAATTCTTCTAGTATATGAATACAGGGTATCATTCAATTTATTTGTGTCTTCAATTTCTTTCATCAATGTTTTATACTTTCATTGTATACATCTTTCACTTCCTTGGGTAAATGTATTCCTAAGTATTTTATTCTTTTCAATGCCCTTATAAGTAGGAATGTTCCCTTAATTTCTTTTACAGATAGCTTGCTGTCCATGTATAGAAATACAACTTATTTCTTTATGTTGATTTTCTATCCTGTAACTTTACCGAATTCATTTATTAGGTCTCTCTGGTAGGGTAATGCCACTGGTTGGACTCTGAAATTGAGTGGATCCATAGGTTGGAATCCACAATCACTCAGTCAAGTGGAGCCCCAGGTTATGCTTTCCAGAGGCCTGTGGCTGCTGGCTGGGATTTGCCTTCAGGCAAGGCTGCAGGGTGGTCCCTGCAATTGATTAGAGCCACAGGCTATTCCCTATATAGTCCATCAGGATCACTCCTTGGATTCTCCTCCCAGGCAGTGCTGCTGGCTGTTCTCCCTCCTAGGTTCAGGTTACTACCAGGCTGTCAGTTCAGGCAGGTCAGTTGGGCAGGGTTGCTGATAGACTGGAATCTGTATCTTTCAGTTGGGTGGTAGTAGGGGCTGGGCTCCATGATCTGAATGATCAGGTGGGGTTACTGTCTGGGCTCTCTGGCCCCTCAAAACTTTGGGATGTGCTTCTTAGTTTGGCGGGTTCACAGTTAGCTCTCTGCCTAAGCAGAGCCTTAGGCTGAGATCTGCAATAGGACAGGGTTGCTGTCTGAATGGGCTATATGTTCTACAGCTGGGCAGGGTCTCTGGCTTGGCTCCCTGCATGGGTGGGACCAGCAGCTGTACTCTGCTGCTGGGCTGGACTGCTGGCTGGAAATCCCAGCCAGGCAGAACTGCCAACTGTGCTCTTTAGCAAAACAGGACCTCAGGCTTGGCTCCATGGGTGGGCCAAATGGCTGGGTGGGCTCAATGGCCAGGTGACACTGCCAGCAGGGATGCAGTGTGACTATTGGTCACTGTGAGTCTTGCCCCCCACTTCTTTGTTCTTAGCTCAACCTAGATATTCTAGCCTTACCACTTCCTCCTTGATCCCCATAAGAACTGGACAGACCTCTTAGGAAGTAGCTTGAAATGCTGTGGAAGCTGGATATCCACTGGGTGCTCTCTGTTCTCCGCTGGAAAACTGTTGGCCCAGAGAGTCCCTCTTAGTGTGGCTTTGTTTCAGCCTCAGGAAGGGGTGATGCCAAGTGAAACTGTTCCTTGTACCCTTCTAATGAGGCTTTTCTTGTATTTTGTGGTCCAAAGGGATCCTTTACCTTCACCCTGGGTTCTGGGATTTTTAAAAAGTCATTATTTTGTGGATAATTGCTTGTTGCTCTTTCTATGGCTGGTGGCTATAGCCAGGGACCTCCTATTCTACCACCTTACTGACATCTCAGTCAATATGTATATTTTAGTTGGATACATAGCCAAGCAGACATTATCATTATGACTATAATGGAAATACAGAAAAGTATTTGTAGTCAAACACAGAAAAGGCAGCATTAGCAGAAACATCAGAGATAGGTATTTTTTTGAGGGGAAATGTATAGAATTTATTATTTTCAAGCAACTAAGAATCTCTTAAAGAAAAAGCAAGCAAAATTTAGGCCAGTTCTTTAAGAACATGATGGAAATGGTGAAGAAATGACTGAAGCTTATTAACCTATTAAGAAAAATGGAGGAAGACACTGTCTTCCACTGTGCACTTGTCAGAGCTCATCACTCATGACATACTCAACAGCAAACTAAAGACAACCAGAGCATGCGAGATTTGCAGAATGCCTTTATTCATGCATGGGTTCTATAGCAGTTACTAAGAGTAAGTTATTGGAAGTAGTAGGCCACCCCCTTCCCCTTGTCAGCCCTAATAGTTTAACAGTGGATGGACAGGATTTTAAAGATTTTTTAAGACAGTGAACGAATTGACCTTCTGTTAAGTAATAAAGGAGATGATCATGGATGAAGTAAAATACCCTGAAGCAGTCTTAAAGATAACTTGCAGGCCTGGCAAAGGTAAAGTGCTTCCTCCTTGTAGTTTGTTAACACAGTTCTCAAGACACGACCAAAGCACCAGCCACCTTTTATATACGCAGGCTCTGCTCTACTGTACTTGCCCAGCGACAGAAAGGCGATTTTCCAGGGCATCACAGACAGTAGCCATTTGGAAGTGCTGCTAGGAAAAGAAAGGGGTCTGACAAAGGATATCACATGTCCTCAGAGTTTTATGCTTATAAGACATTGCTCTAGGTAAACTATGCAAACTCATTATTTCCAGTTCTTCGTCTAATAATTTTAGATGTGGCTTAATTACTCTAGATTTGAGGAGATGTTCCATTATAACATCCTAAAGTAAATCTTTATTCCTTCATGTCAAAGGTGACGTTAAAAACATTGATTGAAAACCTATTATGTGTCAGAGTTTTACGAGTTTGCTCTTTCCAGCCTCACAACCATTCCTTGGGGTTCACATTATTTTAAAGAAAAATGGCATCCAGGGAGAGGACCTGAGGATCACGAACATGTCACATGTAGATCTTACAGGTGAGATATGAAACCAGTTGCCTCTGATGCTAAACTGAATAGGCTTTCAACCATATTACACTTCCAGAGTCAGGTTTACATGTGTGCTGCTAGAATAATTAATTTATTTAAATAATTTTTTTTAATGTTTATTTTATTTTTGAGAGAGACAGAGACAGAATGTGAGTGGGTTAAGGGCAGAGAGAGAGGGAGACATAGAAGCAGAAGCAGGCTCCAGGCTCCGAGCTGTCAGTACAGAGCCTGACGTGGGGCTCGAACTCACGAGCTGTGAGGTCATGACCTGAGCTGAAGTCAGACGCTCAACTGACTGAGCCACCCAGGCGCCCCTATAATTAATTTATTTTAAAATAAACTCTCATGTGTGAATTATATTAATTTTACACTATCAAAACATGTTTTTTTATACCGGCATTTTAATGTGAACTTTCTCAATTCATCAAATAATTAACATCTTACAGACGCAAGCCAACTGTAGACAGAACATTGAGCACATCTTATCTGTCAAGGTAATTTATATGGTTTATTTAAGGTATCAGGAACCATAAAACCATATTTACATTCAAGTTCTCCTTGATTATAGAAACAGTTATCAAAAAAAAAAAAAAAAAGAATAATGGTACTGCTTTATTTATGAGACAATCAAACTAAGGTAAACCTGATCAGAGGAGATGATGTAGGAGGTATTAGATTATCATACTAATGTTCTGGACTTAGTATCAATCACATAGGTTTGAAATTCATCTTTACCACTAATTGGGTATCCTCAGAAGACTCAGTTAAGCTTCCTGAGCTTCAGTTTCCTCATCTGAAAAGTAGAGGTAATAATGGCTAACTTGCAAGGTTGTTACAAATGAAAAAAAAAAAAAAATGTGTAGCAGAATAAAGGATTCACAACAGGAGCATAACTTGTGTTAATAATTAATGCGAAGTTCAGTTAAAAATCCATGAAAATCTTCCTTGACTATGCCTTTCTGTGTTTCACTCATTCAACACATTTTTGTTGACTGTCTACATTTATGAAGCATATTAGTCTACCAGAGCTTCCAGCACAAAATACCACAGACTTAGTGGCTTAAACAACAAAATTTTATTTCTCATAGTTCTAGGGCTAGAACCAAAATTAATATTTTGGCTGGTTTGGTTTCTCCTGAGACCTCTCTCCTTGATTTGCAAATGTCTGCCTTCCCTCTGTGTCCTCCCATGGTCTTTCCTCTGTGCACACCTATCTGGTGTTTCCTTCTCTTTTTATAAGGACACCAGTCATATTGGATCAGGGTCCATTTAATTTTAATCACCATTTTAAAGTCCCCATCTCCATACAGTCACATTCTGAGATACTGAAGGTTAAGACGTCAACCTCTGAATTTTGCAGGGACACAATTCGACCCATAACACCAAGCATTAGGGTAGAGGATTGAAGAAATTATGTACAAAATGGATGTGTTATTCTCCCTCATGGAATTTTAGTTTGGTTGAAGTACAGATGAACTAAAAGGCCATTATAACACGATATGATACATTTCTGTAGGGGAATCACATGTTGAGTGAAAGCAGTGAGTTGGACCACTTTGCTTAGATTTGTGGGTCAAGAGAAGACAGCTATGGAATTTCTCCTACATTGATAACATATATAGAAATAGAAGTCAGCTTTGCAAAGGTAAGAGGGATAAAGGGTATTCCTGGCACAGATGACAATGAGTACAAAGCCCCCGAATTGAGAATATGCATTTGAGAAGCTGAAGGGAGACAGAAGGTTAAGGGAAGAGAAAAGAAGAGTAGGCAGAGATAAAAAACATGGCACAGTCGTAATAGTCCTTTCAAGCTAAATCAGGGCTTTTGACTTTATCCTAAGGGCACTGACAACCTCGTAAAAATATATGAGATAAGAGGAACACATTACCAGGTTTGTATTTTAGAAAATGGGACTGAGAGACAAAAATGAAATCAGAGGCCAGTTATGAAATTGTTCCAGTAAGCCAACCACAATGACCTAGCACATGGAAATATCAAAAGGTATGAAACAAGTTGATAAATTTGTGAGCTATGTATAAGAATTCATACTTGGATTGGGTCGGAGGTGGTGGTAAGAGAGACTTCGTAAGAATCTGAGATGTGTGTCAAGATCTGGACTTGAACACATCAGTGGGTAGTAGTCATATTGCCTGCAAGGGAGTACTGAAATGAATGTCATAGGAATGACACATTTTGTTTGAGATGTACCATTTTTCAAATGGATACCTAATTGAAGATGACAAAGATACATTAGGTTCTCCGGGGTGGGGTTGCTGCTATGTGTACTTTACTAGACCACTTTCAACCAAATTCAGCTCTATTATTTCTAAGGTAAAAGTCATTTATGTCAACTCTTAATTTTTCTAAGACACAACTAACTACCACTAGCTTTCTTTTACCTTCTTTAGGGAAATGTTGGATGATAAGAGGCAACCAGTTTGACCTTTTTGACCATTATTTCATTGTTTTATGAATTAATCTTCAAGTAATAGTTCAGTTCAGCTTAGAATATGTCATGGGCCAGAGTATATGGCCCATGTTATGGACCCATCAATGGATGAATGGATCAGCAATGGATGAATAGATAAACAAAATGTGGTATATACCTATCATGGAATAGCGTTCAGCCTTAAATAGCAATGCAATTTTGATACATGCTGTAATAGGGATGAACCCTGAAGACACTATGCTAACTGAAATAAACTAATCACAAAAGGACAAATACTGCATAATTCCACTACAAAAGGTATCTAGAGTAGTCAAATTCATAAGACACAGAAAATAGAATGACTGTTTTAAGAAGCAGGGGAGAAAGAGAGGAATGGGGCTTTATCGTTTAATGGTTACAGAATTTCACTTTTGCAAGATGAGAAAAATTCTGGAGATGGATGGTGGTAATGGCTGCACAGCAATGAGAGTATATTTCAAGTCAGTGAAATGTACACTTAAACACGGTTAAGATGGTCAATTTGAAGTTAAGTATATTTTCCTACAATTAAAAAATTTAAAAAAGTAACTGTATAGGATTTCCTTATAGATTAAATTAAAAAGCAAAAGTGATGGGGCGCCTCGGTGGCTCGGTCGGTTACGCATCCGACTTCGGCTCAGGTCATGATCTCACAGTCCGTGAGTTCGAGCCCCGCGTCGGGCTCTGGGCTGACGGCTCAGAGCCTGGAGCCTGCTTCGGATTCTGTGTCTCCCTGTCTCTCTGCCCCTCCCCCGTTCATGCTCTGTCTCTCTCTGTCTCAAAAATAAATAAAAAAAATAAATAAATAAAAATAAATAAAAAAAAATAAAAAGCAAAAGTGTCAGTATGGCATAGGGCAAGTACGTGACATCAACACTCCATAATGCAATCAGCAACCGGGAATGTTATCAATATATAAAAAGGTCACATTATCTTGCATGCACACAATTTGCACTTCTTTGGTTTTTTTGACAAAAACAATATTATGCAACAAATGTCAACTTTCCAGCACAGATGGAGAGTTATAAACCCTGAGATCTTCTCCCTGTCCCCACTAAGAGAAGCACAACGATTAGATGCTGAGATTAGAGTTTACTAAGATTTGGGTGCAGGAAAAAGAAAAAGAATAAAATAAAAGTCAATTTATAAACAGTATTGTTATGTCTGTAATTTATATAAATATTTCAGAGGATATTTAGAAAAAGCCCTTTGGTAATGAGTTTCAATACATCAAAGCAGAAATAAACACATATGTTCACAGTGTCTCAGAGAATAATACAAATAAATTATTACAAAATGAGAAAAAGATTGATTGGACTGATACTCTTTGAGGCTGCTGTTTCTTTTTGGTTAACTCAATTTATTACATGAAGTTGCTTGAAACTTCTTAAAAAGTCTGCTTAATATTAGCTTGTTAAATATTGTCATAAATGTTTTAGAGTTTGGTTATTGCTTTCTTCAGATCCATAACCTTGCTTTAATAACCCACATATATTCACATCCACTTAGCAGACACATTACATTGTGTCATTAAGTTACACAATGAGTATAATTGCTTTACTTCCTACGGATTCTCTCCTAGGTCTAAGTCATCAGAAAAGAACATTCTCTCAGAGCCTTACAGTCTGAAAGCCCCTGGCATCTGAAGGGATCAAGCAGGTGAGAGCCACCATATCTCTCCCAACACCTTAATTATTTATCACCTAGCTCTAGGCAGGTCAGGGTTTTTCTGGAGACACTGTCAATCTGACTTGAATTAGAAAAAAAAAAAAAAAAAATCTCAGAGCTCTCTCTCAGTTACAGGAGGCCAAATGCCCAATGGCTGATGAGAACTCCTAGGAACTTCACATCCTCATTAGGGTATAAATGAGATTTCCTGATCCAAATTTGCATACAAAAAGTCAACTCAACTCACTTAAAAAAAAAAAAAAAAAAAGTCTCTTCCTGATTAGATGCTTCAAACCCTTTGAATTCATCCCTGTTCTCTATTTCTTGCTCCTTCTGGACATCTGGCTGTGTCCATTTTCACAAATTCTTAGCATGTCCTTAAGAGACCAAAGGGAAAAGATAATGTGAAGCTCAAATGATTGTTCCGGTCCTTAGCTGTTCTGGTCCTTAAATGTGAGCAAAACTTGAAACTGTTGGCAAAATGATAATTTCTGAGCATCACTAATTTCAGTTGCTTTGACACCCCCTCAGCCAGTTGGACTGAAACATCTGCATTCCCTTTGTTACTTGTTAAAAGTGATCTTTTCTTTGAGGTATAAATGGTCTCCGTGAGACTTGAAATGCCCACTTGGGAATGCAGGCAGGGTTATCTGGGGGTGAGGGGTGACAAAAACATTAGTGAATCCATTGGTTATTATATCAAGTAAAGTAACTTAATTTCATTCTCAGGAGAACTGTGAAGGATTATGTGACTTCGGACAAGCTTTCTAAGCTCTCTCGTCTCATTTCCCTCATCCATAACATTGAAATCTTCAAGAATTTCCCAAATTTTGTCTTCCATTCAGTGCTGGAAGAGGTGTGCCCAGTGTTTGACTGTGTAAGACTTCAGTGTGAGGTCTCACACAGGTGACAGTCTAGATGCAGAGATCCTCAAACTTTTATAGGCATAAATGTCCCTGGGGAACTTACTATACATGAATATTCTTGCAGAAACACAGTTACAGAACTTCTGATCTAGGGATGCTTGAAAGAGCTGATTTCTCTTACAATAAAAAAATTGAAGTCTTTTATTCATTAAACAACTTGTTTTGGCCAATGTCTACTCCTACAAGTAAATGCCTGACAATAACTTTAGGCCAGCCCTGTTTTGCATTGCCATGCTATGACTAAGGCAGTGGGAAAATTCCCATTAAGCATTCCCTGCTTAACCTAAAAATGAAAGCTGACTCAATTTGCCATAGCCACATGCCTACCATTTATAGCAATGGTATACACTGGTGATTACTGGAATCAAAGATGGCACTTTTAATTTTTATCTTCTTCAGAGACTTCCTTTTCTGTGAATACTGACTGGAGGAAGTATATTTTTCTCTCCAAATTGTACATGCCTTACAATGCCTTTTCTGGAAGTCCCTTAGTCACTACCCAATTACTACTGCAATGGTTTTCAAATATTGGCTATGGAGGATTCTCAGAACATACAAGGCAGAAAAATGGTTAGGGTTAAATGTTTAGTTTTGCCAATCCCTCTTCTTCTACGAAAACATAAGTAAAAAATGGCATTTTCAAATCTGGTTTGCTTACTCAATTTTCAGAGAAAGTTTTGGTTGGGTTTCAGAGCTAATCAAGGCAGAACCAAATCATCAGATTTGTTCTCTCTGATGTGAAACACACATTCTAGTATCACTGGCTGTAAACATCTTCTTAGGTTTGTCTCTCCCTACTTCTCTATGTATCCACCTTCAGGGAATTCCTTGAAATTCCTTGAATGTGCCACACTTTAAAAAACGTGATCCTGTTCTTCTTCCTGTGTTGTACTTGCTAGCTCACTCCTATGTATCTGCCAGGACTCGGAAACATTTTGAGGGCTACATCTGGGGCACTGTTTCTGTGTTTCTACAGAATTTTGTGGATAATTTTGTCATAATCCAAATTTCAGAGTATACTAATCATAGATTTACCTATCTTTCATGGGAAAGAGTCCTTTGAGGGCAGATACAATGACTGTTGTGTTTTGTTTTTATTTTTAATTCCCAATGCCTAACACCTTGGTGGGTACATGATGTGTGCTAGTACTTGTTTATAGGATGGATGGATGGATGGATACATAGAAATATAAGTCAATTTCTTTTTTAGTTACTCTTCTAATGTGTTATTGATGTTTCTACCATTTTTTTTTTGTTTCTCAAATAAAAAAAAAAGATGAAAGCAAAACAATTCATTCAAACAACTTCAGAACACTACCTGGATTTTGTTACAGTTAAAATAGAGAAATTAGATCAAATAACATGCATGTCTTTGAAAGTATCTGGCAATACTTCAGATTCTCTATACTGAGAGGGTTTTCTGTTTGGTTGGTTGGTTTGGTTTTTACAGCTATTTAGACAAGAGGTGGAGGATATGTTTTTAGCTTAATGTCCAATAGTTCCCTACTACCCTCAAGATAAAAATGAATGTTTTCCTGTCTAGAAAGTCAGCTCTTTAACATTGAGATCTTTCCCCATTCAAGTCCCACCTGATTCTACATCCTACAAACTTAAAATCTACACATAAAATATTAATTGCCTCTTCTTTCCTTTTAAATTAAAATTACAATTATTTAACATATAGTGTCCTCTTTGGCTTCAGGAGAACCCAGTGATTCATTCATTCATGCCCAGTGATCATCCCCAAAAGTGCTCTCCTTAACTCTACCCATTTATCCCATCCTCCCACCCAACTCCTCTCCAGCAACCCTCAATTTATTCTCTGTATTTTTTTCAGATTTTTAAATTTTTTTTAAATTTATTTTTGAGAGAGAGAGAGAGAGAAAGAATTCCAAGCAGGCTGTACATTGTTAACACAGAGCCCGACCCGGGGCTCATTCTCACAAACTGTGAGATCATGACCTAAGCTGAAATCAAGAGTTGGACACTCAACCAACTGAGCCACCCAGGTGCTCCTGTCCTCTGTATTTGAGTCTCTTATGGGGCACCTATGTGGCTCAGTCAGTTACATGTCTGACTTCAGATCAGGTCATCACCTCTTGGCTCCTGAGTTCAAGCCCCAGGTTTGGCTCTGTGCTGACAGCTCAGAGCCTGGAGCCTGCTTCAGATTCTGTGTGCATCTCTCTACCACCTTCCCTGCTCATACGTGTACACTCTCTCTCTCTTTCAAAAAAATATAATTAAAAAAAGAAAAGAGCCTCTCATGGTTTGCCTCCCTCTCTGTTTTAATCTTATTTTTCCTTCCCCTACCGTATGTACATCTGTTGAGTTTCTCAAATTCTACATAGGAGTGAAACCATATATCTGTCTTTCTCTGAGGCTTATTTCACTGAGCATAATACCCTCTAGCTACATCTGCATTATTTGCCTTTTCTTGAGGAAAAACAAAAACAAACAAAAAAATTGTAGGTGCCCATGGCATTCACCATGGAGTTGTCTACACCTGGAAAGACATTTCCTCCTAAATTGGTC